>NC_064640.1:619100455-619424067 GCF_023864345.2 Schistocerca serialis cubense
CATCAGCAGAGACTGTAGGCAACTCTGACGAATATTGCTGTCTTTCAGTTAACATAGAGGTAGAGTAGTTGGCAACTTTTAATTAAAACGTGTAAGACGATAGTCTTATCGGAGCTGGTTAAAATTTTTTGCTTTTGAATCTCTTTTCATAAATAGCGTCAACAGAAACTTCATTTCAGCGTCGGGCTGTCGATGCACTCGATGCCTTGCGTCAATTGAAAACAACCAACATCTCGTCTCAGCGGAGCACACTACACGCCTATCGTCATCTACTATCAGATTTCAATGTTTTTTGACCCGCTATAGACCTGCAGCTTCATGTGCAGATGGGACAATGGCCTTTGGTGAAGTATCCGGCTCCAAATGTCCGTTATAATGCAGTTCTCTTAGCAATGCTCCTACGAAAACTGCAGGAGATGGACCTGCGTTCACTGACAGCAGCAATTCCTGATGAGTCCGAAAAAAATTTTTAACAAAGTGTGACAGTTCTCTGTCGGTACGAAACTTTTTTTACAATTACTGCTTTTATTCCGTGATTCATGGTTGATAACTCGTACGCCATTCCTTGTAGAAACGTTAGCAGTCGGTGTTGATACTTCAAGAAATCGGCCAACGTCACTGACGGTGTGGCCATGGGCACGTCCAAAAGCGACAGTTCCTTTCTGCCATTGGGTCCCGTCTGTCATTCCATGCCACTGAGCAGATTCCACATAATCTATTGGCACACTCACACCGTTTCGCTGGCATTATTTACGTTCAGCGCTGGAAGATTACGTAACGACTTGGTACCAGTTACACAGCGTTCCAAAGCGAACGCTCGACTCTTTCAAGGGAGTGACTCATTCTGTCGGGTCACTCTAGTTTTAGATTAGTTTTTGTTGATGCAAAGCTCTTTGCTGAAGGAAATTTTGTGAGAATTTATAACGTTAGAGCGATTCCGCCACTATACAGATTTATCTCGAAAAATCCTAATTACGAATAAGCATTATATTGTCCATGGAGAGGGGCTGCGACCTATTGAGGCACTTTTTGTAAGTATAGGATATAACGAAAAGGTATGGCGAAACTTTCAGGAAACGTTCGTCACATTTAGAGGAAGAAAATGTGTTACGTGGATATCATTCCAGAAACGCTTGATTTCGGTGTTAGAGCTTAGTTTCCACAGCTCTTAAACCCACCAATCAGGGGAAACATACAGGAAAAGAACGCATTAGCACGGTATGAAATACTTTCCTAAAAGAAATGTTAAAAATGCTCTCAATTGGCAAGTTTGCATGAACCCGCCACCGCGTTGAATCCCTGATGCGCAGATGTATCCTTGGAGAATTGCTACTGGTAATGCTTGCTGGTACAGATACAGTTGTTTGTCATGTAGCACTCTCCGGACAGTTCTGTAGTCAAAATTACTTGTTGCAGCTACTTGTCTTGCGCTGACACTAGGACTGTTAACTGCACGAAGAAACTCTTCCAGCTGAGTTGCCCTCTTCTATCTAGCCCTCCCGCAGTCGCGAGTACTCGGCTTAAACGTCCCAAGCTCCCAAAAGGCGGTCACACACCTAGCTCCATGCTTGGCAGGCACACTTGCAAAAACGTGCTTGAGCAAGTATGTACAAATTCCTGGCGCCCACACGCAGTTTAAGCAAGCTTGTACAAGAATTAGTTTGTTTACCAGAAAATGCCGAGCTCAGACGACGATGCGCTGGCTTTGGCAACCTTTTTGCTTGTTACAAAAAAAAAAAAAAAAAAAAAAAAAGCACGCTTGCGCAAGCTTGTAGTTAGGTGTTG
Source organism: Schistocerca serialis cubense (assembly GCF_023864345.2). Taxonomy (NCBI): domain Eukaryota; kingdom Metazoa; phylum Arthropoda; class Insecta; order Orthoptera; family Acrididae; genus Schistocerca; species Schistocerca serialis. The sequence continues at coordinate 619,102,241 of NC_064640.1, forward strand.
GGACCGCCTTATGACGGCGATCAGTTGCTTCAAACATCGTCCTGTCGAGGCACTGTCTTCTGTAAATCTCTCCCGATACAAACGTTTAGCGCCAAGGCCATTGCCGTATGATAATGTGTACAGCAAATGGGCATCTGCCAACTGTGCATTGAAGTACACTTACATTCCACTGTACGAGAAAGTAAGTCCGTGATGAACACTACACAATCAGAGTTGATGCTACGTCAGTGATGCTGGTAGGGCAATGGAGTTAGGAGCAAGTTCATACAAACAATGGAGCGAGTCACATGTCAACATTGCCTTCGTTCAGTTGGAACAACAAACACTGCCGATGAACTTAATAATTACTTCTTTCTGTAGATTCTAACCAAATGTCACCAAGAAAGAATTTTGAATATTTCATGCAAGAAAAGTTTCGTGCAATGCTGGTCCGTTCTGTTTGTGTGTTTCCCCATGATTTCATGCAATTCTAAAGAGAAGTAGAAAACGAGTTTCAACATGGAAGTAAATCGTTTCCAGAACCATTTTATTCCTCCGAGTGTGAAGAATGTTTCCTGGAAGTTCGGCCACACCTTTTTTACACCCTGTATGGACAAAGAAGTCTACGCCCATTTTTATGGCACCTTTAGCCTATGTCGATTGAGATCCTTACAGAAATTACAGTGCATTTTTAATTTGTTTTGTCACCTTAATGTTTTAATTCTTCATGTGCGCAGAGCGGAATAGTCTGTGACGTCGCAGAGTAAACTACGCTTACGTGCAAGGTCATGAGATCGATCTAGATATTCGTGTCTATCCGTCATTTGCGAGGGAGGCAGAAAGACAACCATTGCTCACCAGCCTCAGCATGTGGCCATCGCGTGATTTGGCACGGTTTAGCTTCATCATGCAATAGTCTGTCAGGAACTCTGCGATCTCGCACACGAACCTATCTGCAATTGACAGTCGTCTGTGAATCCGCTGCTGGTCACGTAAAGGGCGCCGGCGAAGTTCTGTGAATCTGTCGGTTCGTAAATACTTACTATCGTTCTCAGTCATCTGGTGGTTGTTGGTGTCCTGGGGGTTGAAATGATTTTCTCAAATACTCTAAACGTTAAGTAACAGACATTCATTTCCATTGTCACAGCTGGACGTTTTTTCCACGAAAGGCTTAAACTTAGAAGAAAACCGTCGTAATTTAGGAAGACAAAAATTTTTCATGCAATAAAGATCTGCCGAATACGGTGAAATAGCGCGAAAGCGACAGTTTATCTGTTGTTCTCAGTTTCAGTACCTTTCTAGAATACGGAACCTAAACGTCATGAACAAACTTAGTACCGTCATAGGATTCAACCTCGAACCATTGGATTCGTAGCCTCACTCTCCGCCACTTTAGACTTTGTCACTGATTTACACATGTGGTAAATGTCCGCTGGATCGTGGTTTGGAGTCTGTCTTAATCTGCAGAGCCGCCTATGAGAGGAGGGTTAGTTCGTAGGAACATGAGGCGATATCACCTCCAATACGACCATGCGCGATGACATGCTGTGGTGTGCAAACCAACTCCCAGGTTAAGGGCAGCTTTAACATATATACACACACTCGAAGAGAAAAACAAAATAGTCACATACCAAGGAATTATCCGAATGGGACGGCAATCGGTAAATGTGATGTACACGTACAGACAAGCAAATGATTATAATTTCAGAAAAATTGGTTGATTTACTGAAGAGAAAGAGCTTCACAGGTTGAGACAGTCAATAACGCGTTGGTCCACCTCTGGTCCTTACGCAAGCTGTTATTCGTCTTGGCACTGATTGTTGAATGCCCTCCTGAGGGATATCTTACCAAAATCTGTCCAATTGACGGGTCAGTCAGATCGTGAAAATTCCGAGTTGCTTGGGAGGCCCTGCCCATAATATTCCAAACGTTCTAAACTGGGGAGGGATATGGCGACCTTGCTGGCCAATGTAGGGTTTGGCAAGCAGTAAGTCAAACAGTTGAAACTCTTGCCACGTGCGGGTGGCCATTATCTTGCTGAAATGTAAGCCCAGGATGCCTTACCATAAAGGGCGATGTAACGAGGCGTAGAATATCGTCGACGTACCGCTGTTCTGTAAGGATGCTGTGGATGATAACCAAAGAGGTCCTGCTATAAAATGAAATGGCATCCCAGAGCATCACTCATGGTTGTCGGGCCGTATGGCCGGCAGCATTCTGGTTGGTATCCCATTGCTGTCTCTGGCGTCTCCAGACACTAAACCCTACATTGGCTAGCAAGGTCGCCGGATCTCTCCCCAATTGAGCAGCGTTTAGAGCATTATGGACAGGGCGCTCCAGCCAGCTCGGTACTTAGACACTAACGCGCCAGTTGGATAGAATTTGGCGTTATAGCCTTCAGGAGAACATCCAACAACTTTATCAATCAATGCCAAGCCGAATAACTACTTGCATAAGGCCAGAGGTTAACAAACGCGTTATTGGCTTGTTCAATTTGTGAAACTTTTTCTATTCAATAAATTATGGAAGTTTTCTGAAATTGTTAGTATGTGTACATCACGTCTATCAATTTCCGTCCCACTCGGATAATTCCTTCGTGGTGGACTTCTTTTTTTTTCCTTAGGGATATACTCTGTAAGCCACTGTAGGGAACATGGCTTACTGTCTACAAACCTCGCTATGCATCTTAATTCTTATACGTTATTCTCAAGATTAATTTGGGAGATGTAGGAGGGACGCAATAAAGTTGTTGCACAGTCTTGCTCGAATACAAGAAATTCACTGTAACGTTCCATGAATCAAAACTTCTTTTTGACAAACACAGATTTGTGAAGATAATTCATAGGACCTATCTTAGTTACAGGCAAAGAATCTTGTGCAGCACTCGCCGGTTTCTGATCACTTGACTTTGCGTCAATTTCCTGGATTGAATTCCAAACCTTTCTACAGGGTCTAGTGGAGTAAGGGCATGTAACACTGTACGTGGTGATCCGTACGTAGGATGGGGAACGTTCAGTTCGGTAACTTTCAGGTGCTATTCATCCCCATACAACACAAATATACCATCACACAATATATAAGCATCCATTGTGGCAGTCCCCTACGCTCAAAGGAAACATTTAAGACCCAACTGTCACACCGCGAGGAAAGGGGCTATTGTGGCGAAGGAATGTTGTTGTTGTTGTTGTGGTTACCAAGCTATCGTTTTGAAATAAGTGAACGTTGTTTCCCGAACCCGAGGTTTCTCTAGGAGATAAACTTCTTTACGTTCAGAAAAGTCATAATGTTGGAACTTAAAATATGCTCTTAAGATCTGTTAATATAACTGGTTTATTTTGAAACATAGCGCAGCTTCCTATTAAATGATATCGATTGCATGAAGTGTGAAATTACTGATTTGACATTTATTGAAGAATGCAGAACCTTTTAGGTACTGAGAAAGCGAATTGCATTCAGGTTTTGTCCTGTAGTGTCATAGTGTTTCTGAATTCCTCTTAAGACCTCATATGGCTTGTAGAGGGCTCTGGGTAAATAATAATTTAGACTGAATTATTGTCTGGAAACGAACCACATCCGTGATACAGCAACATTTAAGGAGAACAAGACGTTGCATTCTCCGGAGTTTTCTGTGACCGTAATTAATACTGCGTTTATAACCAACTAACACAACAATGTCGTATGCCTACTTTTGTAACTAATGTTAATCTCAATCGTTAGTTGCTCAGGAATATAATAATAAAGTCACAAAAAATGAGTCTCCCTTTGTGATCCGTTACATGTACGCAGGTACAGACAGCAATGATGCCAGGGAGGTCATGGGTCATGTCTGGATTGTTCAGTAAGTATCCGCATTGCTAACACAGTCGCTGCACACTAGACACGAAAGGAACGGAAGCGAACGTGATCTTCAAATGGCACAGTGTTCACACTATTCGGAATGTGAACACAGCATAACGTCCCGCCGCTTATCTCAGTGGTGAATGACGTAAGTGAAGTTGCGTTGTCCTATCGAACTTGCCTTTAGTGGCCTCTGTTTCACACGTGGAATTTGTGGGAACATGCTTTGATCTAGAGAAAATGTTAATCTGTATATTTTCCGTAACGTAACGCATGCTGCTCACTGATTTCGTTATTTAACATGTATGGAAGATTTCTTTTGTTGGCATTGGAACTTTAATTTCAAGATACATTCGCAGAAAGCTAAGAGTGTGTCCGGTCGATGCACGCCATTCCCTTATTTCTAGATACAGAATCATTTCAAAATGTATTTATAAGAACACGTTAATCAATATTTAGAAGAAAGTACATAGCGCCTTTTTACTTCATCCCTTGTTTTGCTTTCTTTCTCAATAGCTACAAATAAAGCAAAAGGACTCTGTTTTTGTCCTTCAGTGTTGCTGACAGGTTTTTAAATGAAAATTACTCGGTTTTTTCAATTTATTGGCTTTTGGGCCGTGACCATTTAGCCACCTCAACAGTGTAATGGCAATCATGGTGATACGAGCGTACATTTATGTTCTTATTTATGCACAGTTACAGGCTGTTTCTTCGGCAATATATTGTAAAGTCCAAATAAATTTTTTCTTTCAGGCCTTTGACCTATATTACGGCGGAACACTCGTGCCAAAATATCGAAGTCCTCATGAAACTTGCGCAATGTGTCATGAAAACGAGAACAAAAATAAAAATTTAAGAAAACACAAAATACACAACTTCAATTAGAATATGCTCGGCAAGGAAAGGTTAACATAAGATGTTATCATACGATGCGAATCTTTCTCCAACATCGTCATTACAGCTTTCTTCGTAAAAGTTCTTGGAAGCTGACGTTCAGCTCAGATGGTCTGCCGCCATTTTACGTGTATTGCGGGGTTTTTGGTGTTCAATTCCACATGTGCAACAGAGCACTAAAAAGTAGAGTTCGATCCTTTAAAAGGGATCAGGTGAAGGAATTTGCAAATCTCAAAGGCCAAGCACTAAAGGTATAGAAATCGTGTACTTCCGACGGAATGTTCCGGCAACTTTGGGGACTACTGTTGCCCGGCAGTGTTTGGAAGTCAGCGCGATTGTACTGCTCTTAAATTCCGCAACGTAAAGAGTTAGCAAAAAAAAGAGAAATTGGGCTTCGTGGGTGCGGTGTTTTCTAGGTAAGCGAACTACTTCCGAAGCCTTAAGGTGTGACTTCACGCTGGATACATACCTTTCCCAGAAATTTGAAACGAATTCTAAAAATACCAGGTGGGCAAAATAAAACTGGCCCGTACAATATTTACAAGAAGACTGACGCTGGATTGAATATTGTTTGATGAATATCAGAAGATGCTGGCAGTAACCGCTGTTGGCGTCCATGTAATGCTGTGCTCGATTTATCAAGCTGTGATACAAGCGTAGGTGCTGAGCCTAATTGCAGCAATAGCGTTTTCAGTGTTCTACTGTAGTTCTTTCCGTGTGTGAAGGTTATTAGAGCACATTTGACCTTTCATTTTGGCCCACAGGTAAAAATTACAGTAAGAGAGATGAGGCGATCGAAATGGCCAGAAGACTGCATTTCCTGTGACGATTGTCCTCCCTCCACGGAACACCTTATGCACGTCTGACAAGGTTGCCAAGGCGGTGTGTGTTGTTGCGTTGTCTTTCTGAAAATATCCATACAGTATCTCATTTTCTGTATGTTGATCTACATCTGGATTAAACAGTTTCTGAAGAAATCGGTTAGCATTGACAGTTCAGTGACAGAATCGTATTGCGATGCGCAAACGGGACATAGCGCACATGACACCATTCTTAAGACTATGCAACAACGGCTCTTCAAAATACAGAGTTTTTTTTATTTAAATACACACCATGTTCTGCGAGTACATGCCTTGACAGGCCGAAGCAGTTCTCATCTGAAGAAATGAAACATGAGGATCCAAAGATCTCAATTCCACAGAACTCAACACCAGAAAGTTCGTCGGGACGCTTTAACTCGTGCGCAACAGCAAATTTATAAGGAGACATGTGCAGGTCCTTTTTTTTATAATGTTTCGACGCGACCAACTCTTAATTTCACTTGCAAGAACAAACGGCGTTGAGATTTCGTCAGACTTCGTTCCAGGCTTTCCTTCATTTGAGCAGTGTTTTCTGGTATCCGAGCCCTTTTGGGATAGTTAGGGGTTTTATGTATTATAGAGCCCATTTCACACAATTTTTTCACTAAGTTTTACATTGGAGACTTTGCTGGAGGTTTTGCCGTAACACTTCCACTCTTAGTCTTGCACAAACAGTTCGCAGTCGTGATCCACGAATTACGCTTTGCGAAACACGCGGCAATGAGCACGCGTTGTTCTGTTGTGAGTTCCATTTTGTACACATGTGACAACAGGCTGGTGAATCGTAATCACGGTTCCCAACGTTTTCTGTGATGAGCAGTTCTACTGTTCATTAACAAAGATCAATTCTGTGTCAGTCTCGTAAATATTTTCCGGGCTATTTTTGTTTTGCTCCCCTTGTATTACAAAAACAATTCGACCGTGAATTCATAAGACAAATACCAATACAAAAGGCTGAATACCAGTTGCAACCAGTTCACTCTTGGCTTTTTTGCTACTAGTGATTCATTCAGAAGTTCGACGTATATCTAAAGCGTATCTCTCACTGCTGTGCGTCGACATGTCATAGGTTTACAAAATTTTGTTAGAATGACTCAAGGAATTTATTAAGATAATTTGAAGTAAGTCAAGTATTTGCCAATAGTTTACTGTAGTTCTCATTGTAGCGAGAGAACTATGAATTTCATGCATGCGATAAATCTACGATGAGAATTACGGGACGTGTGGGAAGTAATAAAAAGAGAACAGGTAGTTAGTTGCTGAGAATGAATATGGAAACAGGAGCAATGAAGCGTACAAAAGATTCAGAATTCTTAAGAACCTTTATAGTATACAATATGGCTCTGCTGTAGATCTTCTAATACGACTGTAGCAGCAGCAGCAGCAGCAGCAGCAGCAGCAGCAAGAACTTCGTCTCCTTTTAGACGGCGGTCTTTGTATGTATTGGTTTCCATACTCCATAGCTCCGGACGATGATGTTCGTTTATCATCAGTGAAATTCATCATTTCCTCGTTTGCCCACTTCTACGTTTTTGTAGACAAGAAATAAATGAAGTGCCTCTACGTAAACGCGTCAACTTTCGAAATGAGACGAATTTATATTGTTTCATTGCTCAGATTACACGACCCCCGCTTTACGAAAGCCTTCACCGTTGATGGACATTCCCTGCAACACTTCGGCAACTACCTGCAACAGCCTGTTCCGTCAGCAATATTCCCAGACCATACTAAAATATTACCGTGTACTGCAGCTATGTTTGCGACAACACTACTGCAGCCACACATTGCCGTAAAATGTTACCCATGTAAGTGCACCTTAAGGATCCTGCTATCTGGCGCACAACAGAAGTAAATAATCAAAGCGCTGCTCTACACGACAATTATTGTCAAAGCGTGACGGGACTGCGCCGCGGCTGCTTTGCGGTGAGCATTGCAGGGCTGCCACTCAGATCATCGTCGCCCGCTTCGCGGAGAACAATGTGCCAGCATTCCTACGCGGAGGAATTCCTGGATTGCTATCCGTCCACATTTCTCGCTACGGTGGGCACATTAACATGGCCTCTACCAACAGTTAAATGTATTGGAGCGAGCCCGTGTTAAACTTCTATTGCAGTGACGTGGCTGTGTACGTGTTGATAATGATGAGTGGTTTGTGGGGCGCTCAACTGCGCGGTCATCATCGCCCATACAAAATACCAATTTCTTACACAGTCCAATTTCTTACACAGTCCAATTTCTTACACAGTCCAATCTCTTACACAGTCCAATCTAGCCACTGTCAGGGATGATGATGATGATGATGATTAAGATGATGATAACACAAACACCCAGTCCCCGGGCAGAGAAAATCCCCAACCCGGCCGGGAATCGAACCCAGGACCCCATGATCCAGTAACGCTAGCCACTAGACCACGAGCTGTGGACTGCGTACGTGTTGGACAATACTGTCTTAATCGTCGTTTTCTACCTGAAGTTTCGGGGCAAGGTCTGGACGAACGGTGGACATGCTGAGATAGGGACGCAGTTATCATCAGCAAGCTCTTGTAGTCAACTGACATCACTTATAGTAGTCTTCTTACACTTTCGGGCTGTGGTAACTAAAAGACGGTGATAGTGTATCCTTCCAGAAAGATTTCTATGGTAGGTTGGTGCAAAAACTAATACCTGTCCGTCAAATTTCACCATGGTAACCATGCAATGAGATGCGCAACGCTCGGTGGGCATATTCTAATCCCATATATCTAACAGACTACCACAATATACAAAGTTAACTCATTGTATAAGTTTCTCTTCCATTGTAAATCGAACTCTCAACGTTGCACCGCACGAGCAATGTTCTTACCGATTGAGCATCCAGGCATCCCACTAGTCACTACCCACATCCACAGCCTCACCTCTCTGCTGCTTCATTGATGAACTGTCAACAGTTTCTGCAAGTGCAAGTTAGTCACTGAGCACTCCATAACTGCCAAAAGTTTGGTTTATCTGCTCCAAAATCCCCACGTAATAGACGGATGAATGATGAAGTCGAGTACAGTGACTTGCAAAGCCAAAATCATTTTGTGATCAGGAAAAGTTTGTTGCCGTGCTGCAAAAAAGTTCCAAAGGAGGTACCCTTCCATTGTCTTAATCCTATCTCCTGTGGAGTGTCCGTTGTAAATACGTGTTAAGTGGATGACTGTAATACGTGTTTTGTTGTGTAGTGCGGAGAAAGAGGGTACTGTAAAAGCCAGTACCTGCTGCACTCGAATAGCACCAAGCAACCGAACTTAATATCCTCGTCCGATGGACGGGTCACCAGCACTATCGACACTGCCGTCACTCCACGAAACAGTGCAAAGAGGTTAGAAGTTTGACCCAGATTAGTAGCTCAAATCTGGAGATTAGGAACTGTACGGCACAAGTTGTCTTCTTCCCCTGTCAACAAAATACTGGCGATCAACTTTTCTACGCCACATGGATTTGTTCTGGCTTTATCTGGCTCGAGCAATGCTGCTGAGACCTGTCTGTGATTAACACGAGACTTTCCAGAGATACGTATCCGCATCCAACCATAGTAATACATATATTCTATGGTTTTCCTAAACCTCTTCGAACGAATTCTGGTATGGTTCTCTTGGAAAAACTGAGGTCGATTTTTTACCCCATGCCTGTTTTACTCCCCAATGGTAATAAGACGTTAAGCTACACCCATCGCTTCTATGCAAACAGCAGCTCTGATCCCAACGGAACGTCAATCGCTTGTGTCCCCTGGCAAGCTTCTTTAGATCTCCATGGCATTTTTTGTCAGCATTTGAGACTTTTCTGATTGACACAGGACCTTTTTTCCCCTATTGCCAGGTTTCCGTTTCATTACAAGAGGCGTCTGAACGTGAAATCTGAATTTATGGGCGTAACACACGTTGATCTACTAAATCTGAAGATACGGTTGTTCATCTCTTTCTCAGCCGCCCTCAACTGTTGTACTTAACTTTCAAAATCTAAAGTCAGTAAACCTTCCAACAGAGCACGCACGAAATTAAATTCACGCGACTTGAGCGACGTTAGTTCAGTCTGCTTTCCTCTCAAATTTCCTAATCAGGTTCAACACGAGAAGACATAAGCGTGTCAATAATTGAAAGAAAATTAGGGTTTATCGTACCTTCGGCAACAAGATCTTTAAAGACTGAGCACATATTCGAGCTGGACGTGGATGGGGAAGTTAATCGGTTGTGTAATTTTAAATATACTTTCCGGCCATTCGGCTTTAGCTAACTAGGAACGCTGAGACGCAAATCTTGCCTCTTAATAACGAAGTTACTTCGAACGCTCTATGGTGAGACGAGACAGATACCAGCTGACTGAAGCCTTCGACTAGAATCTACATTTTTTACAACTGATTTAGTTCCAAAAGTTTGGAAGAATATAATTGTTTGTTTATGCAGCATAAAACCTGTTTTGCATGACAGACTTTGACGTCAAAATAGACTATTCGTGGCGGGAGCGCGCCAAATGAAGGTATGTAAATCAGCCGCCAGCCATGTCGCGAGTGGGTTAGTGAGGCCAATGATCAGCTATACCGAGAAAATTGAGGATGCAAATGACAGAACGCCTACAAACGGCACGCTACTGATGGTGACGGAGCGGTGACGTCGTCTGCTAACTGAAAGTTAAACAATTCTATCTAAGCTTGTGTATGTTACAGTAATAGGTTTTGTGCTTTCGTACATTGGTAGTCTCTATTTCGTTGTTTGCTTTGTTTTCATGACACACTGCGAAGTTTGCACAAGGACTTGATATTTCTGTTGCGAGTGTAATCCCACAAGAATCAACTGAAAGAGAAAAGTAAGTTATGTTTTACAACATCTAGCCAAAGAAGAGGCATACACTGTTCGTAGTTAAAAAGGTAAATAGCTCAAGTATTTTTAAAGAAATTGTTTCAACAGTATGAAGGTCAGCTGTATTCAACGAGAATTTCTTTTTATATTATTTGGTACATAGAAAATAAGACTCAAACGATTACAAAGATACTATGTGCTGTCTCCGTACATATTGTTTGATGTGTTTGTATGTAATGCTTTCCCGAGCAAACAAATGATCTTTTAATATGTACTGAAGACCCTCTTCCCATTATTTCAGTTTCCATTAGAATTGCAATTTTACCTTCATCAATAAATTCATTATGAATTTTGCTTTAGTCATTACTAAACTCTACTATCATTACAGCTCTTTACCGCTGCTAGTATATTTAATTTTTTTTTGGTAATACGAACGTTCTCTCATAATATCACTTCCGCCGCACAACACTGTAAGGACACCCCCGATACTGGCCAGACTTTTAAACACAAGTGGCGTGTGATTCTCAGTGTGTGAATAACAAGCCAGCACTGCAGTAGACCCATTTGTCACGAATAGTCAGTTAAGAAGTCGCTCATTTAAAAGGATCTTAAATGGCACAGATAACGAATCCTTAGTAGTTTCGGAACAATTTACATCCAAGTAGGCGATCCTTTGAACTAAAAAGTCAGAAAATGGGACGAAAATGAGCACACAATTAATTATTATCGCTACGCGTGAAAACTAGATTGCACGGGTTGTATTAGCGTGTTGCAATTACTTGCGAGTAACCGCATGCCCCATGTTCATCACAATCATTATATCGACTGGACATTGTTGCGAAGCGCAGCTAGCGGTGTGTTACGAGTGCGGGTGTGCTGGTGGGAGGGTGGGTGGGAGGGAGGGAGAGGAGGAGATAAAGCGAGCAACACTAGCTGTAGTGCATGGAGGTTTTCACGTTTACCGTGTAGCGCTGGCAGTCGCTGTGCCAGAGTAGCTATAGGGAAGTAGTTTCACCGGCTTCCCGCAGAGGGCACTATGTGGCGGCAAAGAATTTCAACCCTGCAGATAAACCAGCAGGCTGACTGTTTCAAAGCGTTGCGCAGGCAGTTAATGAAGCGGTGGCAATGGCTGCTATTCGAATGCAGAAAGTGCTGATCCTCCTCAATTACGATGTGACTACCATGCTTAAAAATAAGCCAACAAATGAAATGTTTCCTCGAATCAACGGAGGGGATGTGTGTGCAGCATACAAACGTTGCGAGCGGGTGGAGCAAATTGTTAGTGCGTTGCGTTACTATTTCAATCAAAAGGCGAATGTGCGATGTTAGTTATCTCCAATACGATGTAAAGTGGTTTTGTCGGCAGTGCTTCATGAATGGTATGATACGGGGAAAGTAAGAAAAATGTAGTTCCTTGCAGTGTCGCCGGTAATGCATACAAAGGTAGCATATAGTAAGGTGTCCGTAAATGTATTACTGTTGATTTACCGTGATCTTGAAAGTTTTGCTACCGGACGAAATATGTGTCAAACGTTTCTACTATGCGCTGAACCAGTATTGCTTCTTACTTTTAAGAAATTGCTACACTGGTTATTTAATGAAGTGGAATTTGGTTTAACTTGGTGTTAGACAATGGTTGGTACAAAAAATTGAACATATAATATTGACAGGGTTATTGGTTAATAGATGTGGCAAAGACGTTCGCACATCGCTCCCCACCCTCCCGCCACCCCCACCCTGAGAGATCTGTCGAAGTTTGAGACTGATTCTAACCACATCATACCAATTAGAATTTTTACACGCAGGTTACTGGCTGCGTCATTAGAGATCTTAGTTCGACCGAACGTTCGCTCTGATAACCATGAATGATCCCAGTTCTATGCTGAAATGTTACAAATAATTTATAGTGTCGTAAACGTAGCATTTTGCTAGCGAATAAGCGACTTATTGCAGGAAGCGATTATATTGCAGCGATTCAAATGCCCGTCCGGCCATCCTGACAAAGGTTTTCCATAGTTCAGAAAGTCGTTCGTGTTCAAACACGCCACAAGGCAAACATTATTACACGCAGAGGAAGCGATCGTGAACTCGACCACAACAAATGAATACGTATTTTGTAAACATACTAAATAACTTATTTTTTAAATAACTAGGCAGCAAGAGGCCCAATAATTAAAAAGCGAAGCCTCAGCCAACATCCGTGTTGTCATCGGATGTGCTTTCAAGCATGGACTTGCCTTAAATTCCGTGTAATAAAGAGAGGTAGGTTGGTGTAGTAAGTGTCGACAGTTTGCTGAACTGTGCGACCGTTGCGCGCCGAAAGCGACAGTTACAGCCACTAGATTGGCCGAACTAGATCCATGGATTTCTCTCTTTACAATGCAATGACGTAAACCAGAGCACGCGGTGAAAATTCTGAGTAGGCCTTATTAGATTGAGAAAGTTTGGAGGCAAAGAGAAGGAAGAAAAATTAAACGTAGAGTTGCTGTTTAAAGGTCGAAACCTGTTGAAGAATTCTAGTTCATTACGTCAGTGGCAAGTCAGCGTTGGGTAGAAATTCAGTGGCCCACAAAAGTGCCTGTCCTTTCACGACCACAGAGGCAGTGACGGCAGATGTGAAGTGATCGCCAAAATCGGCGCAGTGTTTGTAGGGGGGGAGGGGGGCTGCTCAGTTTCGCAGGCAGGGTCTAACTGGCGCCCACTATCGAGTGTACACATCTAGTACGCGACCTTGCTCAGTTTGTTTGCTGTGAATTCCAGGAAGAAAACAAGACGGCGCAGGGCAGTGTGAAAATACTAATGACTGATTTTCAAAACTGAAGTCCAAGAAATACGTTACTACGCGGGAGTATTTATAACATCAGCAGATAATTCTGCCACTACAGCGACCTGACAGGAACGCTATTGAAAGTTGGTATTCTGATGGATAATCTACAAAGCAGGTGCCATAATCGCGCAAAAACTTTAGTTTTTTTAAATATAGTAACCCTAGTGGCTTCTCCAGGCAATTCTGATTAACAACAATTCTTCAGATCCCTTTATAATATCATATTTTACTGACACAAGTTTCAAAGCAAATAGTCTTTTTCAGGGCTTCAATTGTGTACTGTGCTGTCAAGTAGACAGAAACGCGTCCCTATGAAAAGTAAAAGCGAGTTTTAAATGAAAAATGAACAGAAGTTACGGCAGAACATATGTAAGGGGCTTTTTAATCGTGGGGTGTACCTATGAATGTTGCTATTTTCTTCTACAGGAAATCAGTACAGTTAGCTCCTCTATTATTTGAACTACAGACGTGCTGCTGTGTATACACTGTTTCCAACAGTTATAGTAAAAGCACAAAGCGAACTGACATTTCGTTTGTATGAGAACAACACAACTTAACAGACAAAACGCATCATACAAGGGGCAGTCAAATAAAAGCGACACAGACGGAAAACGTAGGCAAACTGTTTATTTCAATAGTAATCGCCGTAATTATCCCGCTGCGAGACAAGACGAACAATGCCTTCAGGGAAAAAATGTTTGCGGTTGCCTGCGGGTCAATGATTGTACGTAGGCGTGCATCCCTTCGTTCGAAGCAAAGGGACGGCCACGATTAGCGTGATGCTCATTGACGTTCTGGAACACAGCGCCACAGTTAACGCGCCAGCGGTTCGCGAACACGGAAATTGAAGCTCGCCATTATGTCCAAACTCCCAGTAATGTTGATGGGCAGCATCATTCTTTTTCAGGATAATGCCTGTCCATATATTGGCAAGGTTGTTTGGACTATGATGCAACAAAAGTTTAAAAAAAAAATCGTTCAAATGGCTCTAGGCACTATGGGACTTAGATTCGAACCTGCGACTGTAGTAGCAGCGTTGTTCTGGACTGAAGCGCCTAGAACCGCTCGGCCACAGCGGCCTCTATACAGTCGGGATCTCCCCGCTCCCCCTCCCCCACGCCATTTCCGTGTTACTGGAGTCCTGAAGGAAGACGTTCGTGGCCGACGATTTGCTTCGGACGAAGAGATGCACGCCAGGATACAATCATGGTTCCATAGGCAATCGCAGACACTTTCCATGAAGGTACAGACAGACTTGTCCCACAGTGGGGTAAATGTATTAACACTTACGACGATTACGTTTGAAATAATAAACTGTTTACCTATTTTTTTCCACATGTATCGTTTTCATTTGTCTGTTCCTTACTTATAGCTACACTTACACTTAATGTTATTCTGTCAGACTAAAATCTAAGTATAAGCATCAACAAAGTTTTCAAAGAATACGATGTATACAGCTTAATGTATAAGCTATGTGCATCTACATTCACACTCCGCAAGCCAAATGGTGACATGTACTTGCGACAAATATTGGCAAGCTTTCCATTCAGTTCGGTTCTCGTAGTGAACGAGGTAAAAATGACTGTCTGTATCCATCGGTACCCTCCCTAATCTCTCATCCAAACCCCATACTCCCTGTCATAAAGTAGGAATTTCTATGGAATGAGTATTCAGACGCGCAGAACATGATTTTTGTCGTCTACATACTTTGCCTAGTAGGTCACGTGGCTTTACGGTACTTACCTATGCAATGTAACTGTTCCTCTATCAAGTAGCAGAGAAATGTATCGTGCAAACAAACATATTTAGGTTTGCATTCGTAGCAGCAACAATTATCAGGGTGTATACGCCCCGGGACAACAGGAAGATCCGGGAAAAACACGGAAATTTATTAGAACTTCAGGAATTTTTCAGAGTTTTAGTTTTCAAATTTTTGTAATTTTGATTGCCAACAACTGATAGTCTGACAAAGAATATTACTCTGCCTCGCTACTGCGGAATTATATTGCACCAATAAAACAAACTAGGGGAAAAAAATTAAGTAAAACGTAAGTTGCAAAGGAAATGAGCCATTTACAACAAAACAAACTGCACACGCAAACGTCTGCCAACAACAAAACGTGTTAAACGCATTAGGACGAAAGGCTATGCACTACATAATAGCAAACTGCTTGCGATGAGAATGACGTCACAATTGTTTATGTTACCTTTGTTAGAGAAGATGCCAGTCGCGTATGAACAGTACATTCTCCCGCTTCCGGTTACTTGGAAGTGTGGCCGTAGCAAGCAGCCAGATGCTACCAGGAAAATTTTTTTCTGGCACGCAGTGTTTACATTTAGTTATTTTGCTGTTTCCTCTTCGTTTACGGATCTCACATCAAATGAAAACGAAACGGATTTCTGTGGCCGGGAGCCATCAATTCATAGATTTTATTGATAAAATAGATTCAAATAATTATGGAAGTGCACGTTTTCATCCTCTGGCACGTATGGCATTATCGATGAAATGAGCGTATGGCATCGTTGGCCGGGAGGCCCCTATTCGGGGTAGTTCGGCCGCCAGGTGCAAGTCTTTATTTCATTCCACGCCACGATAATAAAAGAACTAAACACGAGATAATGAAGTACTGGTACTCCAAGGAAATTTACATCCCGAAAACCACAGTGAAAAGCTAAATATCAGGTTGGGGCCTACTTCATTGTGAATCTGGACATGCGAATATACACTTTAAGCGAAATTGGGTATTTAAGTATGGTTTGCGAAATTCCGATGGTCTTGGATTATCATGTGGTGTTCTGTTTCTTTTATTACGTTATATAAGTTCTCTTAATGCTTTAAACTTACTAACAAACAGGTTGCGCACGGGCAGTAACAACTGTTTTCTGGCGGTCAAAAAAATGGTTCTGAGCACTATGGGACTTAACTTCTAAGGTCATCAGTCCCCTAGAACTTAGAACTACTTAAACCTAACTAACCTAAGGACATCACACACATCCATGCCCAAGGCAGGATTCGAACCTGCGACCGTAGCGGTCTCGCGGTTCGAGACTGTAGCGCCTTGAACCGCTTGGCCACCGCGGCCGGCTTCTGGCGGTCAATGGCAACTGATGAAACGAATCTTTCTAATAGCTCGCGGGAAAATATTGCGAATGGTGGTTTGAAAAGCGTCACTGTCAATGTAAATATCCTTTTACGCAAGAAGAATTATGTTGTGTATGAGAACGTGTGATGAATTTCTTAAATCATAGACAATCCGACTCTAGTTTAAAACTTAAAATTTTACTGGCGCATTTGTGTGATGTATCTTAGTGTAACACACGTAAAAAAAGACCAATTGAAACCTTAGCTTTTCTGGTGGCTAATTGATCTCAGAGATCAGTATTATATGTGAAAGCGTAGCTTCCCTTGCAGCTACACTTTTATATTAATTTAAACCATTAACTTTTCGTATTCGTGTGTTCGCGCTGTTTAACAGTGATGTTGCTGTTGACTGACATCACGTGTTCTGTGCTCTGGATACCTGCTTTCATTGGGTGGCGAGATGACGTGGCATGAGCTATGATTGACTTACAAAAGCGCATCGCAATCTCGATTTTAGTGCTTCGGAAACTAACTTGCCGTGTTTGGTGGAATTCGATTTTTATACTTTTGTAATATGAAAATATGCAGCATACTTGTGGCTGCATATAATTTTTTTCCCAGCTCACGGTTGTTTACCAATGTGCCGGGAATTTCAGGCCAGTGCATGAAACCTTAACCCTTCACAGGATTGATAAGTTTTACAGCTCCGAGGGAAAGTATCCTGTCATTTAACACCGAAAAAGTGTATTTTCGTCCGAGAGAAAGTGTATTTTCGTCCGAGAGAAAGTGTATTTTTAACCGGTAAATCCGGGAATTTTTTTCCTTGTCCACCTATCCACCCTGATTATTCACTAGTGCTATTACTAATAAATTTGTAAAAACAAGACAAATGCGTATAAAATTAAAGTTTCACTTGTCACAAAATGCAGAGTTACACCTACAGCTACGTGGCATTTCGCGTTAGATGCTGACAATATGCGCAGTACGCTTAGATATTCCTTCTCTGTTCTCCCTACAGGAGATACATACGATTGGGACAGCAGAACTATTTAGTAGTTTCATTTGAGGAACTGAAGTGCCCATTTGCACTGCGATGTTTTGAACTTCAGTGTTATCGTCGAAAAAAAGTGTGTACAACACACTATGCTTGCAGTTTAAGTAGTATCAGCGACAAACTTCATTGCGGTGTCATGTGCAAAGGGATAGCAATATTCGCAGGTGCGTGATAAATTTAAAAACTATATAGCTCAGTAGAGCAAGCCGTGGCCTCAGAGATAAACCTGTGCTTTGAAATTCCCGTTGGTTAACAAAATAGTGTATAGTCAAGACATGAAACGGGTGCTACTAATTTTCATTATTCCTTGGGGCATTTATTCGGATAAATGCCTGACGAAAATAGTTTCTGCCAAATAAATAAATAAAACTGAAGACATGGGTAGTGACGTTGTCTTGAGATAGGTTGACTTACAGCCAAAAAATCTTACCTTTCTTGAAACACCCAGCAAACACACACTTCTATTTTTCGTAATTTTTAAATTAACTTCTAACTTCCAACATTGGAACCGTAAATTAATGGAAATTTTGTCTTCCACGAGTATCAGAACAAGTGGACGAAATTGTCTCTTTTTAAATGTTCTATCTACCATTCCCACGAACCATTGACTGTACCGCGGTGGGGCGGTTCCTGTGCCTCAACGACATAGGTAGCCGTACCGTAGATGTACCACATCGGAAGGGTACCTGTGGAGAGGCCAGTCTAACATACACTGTCTGATCAAAAGTGTGTGGACCACCTATGTAATGTGGAATAATCAGTAGATGTCGCCCAAGGCGGACACGTCAAAGGAACGGGGCTGCTGTGTTTCCAGTGCAGAAGCAGAAACAGCGAAATGAGTCGGTCAGGAGTGTTCAGTGACTTGGAACGTGGACTAGGCACCAGAGGTCACCTGATTAACAAATCCATCAGGGACATTAACTTTTCTGAAGTTGCCAAGTCGACTGTTGATGTGATTGTGAAGTGGCAACGCGAAGGAACAACCACAGCTATACCGAGCAAGCACACCTCGTGCACTGACGGACACGGACTGTCTCACATTGCAGATGGTAGTTGCAAAATGTCGCACGAAATCAGCGGAAGGAATCACTCATTAATTCCAAAGTGCCAACAGCAATCTCGCTAGTACAGTGTCTGTGCATAGGGAGTCACAAAGAATGGAGTACAACGGTAGAGCTGCTACTCATAAACGATAAATTTCTATAGTTGGTGCTTTAGCGACCCTTGAGGTGGTGTAAAGAGCGACTTCACTGGGCAGTGGATGAATGCAAATGAGTGATTTGAAGTTTTTTTTTTTTTTTGGTGGGGTTTAAGGGCGCTCAACTACCGAGGTTATTAGCGACCAGTCACAGTTATTAGAGCACATGGAATCTAGTAAAACTCAAGGGGAGGGGGGGACACCAGAAAGGCTTGACAAAGATGCAGAGAAAATAAGTAAAAAAGTTAGATCTCGTCAGACAAGCCAGTCAAAGTTATAAAAGGCAGAACACGAGCAGCTGCTCGAGCGTCATCAGCTAAAATATCCGGTAAAGTAGATGGGAGGGACAGGACAACACGAGATTGACTAAAACGGGGACACGACAATAAAACATGGCGCACTGTTAATTCCTGACCACAAGGGCACTGCGGGGCTGGGTCACCGGAGAGCAGGTAGCGGTGGCTAAACCGGCAATGCCCAATCCGCATCCTGGTCAGAAGGACCTCCTCTCGCCGAGATGGTTGGGAGGAGGTTGTCCAAGCAGTTGGGAGCGGTTTTACTGCCCGGAGCTTGTTTCCTTGGGGGGATGACCAAGCATCCCACCACAACGACACAAGCCTCTTACAAACATCCCCACGAACGTCAGATGACGGGACACAATGGGAGGCTGGCCGAGGCAGGAGTACTGCAGCCTTGACTGCAGCATCCGCAGCCTCATTCCCAGGCACTCTTAGATGTCCGGGAACCCACAGAAAGCTGACAGGAGAACCATTATCAGCGAAAGAATGGAGGGACTGCTGTATCCGTTGAACCAAGGGATGGACCGGATAGGGAGCTCCAAGGCTCTGAAGAGCACTGAGTGAGTCAGAGCAGAGTACATACGATGAATGGCGGTGGCGGCGGGCATACTGAACGGCCTGATGGAGAGCAAAAAGCTCGTCCGTAAAGCTGGAACATTGGTCGAGGAGCCGGTATTTAAAGGTGGCGGCCCCAACGACAAAGGCACAGCCGACACCATCGTCAGTTTTGGAGCCATCGGTGTAAATAAAGGTGTGACCGGCAAGTCGAGCACAAAGTTCGACAAACCGTGAGCAATACACGGCTGCCGGAGTACCCTCCTTCGGGAGTGAGCTGAGGTCGAGATAAATATGAACCGGAGCCTGGAGCCAAGGTGGTGTCGGGCTCTCACCCTCTCGGAAGGTGGTAGGGAGGGCAAAATGCAATTGTCGAAGCAGGCGACGGAAGCGGACTCCGGGGGGCAGCAGGGCAGACACATACAACCCGTACTGACGGTCGAGAGAATCGGCGAAGAAGGACTGGTAAGAGGGGTGGTCGGGCATAGACAACAGCCGGCAGGCATACCGACACAGCAGTACGTCGCGCCGGTAGGTCAATGGTAATTCGGCAGCTTCAGCATAAAGACTCTCGACAGGACTAGTGTAGAAGGCTCTGGTTGCAAGACGTTAACCCCTGATGGTGGATGGAGTTGAGACGGCGTAAGAGGGATGGCCGAGCAGACGAGTAGACGAAGCTCCCATAATCCAGCTTCGATCGGACGATGGACCAATACAAGCGAAGCAGGACAGTGCGATCCGCTCCCCAAGATGAACCACTAAGAACTCTGAGGACATTAAGGGAACGTGTACAACAGGCCGCCAAATAAGAGACATGCGGAGACCAACACAGTTTCCTGTCCAACGTGAGCTCTAGAAACTTAGTTGTTTCCACGAATGGGAGAACAACGGGACCGAGATGTAAGGATGGCGGAAGGAACGCTTTATATCACCAAAAGTTGATACAAACCATCTTCTCTTCAAAGAACCGGAAGCCATTTGCCACGCTCCATGAGTATAGGCTGTCTAGACAACGCTGAAGGCAGCACTCCAGGAGGCATGTTCTCTGGGCACTGCAGTAGATCGCGAAGTCATCGACGAAGAGAGAGCCTGAGACATTAGGTGGAATGCAACCCATAATTGGATTGATCGCAATAGCAAAAAGGGCTACACTCAAGACGGAGCCCTGAGGCACTCCGTTCTCCTGGAGGAAGATGTCGGACAATACGGAACCCACACGTACCCTAAACTTTCGATCCGTTAAAAAGGACTCAATAAAAAGGGGCAGGCGACCGCGTAGGCCCCACCTGTGCAAAGTGTGGAGGATACCTCCTCTCCAACAGGTATCATAAGCCTTCTCCAAATCGAAGAACACGGCTACCGTTTGGCGCCTTCGCAAAAAGTTGTTCATGATGAATGTCGACAAGGTCACAAGGTGGTCAACAGCGGAGTGGCGGCGACGAAAGCCGCATTGGACATTGGTAAGTAGCCGTCGAGATTCAAGAATCCAAACTAACCGAGCATGAACTATGCGCTCCATCACCTTACAGACACAGCTTGTAAGAGAAATGGGGCGGTAACTAGAAGGAAGGTGTCTATCCTTCCCGGGTTTGGGTATAGGAACAACAACTGCGTCACGCCAACGCATGGGGACCTGACCTTCGGTCCAGACGCGATTGTAGGTACGAAGAAGGAAGCTTTTGCCCGCCGGAGAAAGGTGTGCCAGCATCTGAACGTGAATGCAGATTCAGCGAGTGGAAGGAAGGTCGCCGAGCCTCTTCTGCCTCTTTCCTGGGAAGGAAGGCAGGATGGTAATGGGCGGAGCTCGAAACCTCTGCGAAAAAGCGGCCAAAGGCGTTGGAGACAGCCACAGGATCAACAAGGACCTCATTACCTGAGGTCAGGCCAGGTACCGAGGAGTGGGCCTTAATGCCCGACAGCCGGCGCAGGCCACCCCATACGACAGAAGAGGGAGTAAAACTGTTAAAGGAGCTGGTGAAAGAGGCCCAACAAGCTTTTTTGCTGTCTTCGATGACTCTACGGCATTGCGCTCGGAGTCGTTTGTATCCAATACAATTCGCCAACGTAGGATGGCGGCGAAAGGTGCGTAAAGCACGTCGTCGAGCACGGATAGCGTCTCTACAAGCCTCGTTCCACCAGGGGACGGAAACGCGACGTGAAGAAGAGGCAGTACGAGGAATGGCAGCATTGATGATAACAGCCATGAGGTATTCGACCTGACTGTCACAACTGAGAAAATCGTGGTCCGGAAAGGTCGCCAGGGAGGAGTAAAGTCCCCAGTCAGCTTTCGGTATGTTCGAGCTCGAAGGACGTGGGGATGGGGTGTGGTGCAGGAGACGAACGACACAGGGGAAGTGGTCGCTCGAATAGGTGTCAGAAAGGACATACCACTCGAACCGACGGGCAAGAGTGGTAGAACAGATCGAGAGGTCCAAGTGGGAGTAGGTATGAGTAGAGTCCGAGAGGAAAGTCGGGGCGCCAGTACTGAGGCAGACAAGATTGAGATGGTTGAAGACATCCGCCAAGAGTGAGCCTCTTTGACAGGATGCAGGAGAGCCCCAAAGGGGATGATGGGCATTGAAGTCGCCAAACAATAAAAACGGCGGGGGAAGCTGAACAATCAGGTGCATCACGTCAGCCCGACTAACAGCGGATGACGATGGAGTGTAGATGGTACAAACTGAACCAGGAAAAGCAGAAAGAGTAATACGGACAGCTATTGCTTGGAGTGGGGTGGTCAAGGGGATGGGATGGTAATAGACATCGTCCCAAACGAGCAACATGACCCCACCATGAGCTGGGATACCGTCCACAGGGGTGAAGTCATACCGCTCCGAGGTATAGTGGGTAAAGGCAATACGGTCAGTCGGGCGCAACTTGGTTTCCTGGAGACCAAGGACGAGCGGACAGTGCAGGCGGAGGAGCATTTGTAATTCCTCCCGATTAGATCGAATAGCTCTTATGTTCCAATGTAACAAGGCCATCGCTAGTCAAAAAAGAGGGGGAACGAGACGGGGGAAGAGCTGGTCACCTCGACGGCCGCGGAGGGCCAGGTTTCGAGGGAACAACGCTACAACCGGAGGGAGGCGGATCCTGTTCCATCGAGTCGTCGCCAGCTGCGGCCGCTGTCCCTGGTTGTGTAGGAGGGGCAGCATCATTTGCCGACGAGAGGCCAGCTGAACGCCTGGCAGCAGAGCGTCCCGGCGAAACTGAGGACGGCCGGGAGCAGCGACTCACCGATGGAGTGTCGGACGAAACGCGCCGGGGTGGAGAGGGGGATAGAACTACTTCTTGGAGGCCTTCTTGGAAGTCCAAGGAGGCACAGGGATGGTGGGCTGGACCCGAAGAAGGTCCTCACACGTGGGGTCCGTTTTGGACCGCGGGACCTCGGAAGCTGGGGTCCGGAACGTTTCCCCGATGGACGCCTGAGAAGAGGATCGCTTCTCAGGCGGTGGGGGGGAGGAGGAGGAGGAGGAGGAGGAGGAGGAGGAAGGGTGGCCCCTGGGGCAGAGGGGGCGGGGGCCACGGGGAGGAGGATTTGGAAGGGAGGGATTTGGGAGGCGGAGGCAGAGACCCCGGATGGGGGGAGGAGGCGGAGGGGGGACAGGATAGGGGTGAGGATACCGCGGAAGGAGTGGACACAACTGAGGCAAACGAAGTGGTCAACGGCACAGGATGGAGGCGGTCATACTTCTTCCTGGCCTCAGAATAAGAGAGACGATCCAATGTTTTGGGTTCTTGTATCTTCTTCTCCTTCTCCTTCTGATATGCGGGGCAGTCTGAGGATCTAGGCGAGTGGATGCCAGGACAATTAACGCACTGAGGTGGTGGGGTGCGTGTATGTTCCTCACGAAGAGGACGTCCACAATCGCCACAAAGGGGCTCAGCCTCACACCGTGACGACATGTGCCCAAAGCGCAAACACCGAAAACAGTGCATAGGAGGCGGGACGTAAGGTCGCACGTCGCACCTGTAGCACATCACCTTTACCTTCTCAGGGAGAAATTCCCCCTCGAAGGCGAGGATAAAGGCCCCAGTGACGATGCGTCGGTCTTTGGGGCCGCGCTGGACTCGCCGGACGAAATGCACGCCTTGGCGCTCCAGGTTGGTCCTGAGCTCCTCATCAGATTGCAGCAGGAAGTCCTGATGAAAAATAACCCCCTGCATCCTATTTAGTACCAGATGCGGGACAATGGACACTGGAATGTCCCCTAGGCGGTCGCACGCCTGGAGCGCCGCCGACTGTGTGGCGCAGGTGGTCTTTATAAGAACGGACCCCGAACGCATTTTACTGAGAGCCTCGATTTCCCTGAAGATGTCCTCTATGTGCTGAACAAAGAACATGGGCTTGGAGGTGGCAAATATCCCCCCATCGGTTCGAGAACAGACCAAATAGCGGGGGAAGTACTTCGCCCCAAGCCGGCGGGCCTGTCCCTCCTCCCAGGGAGTGGCCAAGGGGAGGAAACACTCGGCCGCAGAGCGACCTGATACGTGTTGACGTTTCATCTGCGAAATGTCCGCCCCGATACCACCCACTCCGACCAGGGGCTCTCCCCACGGGCGCCACCCATGCTCAGCAAGGGCCACCCGGCAGGATGACCGTTGCTGGGAGTCCTGATGCCCCAAGGAGATGGGCATCTACTCCTTGGCAGACGTGGGGAGGGTGCAGCTCAGGTGTCGGCAGTACGATCCCTGTGTTGTCAGGGGGCTACAACCTAGAGGGTACACGACGACCCCACCACAACAGGCTGGCTACCGTGCTGGATTTCTGGTGCCATGGAAAGTCCATCATGATCGTAGGTGCAGATGGGGACGCACTATGGGCGTAACTTGTACAACCCATCAGGCGTTTAGGCCAAATTTGAGGAATAGTGGGTATGGTTACAACGCCGGTACAATGCTGAGTGCCAAGGTCTTAGTGCACTGAGGACCAGTGGTACACCATGTAAGGCGTCCTTCCCCAAAAGGCTCGTACTTCTGTAGAATTTTGAAAAATGGAGTTCAAACCCCAAGGGGGACCATCACATGGAAGGCCAAAACGGTTGCGACTCCTTGTAGTCGCCTCTTACGACAGGCAGGAATACCTCTGGCCTATTCTTACCCCAGACCCGCAGGGGGATGATTTGAAGTGATGACTCAAGCCGTACCCTGCTGCAATCTCATGGAAGAGTTTGGATTTGGCGAATGCCAAGAGAATGTTGTCTGCCCTCACGCGTATTGTCAACAGTGAAGTACGGGATAGGTGGTAATAAGGTATGAGCGTGTTTTCGTCGTTACAGTGTGGTTCTCTTATTGCGCTTAAGAAAACGAAAAATGGGAAAAGATAATAACGCATTTTACGGCATTGTATACCGCATACAGTAGAGGAATAGGTCGGAGATCATAATAGTTCGCTTCAGCTTAACAATGCGTGCTGTCATAGAGCAGCATCTGTGAAGCAGTGTTTTGTAAACGATAACATTGCTGGAATGGAATGTCTTACCCAGGGTCCTGACTGAATCCATTGCACACACTCCGTGACGAGTTAGAGCGTCGACTTCGCTCCAGACTCCATTGTTCGATTTCACTACTTTCCCTCGCTTGGGCTCTTGAGGAAGAATGGGCTGCCACTACTCCGCCTAAATTGAGGAACCTCATTGAAAGTATCCTCAGCAGAGTTCAACACGTCTCACAGGCGAAAGTGGACATCCCGTACTAATGCCCACTAATACTCTAGATGTCTGGATACTTTTGATCAGGTAGTGTGTGGTTTCTGAAGAGGGCAACAGACTCTTCTAGTAATTGTAGGGGCAAAGTTTTGGATGACTGTCTGGTCTGGCCTTCAAACACTTGGCCAGCATGGCCTTGTTATGCCGGTACTATGAACGATTGAATGCAAGGTGGAACTACACCCGTTGTATTTCCTCGAGGACCTGCAACTATACTGCATGGTTTAATCATAATGGCATCCTTCTGGGTGGCAACTACTCAGGAGAATGGTGATAAATGATAAAACTGATGTTCTAAGAGTCGGAACTTGGAGTGTTATTGGATGGTAGGTTAGATAAATTAAGTAAAGAAATGGATATATTGCAATTGTATATAGGGAGAAATAGTAAAATATGTTATAGGAAGAAAATGACTTCTGGTTAGGTGAGAACGGGATTATCAACGCAAATTCGAGTAGGAGTAATTTAGTAGTGTCTGATAATGAATAGTCTGTCCACTAAGCTGTACATTGTAGCTCACCCGCGTTCTTATTTTCTTAAAGTACTCAAAAAGATGCAAAACTTGGCATCCTACTCAGCAGTAATAGTTTACACTACCACTAGTTCCGCAGATGATAGACATTCAAAGAATCGATAATTGTTGGTCATTCCATCTTAAACTTACTGGAAATAATTGAATACTTTTCATCGGTGCTTTTCTCTATTATTCATAAAGTATATTCTCAACCTACATAACGTAGACACATATTAAGTATCCATATTTCCATTCAGAAAACAAAAGATGCTTTATAAATAAAACAGGTACGTGTCTTATGAAAAATACTCTAATTATTTGCTGTAAGCTTGGACGGCAAACCATTGATTGTAACAGCTGCTGCGGAAGATAGACGCAGAAACAAGCATATTGCACTGAAAGAATATCTGAGATAAAAGAAATAATTCAGATAGTTCAGGGGGACGAAAATTTAAGAGATTGGGGCTGAAACTGGACTCCAGGAAAAGAAAAAGAGCAGGAGGAATACTAAGAGAATATGGCGTGGGGTGAAGAAATGAAAGGAGAAACCAGCTGGTAGAATTCTGCACAAAGTAAAATTCAGTCGCTGCTAACATATGATTTAAGAATCATCAATGATGGTTATATACTTGGAACATACCTCGAAACACCAAAGGGTTTCAGACAGAGTGTAATGATTGTAACATAGAGATTTGGAAACTGTTGTAAATTGCAAATATTTTCCAGTGGCAGTTGTGCACTCTTGCCGTAATTTATTGGTCATGAACTGTAGATTATAACTGACAAGAATCACACAATGGTAAGAAATTAAGAATGTAGTACCTGGATAAGTTGAAGCGACTAGGTGATGTTGACACATCGGTTTATTGAAACAGAGCAAAGCAATGTCGGCACACGAATGGGTAACATTGAGAGAAGGAATACGGAAGGCAGCAGAGGATCAAATATGCAAGGCTCACTAGAAGACTTAGGATAGCACAGGAGATACTGAATTTAAGACTACAGAGCAGCTCATAATGATACGTAGACATCCTAGCGTGGATCGAACACGTAGCTAGAGATCCAATTAATGGTTGCATATTTGTCACCAATCAACGCCTTTGGTGCTTGTGTATCTGTGGTTCAAAAATGGTTCAAATGGCTCTGAGCACTATGGGACTCAACTGCTGAGGTCATTAGTCCCCTAGAACTTAGAACTAGTTAAACCTAACTAACCTAAGGACATCACAAACATCCATGCCCGAGGCAGGATTCGAACCTGTGACCGTAGCGGTCTTGCGGTTCCAGACTGCAGCGCCTTTAACCGCACGGCCTGTGGCTTCAGTCTGTCAGCTTATTCTGAAGATAGCCAACATCTCTGGAGAAGAAATACGGATACTCCGATTGCACTCGAAATTTCATAAATGTATGCATGGTAGATGAGAAAAGCGAAATGCCGTCAAATTCCAAGAATATTGCCAGAATCTCAGTACCAGGAAGGAAAGTGCTAACGTGTGTTACTATTGCCGAGCCGTCAGTTTAATAATTCATGGTTTGGAAAATAGACAATAATTTACAGCGGGGTGGAAACACTGGTAGAAGGCGACCTTGGGGAAGATCAGTCGGGTCCGGGGGACATGGTGGAACACGCTACACAATCAGAACCTTGCCTTAAAACATGTACTGAAGAAAGGGAGATCTACATTTATAGCGTTTGTAGATTTAGTGAGGGGGGGTGGTTTACAATGTGGACTAGACAACACTTTCAGAACAGTCAGCAAAAGGTTATGTACAAAGTATACAGATACCAGTCTGTAGTTGCGAAAGTCAAAAGGGCGTGGAACGGAAGCAGTGACTGAGAAGAGCGACAGAAGTTTGTAGCTCATCTTGTTGTTATTTGACCTGTACATTGAGTAAGTAGTAAAGAAAATCAAAGAGAAGTTTAGAAAGGCACGAAATGGGAAACTTCGATTTTTTCAAGTAACATGGCTATCCTGACAGATACGGTGAAATACATGGAAGACAAGTTGAACGGAGTAGTAAATGTTTATTGTTGTTGGTTCACTTATAACATCTTTACAAGGGTAACGCAGTGTAGTCGAATTAAGTGAGAGTATGTGGAATGACTTAGACTGAGAAATAAGACACTAAATGTTGTAAATAAGTTATGCTGTTTAGGCAGCAAATAACTGACGATTGCCGAAGCAGAGAAATAAAATACTGACTGCCAGTAGTACGAAAAGCGTTTCTTAAAAAGAAATTAACATCGAACAGAAACTTAATCCGCCAGCAAGTTTCATATTAGCGCACACTCCGCCGCAGAGTGAAAATTTCGTTCTGTATAAACTTAACAATCAGAAATATTCTATGCAGGTATTTGTGTGAAGTGTAGCCTTCTACGTAAGTGAAACGCGTATGGAAGACAGTTCAGACAAAAAGATACTTGGAAGATTTGAAACGTGGTGCTACAGAACAATGCTGAAGATCGGGTAACCCTTCAAATAGTACTGAACGGAATTCGGAACAAAAGAAATTTATGGCATAATTTGACCAAGAGGAGGAATATGGTGATAGAACACATCGTATCGTATCAAGAAATTGTTAATTATGTATCGGAGGGATGTAGGGCCTGTACAAATTGTAGAGGGACACCAAGGCTGAACTACAGTTAGCAATTTCAAAGGGATGTGGGTTGCAGCAGTTACGCAGAAATGAAGAGGCTTGCTCAGAATAGACTAGAATGAAGATCTCAATCAAACCAGTAGCCGGAATGAAGACCACGACTGCAACAACATTAGGACATGGATTTTATCATTACTATAATAAAAATTCGTAAAGTAAAGAACAAACGCCTTCAGACACAATCGTAATTTTGTTTCAATGCGCGATGCATTTTGAGCCATGGGGTCTCATATTTAGATGGTTTGACAATCTAAATCATCTTTCGGGTTGGTTCTGGTGTTGGTAAGATTGCATTGGTATGTTAATGTAAGTTTGCACAACTAAAACGACATTAGTACGTTTCCAGAAAAATTTTGATGTAGACTGTCAGAGCACCTGAAGATGAGCTCCCGGGGCTCGAAATGCATTGTGCATTGAAACAAAATCACGATAATGACTGAAGGCGGTTGTTCTTTATTTTACGAAAGTAATGCAGTCACAGAAGAAACACTGACAATAATATATAAAATTAAGAAACTTATAATGGAAATTCACATGACAGGAAAAGTATGAGCTATTTCCTCACTGTTCTGCACAAGATTCACAATGGATCCAGTTTCATCGTTGTCATTTCTTCTCTTTTCCTTTGCTCACTATTATTAATGAAACTAAACTATGGTTTGTCTCCTCACTCCCCTCCAGCACGCTAGTGGCAGTCTTTTGCGAAGAGAAAATAGCTTGTAGATGTTCGGATCCCATTGTCCGAAGTTACTAACTGTATTTTATTACCTTGATAATTCTGTTTCTATAAATGCAGCAAAGTCAAAGTACCTGCCTCTTTTATGCAACTGCGGTAAAGCAGCCATGAAATCTCTTCGCGTGGGTGTCGCGTAATTAGTTGCCTTCTGCTTTCCGTTCTGAGAAGGAGCATGTTGTGCAACTGAGTACGTCATTTGCGGTGTATGTGTTGCAATTACGTCCGATCTTGTTGTTATTCCGTATAAGCTCATATTACGATGATAAAATTTAACGTGGTATTTTTCGCAGAGATGTTTTCAGCCATCATAGTTCTTTACTAATAAATTATCAGTCGTAGGAGTAGATTAACATTCTTAGACTACTGCTCCAGTATCTGTGGTCCTTGTTCAGGTGGTCTTACTAAAGGCTTAGAAGGCATTAAGATGTGCATTGTTAAGATCGTAAAAGGTCAGTATATTCCGTACGAAAGTGTAGCAAAGACACTCATGGAAGTTAAATGGGAATTACTGTAAACACTGTCGAATACACTTAGCGAATGGGTATTTGATGAAGACTATGCATCAGTTTTTCTGTGTGGATCGTAAATGTCGCGTAGGGATCGCGAGAGTAAGAAAAAGGAGCGTCGAGTCCATCTTTATCTCGTTTCCTAAGTCTGTGGGAAAGTGAAGGAAATGGGTAATATTACTAAGAGAATCTCAGCTATGCACTGCAGAGTATTCTCATAGATGTATATCAGTTCAGACATTCATGCCTATCGTCAGATCTCTTATAAAAGTCCATCTTACTTGACCGATCCGTGCAGCCCACACGAGAAACAGTACTTTTCCGACGTATTCCCATGAATACAGAGATGTGGTTGAAATTCACATTACCGAAATGGAAATTAAGTCTTTCCGGAAGGGAATTTCGTAAGTGGATGTCAGTCCTATTCGCAAGCTGGGGTAGTGGCGGAGCGCCAGGTTTTCACAATGTTGCCATAGGTCGCTTACGACGTGACATTTATAGTCGACCACGTGGGATCGTCACAGAAATAACTCCAGGGAAGCAAAAAGTGGTCACTGAGCAGCTACAAATTGGATTGCCTTCCTCGACATGTCGTAAGGTCAGAATTACATGAGACAGCTGGTTTGTGAATCACCGTCTATCACCAGATATCGATACCCAGTAATTTCCAGTTACGTATGTGGAGTTCAGGAGGAATGTAAGACAGGAAGAGAAACTGCGTGAAGGATATGGGGAGAAGAGTGCAAGGTTGGTGAAGGTGGTGGGCAGGTGGTGTGGAAGAGGGGAAGGGTGAATACGAGGAGGGCGAAAGGGCGACAACACATATGTCGTAACGTAAGACACTCAGTTGTCAATTAAATGTTCCGGTTTTTACCGTCGTATACGTCCAGATGGTATCGATGGTTCGAGAGTAAGCATTCGTTGAGATAACAAGTTCAGAAGAAATCGAACCAGGCTTCCTAGAGGTTTGAAAAAGTAAGATCCGTGTCCGGTTCTGATAATTTTCGCGCCTATAAGCTGGTAATGTCAGTAAAGAATGAAGTCAACTGCGTGAAATGCGGAACAAGACCACGATACGGTTTCTTCAGTAGCACCGTAATCAAAACAAACTTAAACTGTGTTATGTGCAGTAATTTGTGACACTATCCATGTTACTTTATTTACAACTAGTCAATGTGTTATTATAAGAGTAGTTCGAAACATAGTTACAGTGCCACATTCTGTTGAATTAAAAACGAAGAGGGGCGAAATACACATGAATAGCTGTGATTGAAGTTGCCGTTGTGCAGTGCCGATCTGGATCCTGCACAATTCTCCTGACTCTACCTGTATGGCTGAATGATACCCCATGCAAAGAGATTCCAATACTCTATCATTATTTGAGTTTTCGCGTGTTCACTAGACAACTTTCAGGGAATATTGGGATTATTCCTTAAAGTTGCGCATTCGAGTGACCCTTACCTTCTGCTTTAAATTGCGTAGATATCCGTCTCAATAGACTTGGATGACCAGAGGACTCGGCAGGCAGTCGGTTCAAATCTGTCGTGTAAAAATTTTTCATTTTTGATCGGCAAGGGTCGGAAAAGTGTTGACGTAGAGTTACGATCATGAATATTCTGTCTTAAATTCCAAATGGAATTAACGAATTTTGATGGTTATCCGTTTCTCTGATGGAATGTTATGACTAGCTGCCCTCCTGGTTCTCCCTCTCCCTCCCTAAAAAAAAAAAAATTGTTATGGCTAAACTCTACATGAAAGCTTTTCTAATTAGGAGGCTGAACAAATCCTCCAGGGATTCACTATAGGGCCCTGGTGTTCGGTAGTAGCAGAAGGATAAACAATGGTAACGCATGGACTGAGAGAAATTAATGAAAGTAGAGGCAGTCTGATAGAACTTCACAACACAACTGAATCCTTGCTGTGTGCGTGGAAGAGATCAGAGGGCACAAGAAAGCTACAGATGGGTTATGTAATGGTAAGTAAGAGATTTAGACACCAGATTTTAAACTGTGGAACAGGACAAGAGTAAATAGTGACTTAGTTGTGAAATGTAGAAGAAAGCTGAAGAAACTGCGTAATAGTTAGATGAGGCTTGCATAAATTGAATGAACCAGAAGTTGTCGAGAGTCTGAAAGATTATTAGACAACGACTGGCTCACACAGGAAAAAGAAATGCAATAAAAGACGAATCACTTGGGAAATGAAATAGTTACGGCAGCAGATGGTCAAGCAAGCAAAGAGAGAATCATAGTATAACACATGAAGTATTGAGTTTTATTAACGAAAGGGAAAAAGATAAAAATGGAGCAACAGAAACAAGAGGAAATACAGACTTCTAAAAAAATGCAATTGACAGAAAATGTAAAATACAACAGCTGCAATGGTGAGAGAAGTAGTGCAAAGTTCAAGAAGCATGCATTACTGCGGGAAAGATAGATGTCGTTTACGAGAAAATTAAGTAAAACTTGGGGAAAAAAGAGAAGCAGATTTATGAATATCACGAGCTTAAATGTCAAGTCATCACTAAGCATAGAAGGGAAGGCTGAAAGGTAGAATGAATATATAGAAGGGCTATGCAAATTAAAGAGGCTTCGGCATAGGCCTAATACTGTCGAAAAGGCGGAAGTATTAGATGAGGATGAGAGGGGAAATAAGATAATGCCAGAAGAATTTGACAGATCTAAGTTCAAAAAATGCACTTGAAGGAGATGCCACGTCCTCAAAATTACAGAGACCTTTGGCAAAGACAGCTGCAACAAAACTACTACTCCTGACGTGCAATATCTGAGACAGGCGAAATATCCTCAGACGTCGAGAAGAAAGTCGTAATTCCTGCATCAAGGAAGGGAAATGCTGACAAGTGTAAGTATTGCCGAGCTATCAGCTTAATAAGTCATGGTTTACAAAATAATGAAACGAATTATTTACCGAAGAGTGGGAACACTAGTGGAAGCCGACACTAGGAAACATCAGTTAGGGTTCAAGAGAATGTGGGAACAAAGAGGCAGTACTGTCCTAATGACCTATCTTAGAAAACAGAATGAAAAAGGCAAACAAATTTATTGAGGGAAGTCATTGTTCTGCGTAGGCCTTCTATATTTGGAATAAAGTCTTTATTTCATGCTTTTGTGCTATTAACTAATTTCGCCGTAATGGGCGTTTTCAAGTTACCTGATAATGAAACAAATAACAAAAGTTACAACAGCTTGTAGAATACAAAAAGTGAGAAATGTACATAAATACTTTTCATACTGTAGTCATTTATCTTGTACACATTTGTGTGTGTGTGTGGGGGGGGGGGGGGGGGGGAATCTCCATCTATTTGTATCTCTAATAACTGTTATTCATGAACATACGTTTATATCTTTTATAGATTTAGATAAAGATTTCAATATTGACTAGACTACACCTCTTTGCAATTTCTGAAGTAGCGGGAAAAAATACAGGCATCGAAAGTTTATCTACAGCTTGTGCAGAAACCAGACCGTAGTCCAAGGACATAAAAGGTAGGAAGTAAGCGAGGGGAGAGTGAGACAAGGTTTTAGCCTGTAGCCCATATTACCCAATCTGTACACTGGGCAAGCAGTAAAGAAAACCATGGAGAAATTTGGAAAGGGCGTAAATGTTCAGGAAGAAGAAATAGAGAATTTTAAATTTTGCCGTCAACGTTGTAATTCTGTCGGAGACGGCAAAGGAACTGGAAGATAAGCTGAAACGGAAGAATAGTATTTTGAAGAGGCATTTTTATAAATATCAACAAAAGGAAAAAAATAATGGAGTTTAGTCGAATTAAATCAGATGAGCGGGAGATTAGAAAATGAGACACAGGATAGAAGGTGGGTTTGCCTCCTTAGGCAGTAAAATAACTGTACATAGCCGAAGTAGAGAGGATATAAAATACCGATAGCAATAACACATTGTTTCTGCAAAAGAGAAATTAACATGGAATATAATTGGTAGTATTTTCTGAAGATATTTGTCTGGAGGTAGGCTTGTACGGAAGTTAAACGTGTACGATTAACAATTCAGACACGAAGAAAATACCTTTAGAAATATGATGCGATAGAAGACTGCCAAAGATTGGATGAGTAGACAGAATAACGAATGAGTAGGTGCTTAATGGAAACGGGAAGAAAAGAAAGCTATGACCCATCTTAACCAGTCCCTTATTTTACTCGACGGGACATATCGTGAGAGGTTACGAAATAATCAGCTATATAAATTGCGTGTGTGGGGGGGGGGGGGGAGGGAGAGGGAGGGATGGAGAGGGAGGGGGGGGGGAGAGAGAGAGAGAGAGAGAGAGAGAGAGAGAATCAGGTTGAAGGGAATGTAGGGTGTAGTAGTTGCGAAGAGGCGTAAACA
Organism: Schistocerca serialis cubense; assembly: GCF_023864345.2. NCBI lineage: Eukaryota > Metazoa > Arthropoda > Insecta > Orthoptera > Acrididae > Schistocerca > Schistocerca serialis. Next base: position 619,136,130 of record NC_064640.1, read on the forward strand.
GGTTAGACTAGCATGAAGAGCGTCTTCGAAATGAAGACCACAACAGTACAACACACATACAGTATTTTGATAAAATGGAGCTCTTCCTGTGAGTTGCTATCGTGCAGTGGCTAAATTAGCGTACTAGGAGGCTTGGAAACCTAGGCCTGCCGAGCGGGACACGTTGCTCAGCGGATTGCGAAATGTCGCCGGTCATGCTGAAAGTGGTTCCGCGATGAATATGGGCTACAAGGAAAGACACATTGCGTAAAGCATTGAAACATGTCGCTGATGGCTTTCCACTAACAAAAAAAAAAAAAAAAAACTAAGGATTATTGGCTGTCGTCCAGCTTACCATTTTGTAGTACTTTATACAGTGTATAAAGAAGGCAGTAACCGCATTTTTGTCCTGAAGAACGCCCCGTTGTGCATGAAAGTTGACAAATGTTGATCATCGCTTTGAATAGAAAACATTTTGCATTAGGAGTACTACATACACAGGAGTGAAACAGCACAATTCAAGAGGTACCATTGCAAGAAAATTATACGACCACTGGACAAACATGCGACTGCAATGTTTATATCAGTCCGTGCATTTGGTAAATAGTAGGTCAGCGGTGCAGAATGTGAAATTGCTTATTTCATCTTGGTTACTTTGCGAAAAGGTAGAGGTGCTGCACAGATCAAAACACTGTAGCCTAACAAAAATTCCAAAACAGATTGATGCCGCAACATGGTACCGAAACGCTTTGGCTTTATTTTTATGTGGGTCCACGAATAGTTTGTTAAATTACTACGAGGTGAACTACATGAAGCGTCTTTTGAGTTATTTAGGAATTTTCTTTATCTGGAGTCAGAAAGCAGCTACTTTCTTCACCTATCCTATGTGAACAAACTATGCGACTTTTATTTTTAATTCTCCCTTTCAGTAAGTTATTAAAGCAGTCGTGTAGCACACTGCAAATGTTGGTACGGTTATCTCTCTGTTTCCTTGTTTCCTAAATCACTTGTGCGAAAATGGTTGATAAGGAAGTTGATTGCCTGCAACATTATCAGGGTTATTGTTTACGATGTAGGGCGTACCGCATCGTCAACCTATGTAAGTGCGTTGTAACACACATAAAGAGCTGGCTCACCTCAGCTTCATTTAGATTACCTTACTCGCTCTGCCGACTACTTCATATTTAAGAACGACAATTTCAAGTAATGAAATGACAGTAATAAGCTGTAAGTGTGAACGCCCACCTCTCTTCTTACCAATTCACGTAATCTTAGCGAGCGCAGGAAAGCCAGTAAGTGGAACGGCGACCGTAAGAAATAAAATTATGCAGCAGCCATAAATCGCATACAGCTTTCCTTTATTACCGGTTTCCCCTGTGCTCCCTGAATTTGTGCTTAGCGATGCCTGAGGTGTTGTACACAAATACTTAAGACTGAAGTTGAAGCTGATGCAGACCACCACGAAGATAACATTTAACTGAGATCGCCTGCAACTTGGCGTCATCCCAAGGTATGCAAGAGCGCAGATCCGGACTGCATCTCGCAACCCACAGCGCATCGCGCATGCATTGGATTTCAGATGATGTTCGCGTCTGACGAGAAAAACTGGTAGCAAAGGAAGAGGTTACGAAATAATCAGCTATATAAATTGTGTGTGTGTGGGGGGGGGGGGGGGGGGGAGGGGGAGGGAGAGGAAGGGGGGGGGAGAGAGAGAGAGAGAGAATCAGGTTGAAGGGAATGTAGGGTGTAGTAGTTGCGAAGAGGCGTAAACAGGTTAGACTAGCATGCTACTTTCTTATGAGACTGTTGTCTACCCACAGTTTTTTATTTTATTTATTTATTTCTTTACTTTTTACAAGTAATTTTCTTATCGACTTCTCAAAGAACCATAAAATGCACGAGGTGTGGTAAAAGTTCCTCGCGAGTTCAGTGATTCGTTAGAGCCTAAAGTTTCACGGTCGTCGATAAGCCGCGCCGTTGCATCCATGGGCACTCGAATGAACTCGAGACCTTCGGTAGAATACATAGAGCAAGAACACGAATAGAGTGAGCAAAGCGCTCTCCGCATGTCGCCAACATCAAATGGCAAACGTCACGTGGATTGATTATAGTGCTGTTTGTTTATATTTTGCACCACGACTAAAACTTAGTTTCGGTTGGTAACAGCAATAATGAACATTTGTCGCTGCTGCTAACGCAAATCAGAGAAGTCAGAGGAGGAGAAGTTACTTTTCATAGCTAAGTTCGACAAAAGACTAATTGCAGTTGTCACATTATAGAGATTAAAATTACTTGACAGTGACGTCTGTCACTTGGCGTTACAGTGTTGCCACATCGGATGCCGCCTACTGCTCGGTTATTGGCAACACACAAACACAGTAGATCGATTCACAAATGTTTGTCAGTGTGTAACGCGGAGCGATGTTCGAAGCAGTCACCGCGAGGTATGACAGAAATAAGAGATGCTCTGTCGACAACTGATTTTAAATGACCAGTGGCTCAACTGCAGCAGACGACTGAATTTAAAGTCATGTCCTAAACTAACCACAACTTCGCAATGTGCAATATACCCGAGAAAACGGCTGTCAACAATCGGCGGCAGATCTAAAATCACGGTCGCTTTGTTCACAGCTATTAAAGCTAAACTCTACGAGCACACTCGAGACAGAAAAATTTCAGTTTCAACGCTAAAACCAAACTTTAATTTCTCGCTATCATTAAGTACCTAAAATCATCCTCCCATTGGCTACGCGAGCTGCCGCGTTAAACACCAATGAGAAGTCCTGGCTCTTGGTTACAGATTATGGGCGACACAGGAAGACTCCAAACGGTAATAGAATGACAGGAAGAAAAATAAGAGCAAATACGATAATACAATGATGGAAATGACGTAGCAAAACATTAGAAATAAAAAAATACATTTACACCAGTTAATCGAATAAAATAATAATCAGTGTTTTGATTATAATTAGAAATAAAATTTCCGTGCATATGGCGAAATTCGAATCTACGACCTTCAACGCGTCGGGTTTATACGCTAATCACTGCGCTACGCCACTAGTACATTGTGTGAGGTTGTTATATTTATTTATTGACTCTGGTGGCCCAGTCGCAGCGATGAATTGCATCCTTCTAAAATTCGGATTCGTGATGTCGTGCGAAGATTTCTAATGAAGCCTGTCTCTGTGATTATAGTAACTGTATATGTGACACTGAATTGGGCCTTGTGCACAAAGGTCTAGTAGTGTTTGGTTAGTGCTGTGTATGAAACGTGTGTTTCTCGTTAGCATCGCTATAAATGGATCAGACCCGGGATTCGTTATGGAAACACATCAAGAAAGAAAGCTGGGCTAGGAATTGGAAGTGAACTGACCAATTGTTGTGGCAGTTTGGCAATGGCGAGTGGTAGGGGATTGATGTTGAGCGCTCTGATTGGAGGAAACCAGCTCCAACGCGTGAAGTGTCAACTGTCAAGTAATTTTAATCGGACAAGAGGCGCTTTATGTGTTGAAAATACAGGGTGATTCAAAAAGAATACCACAACTTTAAAAATGTGTATTTAATGAAAGAAACGTAATATAACCTTCTGTTATACATCATTACAAAGAGTATTTAAAAAGGTTTTTTTTCCACTCAAAAACAAGTTCAGAGATGTTCAATATGGCCCCCTCCAGACACATGAGCAATATCAATCCGATACTCCAACTCGTTCCACACTCTCTGTAGCATATCAGGCGTAACAGTTTGGATAGCTGCTGTTATTTCTCGTTTCAAATCATCAATGGTGGCTGGGAGAGGTGGCCGAAACACCATATCCTTAACATACCCCCATAAGAAAAAATCGCAGGGGGTAAGATCAGGGCTTCTTGGAGGCCAGTGATGAAGTGCTCTGTCACGGGCTGCCTCGGGTAGTTTGGTTTTCAGCCTAGTCAACAGCGCCTCAAGCGAACAAATGTACAACTAAATGAAACTTTATAGCTCCCTTAATTCGCCGACAGATAGTGCTTAGCTGTGCCTTTTGTCGTTGCAGAGTTTTAAATTCCTAAAGTCGTGGTATTCTTTTTGAATCACCCTGTATATCGAGGCGCTGTATGAATAATATCACAGGGCTCATTAATGCGACTGTACTGTCACATAATTATGAAACACACAGGCTGTGTAAGACAAGTCGCCGGCCGCTGTAACCGAGCGTTTCTAGGCGCTTCAACCCGGAACCGCGCTGCTGTTACGGTCGCAGGTTCGAATCCTGCCTCGGGCATGGATGTGTGTGATGTTCTTACGTTAGTTAGGTTTAAGTAGTTATAAGTCTAGGGGACTGATGACCTCAGATGTTAAGGCCCATAGTGCTTAGAGCCATTTGAACCATTATAAGACGAGTCGCAGGATACTGGGGAAAATGGAACCATTCTACAGATCACCTGTGCTTCTCATCCTAGAATATTGCTCAAAGTGTATGGGACCCATACGAAATAGGTCCAACAGTGAATATTAAATAAATAAAAAGAAGAGCAGCACGAACGGCTGCATGTGTGTGTGAGACCCTCACAGGAGAGCGTTACGGAAATGCTGCACAACTAGAGCTGGTCGGTTCTCAAAGACAGACGGCAGTTATCCCACCTAAAGCCTACTTATAGAGTTTCAAGAAACAGCATTAGGGAGCCATTCTTCTCAGACATTCTATAAAATAAGCTATTTCTACGATTTAGTTTTGGAAAAACTAATGAAGCAAACAGCGTAAATCTTTTTGTTGATTATTTAGTGATTCTTAAACTGATTTTTTAAAGAAATTCAATCATCATTACTCTCCGTATCCGAAGAGTTAGTGTGTCTATCCGAAATGAGGTGTGTCCATAACGGGAGTCCTGCAGTCTGCAAATCTTACCTGAAATAAAAAAACACACTTTTCTTAATATATAGGATACTGCGCACGGCGTAATAAGTTTTTGCGATAACCAATCACTGAATTAAAATAAAGCAACCTATTGCTTAACCTATATCCTTGCATGTTCGCAAGGAGTAATAGGTTAAGTTTTTAGTTTAGTTTTATTCATTAGTTGTTGCAAAAACTGACCAGAAATACACGAAAAAACTAAGTTTCAAACATTCGTCATTTTATTATTTTTAAATTTGAAAAAAAGGTGCAATTTTTCTGTGCGCAATATCTTACAGCTTAAATAATTTTTTTATTTCAGGTAAGATTTTGAGACTACAGGACTTCCGCCATGGCCACACCCTATTTTGGACAGAGCAACTTTCACTCCTCCGATGGGACCCTTAATGACTGAATTTCTTTTAAAAAACTCAGAAAATATTGTCCAAGAATCAATAAATAATTTGCAAAAAGACTTAAATTGATTGCTTCCTTAGTTTTCCAAAAAAAATCGTAAAAAAAGCATATTTTATTGGACCCACAAAGCAGTCATTCTTCCCTCTCTCTGTACGGGATTCGAATGGGAAGAAACCGCAACATGACCTAGCAGGCACTTCACTGAGGTCTGAAGAGCATCTACCGGTATTTAGATGCAGGCAAACGCTAGATAGAATAGTGTGAGAGTGATGTCAATCAATCCGTTGAATGTACACACATTTTGAGCAGTTTTCACCTGCAATTATATATAAATATGGCTGTCATTACCTACGGATTATACAGCTCTCCAAGTCGTTGCGCTTATTTGAAAGTGGTTTCTGTGGGAAACAGTAATACAAATACCGTAAGGGCAGAATGAGGCTGTTAGATTAACATTTCACTTTCCATAATGATGGTCGAAGATCAAACATGTGGCACCATAAAGTAAAAACACAATGATTTCGTTCCTAAAAATGTTTCAATGAGTGATAAATCGCTAATTTTCTGCATATCATAGCACCAACTCTTTGAAGTTCCATTTTGATGTACTGGGAAGCCATTTCGTAATACCGCCAGAATAAAAAATTAATTAAAACAGAGAATCGACATTACGATAAAGTGTTGTACAAAACATAGAAAACAGTGGTAGCTATACCTCCTTTTCCGATACCGGTAACAAATGTGTTCGAGACACGAGTTGCGACACTTGTCGCAAACAAGTGAAATACCTTTGCATTTATCTATTCGAAGCTTTCAGCCAAGTTCACTCCACATATCGAACGCAAATTCTTAAGAGGCCATTGAAACGCGTGTACTAAATCCACAGTGCTTTCGAACGGGATCTGTACTAGCGATGAAATGACTTGCGAAATACGCAGAGCGCTTACGGGCAAGCCGTACGCCGCGCCACTTTCACTCGACTTTGAAGGCAATGTATGTTGACAATGGTGAGTCAGTAGATAATCCTACTCAGTGGTAGGATACGTTCTGTGGTAGTAGCGATAAAGGGCGTCAGGGAGAAGCAGTGGAGCGCGAAGTTTGGACGCAGCTGTGCACCGTGCAACGAATGCAGCGCTCCCCACCTGAGACAGCTGGCGCTGCGGTGGCGGCCGTGACCTTCACTGAGGCGCCCCAAGCCGCTGGCAGACCGCCTCGAAGCGTGGGTGGGGGGGACTCCGCGCCGGTATTTGTGTACATGCACCCGCTCTGGGTTTCCGGTTGGCACACATTCACGTCTTGCTAAAAGTCTGCAGATTCGTCATGCGTTATTGTGATTGCCTGGGCGAAAGTACTGTATTGTTTAATCGTACGTAATCCTACGAAAAACTCCGTGTTTAAAAAAATGGTGCGATAAATCCACAGCATATAGTACAGAGGCCGTGCTTTTATACGAGAGATGGTTACAGACAAGAGAAATTGTCTTCTACTTACGGTCATGGCCCGAGGTATTTTAAAGACCAAAAAGAACTTACCAGCAGTTGGCTGAGAAGGTGTCATGGTAGTAACCTCTTTTGGTAATGACTTCATTCAACTATCATCAACCCCACCCATCCCCACATAACACCTAGCTCAGGCATGTAGCTAACACTATTCATCTCTGTCAGTTTATACAGCCAGTCTGACAATTCACGAAGCATTAAACTGAAAATATATCAACGAGAGAACACTAATCGCTAAGTAAGGGCAAGCTGTCGTCAACGCGCAGGATGTCTTTAACTCGACAGTGCTTTACAAGACATGGTAGGATTGGAAGTGTTTTTCTCTGATCTTTGAATTGACTATCTCAGTTTTGGGAGAACCTAAACGTGGTTTCTGAACCACGGCAGAGTTTTGAATTTTGGGTATAAGCAATGTACTGAACAAGATTACATCAGTATTCACGTAAAGGCTAGTAATTACAGCTATTGGCTGTGGTATGTTTCTAGGCAGGTAAGTACCTCGAAGTACATGTGGCAAGATCAAGCCATTAATGCTTATTTTCCCCTGGTCAGCAGGTCTGGTGGTGAAGTGTGGAAGCAAAACAGTTATTCTCTACTGACAGGCGTAGTCCACTTACACAAGTAAACCTAACCAAGACATACACTTAGATTGATCGTGTGAAACAAACTAAGTGTAATATTTCTCAATGAATACCGTTAAAAAGGTAACAGATACAAAAAAAGTTCACATAAAAGTTCTGTGGGTTTTAATGTACTTTACAACGGTGCGTCCAGATTTGTCGAAAAAGTAATTTTTTTTTCGAACTCTCTTCCCCCCATTATTTAGTTTTTCATTTCGACATTTGACTAATAGCAAAACGTACAGCATCGTTAATACCAAATTCAATCATGTATGATGAAGTGGCATTCCAAAGACAGATTTGTCAGAAATAAGCTAGAAATATCTCTGTATCGCTGTACGTGTGCCCGATCTTTGTCGGCTTCAGTGCCGTTTGTCATGTTGGGTTGTTTAATAGATATTTCCCAGATAAACATACTTATATAATTTTCTTTTAATTTTACGAAATATAAAATATCTTGTGGTGGACTTGTTTCTTTTTACATTAGAAGTTTTTTCGTCAGGTTGTGACCTTTCCAGATATGATTTCATTTTTAATTATATTTGAAATTGTTCGTAAATTATTGTAACATTATTTTAAATTTGTACAATAATGAGGAAGCGCAGAACTATTGTGGTAAAAAATATTGAATGCACTTAGATTTCGAAAAGATTACTTTCTAAAAGTCTGTGTGAACTGTTACAACACACATTAAAAACCGTATAACTCTTATTTAACGTTTTTTTTGTATATCTGTTACCATTTCAACCGTATACATTCAGAAATATTACATTCAATTTTTTTTGGAGGGGGTGTTTCACCTTCTTAACGGTCGTACAGGTACGTATAAAAAGTCTCTTAGTTCACTGTACACTACAACATATTCGAAGCCGATTAAAATTGAAGTGTATCCCTTGAGTAGGATTACGTGTTAGTGGTGCAGTTATGACTGTGCAGAAAAATCAGGTAGTAAATTATGTGCCGTGTTTGCGACGAGACCGACGCAGAGAAAAAATTATTAACACACTAAAGTGGGTAGATATAAAGGTACTATTATCACTATATTTATACTTAAAACCCCTAACATCCGGTATACACATCACTGCCTAGCCACATCATTGCTAACCACCGAGCCACACAAAAGAGCTAAAGAATATAGAGCTACGTTAAAACATGATGTTTCATCTAAAATGACGAATACACATGTACATTAACATCCATTTTTCATTGTTCTATACAATACCTTAAAAATTACGTTCCGCTATTCTCCTTGACTGAAGCACCCATCGTTTTATTAAGATGGATCCTGGCGTGAGTCTCGATCTATATTTCAGATGTTCAAATGTGTGTGAATTCCTAACGGACATAACTGCTGAGGTCATCGGTCCCTATACTTACACACTACTCTGACTTCAGACTAATGACGGCTGCGCAATCAATGACGTGGCACCTCAAACTTCACGGCCACTCCTCGCGGCCGATCTATATTTGGTAGACTTTTAGTTGCGTGGTCTTGGCAACATGTAGTTAATTGAAAATATGTGTAATTTGTGTATAAGATTTCCTCCAGTTGTTCTGATCATTCACTTTTTATAATGTATATCTATAAACTGTTAGCAACACAATTTTTTAAGAATTGTAACATCTTGCTTTATGTATAGAGGCTTCTTGACAGAGCACACAGTTTACATACTTCAAAGTGTCGTTAAAGGTGTATCCTACTCTATCTCGAGGCCTAGGTCCAATGGTGTACTGTCAGGTGGTCTGCGTAGATCACGCGCTAATGCAGTGTCTCTCGAATCACAGGTAGCTGGCTCGAATCGTCGTGTAGAACAAGTTGTAATCAACGGTAATTGGCTGGTGAAGGGCAAGACACAATGGCATAAATTTCTGATAAACTAAAACATTGGACGAAATTGTTAAGTCCTAAATGTGGCTGCAGTCTATTATGGAATATGATGCTGCCCCATTTGTTGATTACGAACATTGAATTCGCCTCTCCTTCCCCCCCCCCCCCCCCCCCCCACCATCAAACCAGACTGTAGCGCCTAGAACCGCTCGGCCACCCCTGCCGGCTACTACACATCACCCCAGCATATGTAAATCATCAATTGTAACACAATAAAAGTACCTAACTCTATATACGAAGTTCTGGTGTGCGATTTATGACTCCCTCCTGGAAATGCATTTGCAATCCCAAAGTGTGCTTTGCCATTTTTCATGCTTTTCACGAAAATATTAATGAATACAGTGTATTGAGCATTATTCCGGTTTGTCTGCAGTGTAAGTAACATATAACATAAACATTGACAATAAGAAATTTACGCACAGGCACTCGATCGTAAAACCTTGTTGTGGACTGGCAAGACAGCCAATCCACAGTGACGGGTAACCGAAAGGCACGCGCTTAAACTCACGCAGGCTGGCGTGAGGTCTGAAACAGGATACATAATGAATGCTATAAAGAAAAGTACGTAGCTGCTGGAATACTTAACTTTAATCCACAATTGGTGAACATTGGTTTTGTTACTGTACATGCTTCATTAGATACATAGCAAAGGATAAATGGCGCCTTGCTAGGTCGTAACAGTTGACTAAGCTGAAGACTATGCTAACTATTGTCTCGGCAAATGAGAGCGTAATTCTCAGTGACCCTTTCCTAGCAACGTCGGCTGTACAACTGGGGCGAGTGCCAGTACGTCTCTCTAGACCTGCCGTGTGGCGGCGCTCGGTCTGCAATTACTGACAGTGGCGACACGCGGGTCCGTCGTATACTAGCGGACCGCGGCCGATTTAAAAGGCTACCACCTAGCAAGTGTGGTGTCTGGCGGTGACACCACACTTCTGATCACCATTCTGTACTCTTACCGCTGCTTGGAAACTACGCTAACATTAATGGCTTATGCCTCTCCCGACCTACGCCAAAAATGCTTTCTTTTTCTAAGCGCGTGGCCATTTGGAGCACTCACTTCTTTCACTTTGGTTTCTGGCCAAGTCTCATACACACCATAAATTTGGACGAAATCGCTGATGAGTAGGCGCGATCGCCTTGTTAGTTGTCATGGATTTTTCTGTAATATGACCTACGTACATATTTTTTTCCGTAGAATATAAAAACCGCTGTCCAGTCCATCTGTTTAAGTTTGATTATTCGAGTATTTCCGGTTAGTAACAAGGAAGTGTGCCACGATCTTAAATGTTTTTTCGTAAAAGACAATAGGTCAGGCAGCACCATTTCAAGGTACGTTTCAGCGTCGGTGTATTGATTCATCCATTGTAAGAAGCGACCTTGGTCGCTTGCTGTGAAACAGTCGCCGTTGTTCAGCTTGCCGTGAATGAAGATTTATTGATAAAAAAATTACTTGAGGTGTGCGTAAAACGACAGATCCATATCACTACTTTACGTTTCGGTTTCCGTTCTGAAACAGTTTACGAGCAAAATCCCTTCAACGGCAACTGCACGAATCGATTCGATTTCAGCTCGCTCTCTCCGTGAAAGAAATGCAGAATGCTACGGTTCAAATGGTTCAAATGGCTCTGAGCACTATGGGACTTCACATCTGAGGTCATGAGTCCCCTAGAACTTATAACTACTTAAACCTAACTAACCTAAGGACATCACACACATCCATGCCCGAGGCAGGATTCGAACCTGCGACCGTAGCGGTCGCGCGGTTCCAGACTGAAGCGCCTTTAACCGCGTGGCCACACTGGCCGGCAGAATGCTACGGATAGCGGAGTTGGTGGTGGTGGTGGTGGTGGTGGTGGTGGTGGTGGTGGTGGTTAGTGTTTAACGTCCCGTCGACAACGAGGTCATTAGAGACGGAGCGCAAGCTCGGGTTAGGGAAGGATTGGGAAGGAAATCGGCCGTGCCCTTTCAAAGGAACCATCCCGGCATTTGCCTGAAACGATTTAGGGAAATCACGGAAAACCGAAATCAGGATGGCCGGAGACGGGATTGAACCGTCGTCCTCCCGAATGCGAGTCCAGTGTGCTAACCACTGCGCCACCTCGCTCGGTTGATAGCGGAGTTCTTGTAGATATAAAGCTTCTCGTTCTCCTGAATGTGGTTGACTGTTGTGTGTTGAAACTGCTTTGTTTTTGGGAAAGATAGCACAAGACAGAGGACTCAATGAACGGTAGAAATCTCAATAATATGAAAGTGTAGAAAAAGCCCGTAACGTTGGCGTGTCTCAGGGAGACATGGGATCGTCGAGATTCGCTGTGTATGGGGTGGTTATAAATAGTTGCGCGATATTATAAAGCTGTGTTTTCGCCAACACGAGTTTATCTTGTACACAAGAAGATAAGTTTAGTTTTCGTGTAAGGGTGAACTTCTCTCGATGTAAACATATGCGCGTAGGAGAACTGTCTAACCGGTAGTGTTGTTTCCGAATAGTAAGCTGAAAAAAAAAAAAATTCGAAAAGATCGAATCTTTCATCGTGGTTTTCGTGCGAGATGTATGTGTGAAAGACAAATGTGTTGCCCGACTCTTTCTGGAACGTACGCTAAGCAGTTTTAACTGTTAACTTCTCCATTATACACAGTACCTCTCTTGTTACGTCTGATGAGACTCTAAGTGAAGTCCTCGCGTTTACTAAAACTCCAGAAGAAAAACGACAACGCGTGGCCGCCTGCTCATACTTGACTGAAACAAAAAACGCGTACAATTCCTTTCTGGAAAAAATCTTAAAGGGTGATGATACTTCACGTTACCCGGTACGAACGTACCACGAAACGACAACGTGCAGAGGTTCACATGAAGGATCACCGCTTTGGCGACATAACCGACATTCAATCCAGTGTCACATACGGGTTGAACAACGTGCCAAAAAATGATTTTTCTGACAATTTCACATGGTTGTATGAACTATGCACATCTCTTCTCTTCTTCCAAACATTCTGGAGAATGTCTTGACTTGTTGAATGCACATAAATTGTTTGCAGTCGTTAGTTCCAGCTGCCGCCGTAGTTACTGCGCCGACGTCGCTTATACGCCAGATACAAAGTCTGTTTACACATGATATTGGGGCGATCTAATTTTGTAATATTACAAGTCAAGATAGCTTGATGTGAAATAGCATATTTCATGACCATTAGTGACGGTAACTAGTTGTCATCTTTAGATTCTCAGCTCTCCCAGAAATATTACTACACACCAGTCTCGTCGACACACTGAGAACATGCTCAAATTACAATAACACACCTCCACACTGGTTTACGAAATATATAAAACTTGCTAAATGAAATACCCATAGCACCAATAAGGAGTACGGGAGCAAAAACAGGTGCATCAATAATGATGCGTTGACGATAACTCAGGAAGACTGTACCGATGCGCTTTAGAGCCCGTGCTAAGCTTGGTTGCCAGGCGACACCACAGTCCTAAGGCGACAATGTGTACAGATTATTTCAAAGTTTGTACAAACCAACTAGCGACATAAAAAATTCTAAGCCACGTTACATAACAAAACTATAGACTGGAACGTAGTTCAAACTATACAAAAAAAAAAATCACAGTTCATATAAACTCTGATGTGGAACCAGTGTGTACTAGTGCACTGTTTTATCTTCATAATTGCTTGCGCGGTGTACGCGTCATTTATAGAGATGGTGGGAGGACTCCCGCAAGGAAGCAATGGACGAGGTCGCACGCTTTTCCCTCCCTGGAATTCCGCGGCGGGGCCTCTGTGTTGCTAGTTGTTCTCTTTTTCACCGCACTAGACGCTACTGGCAGAGTACCAACGTACGAGCGTTTGCGACGACCTTGTAGGACGTGTTTAGTCATTAACGGCCCAGTATTTTAGTTCGTAATGCAGCAGTCTGGAGTCGGTGGATTAGCGAATTAGTGAAACCGACCCATTAACCACTGCCGCGAACTGGTTTTGTGTCCGGTGTTGGTAATTTATGCTTATACTCGTGGCTACCTGTTAGAGAACTCTCACTTAAGCTACTGGGGAAGTGGTGGGGACTTCAGGATATTTACCGCTCAGCGATTTGATTCATATTGACAGGGAGTATAGGACATGAGTAGGACTTCAACTTGTAAACAGGAAGACGCAATTCTCAACTGTCTCGAGAAATCAGTCCTAAAATTTTAGGCGCGCTTATACGGGTTGCTCGAAAAGCCCACTCACAAACTTCTAGGACTTGTAAAGGGGAATGAGTAGATAATGTTTTGATTGTTACCTACATCCGGAAACGTACCGTTTCCGTACCACAACATGTTGGTAACACGTCCACTTTTATATGTAATTTATTAGGCGTGACGTGGTACATCACTTATTTTGGAATTCCACTCAGTAATAATAAAAGAAACAAAAGGGAAACTTAATCAGTTTTCAGAAACACTTTTGTTTACAGTTAAATCGTTTTTGCCCTTTTCAAAAGAGGGTTAACATTCTGATTTACTGCAAATAAGGTTAGATGTGGCGAAAAGGGTATGTGCTGAAGTGGACGTTGTAGATAAAGGTGTTGATGTAGGTGACAAGCAGCTCTCGTTATCGTGAGCTTTGCCTTTCAGAAGGATCATATCGGTCTATCCTGCAAACGTGTACTCAACCATGTTGCTCGAACACTCACATACACCAGGTCAAAGAGGTAGAAGAGACGTCAAATGCATCAGCCAATCCGACGTAAGCGCCCTCCACCATGCCTGCCCTGTTGCATACCTACCTAGCAAACATGTTTTCAAACGTCCGTAAGCACGGAAACTGTGCGTTTCCGGACGTGGGTTCCAGTTCAAAATATGGACTACTAAGTCCGCTTTGCAAGTCATAGAAGTTCGTAAGGGGAATTTTAGAGCACCCTGTATACCTCGTATGGTTTCTAGTATTCAAGGAGTCTGCAGCCAAGCGAGTGAGCGCTTAGTGCTATATGGGCGAGGTCTCTGGTTCGAATCTCAGTGTTGGTACTTTTTTTTAATTCCACCGTAATTTTAACAACATATTATTACTATGAAGATTATCAATATCTAATGTATCACTTATTATTTTCATAATTTTTACCCTGGGAAAAAATTTTGATAGTGGGTTCCCATTACAACCATATTCGGCGTTCGTAGTTTGTGCTGTATGTGACAATAATTGCTGCTTTCTGTGTTTCTACTATCATTATCGTCCTGATTCGTGCAAATCTCAATAGGTTACACATTGTACTTACCACAAATTTAGATACGATAATATAAATAAAATAACTATAGTAATTAGAGTGGAAGTTTTCGTGTATCCTTTTTATTGAGATCTCTTTACCAACATTTTTTCTCCTTTTTTGAAGATAGATCATGAAAAAAATAATAAATCATCAAAGTTGATAATTTGCATAGTCATAATAGTTCTATTACTAGAACTACGTGCGTATGAAAAAAGTACCAGCAGCGAGATTCCATGCAGGGACTTGGCTCTTGTGAAACCTAAGCGCTTACTCGATCGGCTGCGGACTTCTTCATTACTAGTGACCATACAAAATACCGTTTATAAGGACGCTTAAAATATTCAAACTCGATTTTCTCGAAAGCAGTTGCGAGTTTTGTCTTCCTGTTTACGTATGTGGAGTATCTAGTCTTCCAGTCACAGATTTGATTCATATTGAAGACAAGGTCATATGGTCTCTTTGTCAGTACAGTTGCAGATGAAAATCCCATGACAGTGTTGTGGTCGTTGCGAAGAAAGCTGTAAAATGTCGTCGATCTGGTTACTTGTAAAGAGAGTAAGAGTATGGAAGTCTCTCTCACGCACGGAAGCAGCAAAAACCACTAGTGTGAAACACAACTTGCTTTTTTTTCCACTTAGTATCTCTGGCGAATCGTATATGCAGGTTAAGAAGTAGATTTAGTATTTTTTCTACCCACGCACTCTAAGGCGACTCTCGGCGAGGTGGTTGGTTGGGGTAGCAAAATCGTTAGAAAATACCAAGGACATCCACCGGTATTGACTTACTTCTTGTCGCGTCCAACGTTAGCCAGCAGCAACACGTGGAGATAAAGAGTGCTGAAATGTTACATGTAATTTTGTTCCAAATCGTCTTATTAACTGATAGATTAAACATATATTTATTCCGACGGCTACCAACTTCAGTTAGCAGACAAGGTAATACCGGTTGACTACTTTAGATTTCTATCGATTCAGCTACTCCCATCATCCACCTTGCTGTGTGTCGACTTGGAATGCGCGTGTAGTAGATTTTAGAGAGGCGTTCGACATTTATCACTTCGCCGATCAAAGTCCTATCATACGGAGTACGTTAGCTGATAAGCATTAGGATCGAAGAATTTTTGGTAATTGAACCAAGTACGTTACACCGGACGGCAGATCTTAAACAGAAACTGTAGTAACACCACGTGCGACCCAATGACCACTGATGTTGTTAATACACGTGCACTGTTTATCAAATAGTCAAATTGTCCTTTGACATTGCTGTTGCATGCAAGAACCATATAGAGGTACCATATTGTGGGTATGTTGATTGGAAAGTTTTACCCACTCTTTCAAATAATCCCAGACATTTTCTGTCGGATTAAGAATGCGTGATTTAGCGGGCCAGTGGAGACGCGATGTAGTGTCACTGGATAACCGGAAGGAACTGCAAGACGACGTATACAGAATTTACACTAGGCAGCTCGTGCAAGATAGTGTCCATAACATAGATACATATCACGATAGTACGAGATCACAATTAGTGATAAACTTATACTGCCCGTTGCATAGCTTAAATATATAGAAATACTCAAATGTTCAAATGTGTGTGAAATCTTATGGGACTTAACTGCTAAGATCATCAGTCCCTAAGCTTACACACTATTTAACCTAAATTATCCTAAGGACAAACACACGCACACACGCGCGCACGCACACACACACACACACACACACACACACACACACACACACACACACAGCCATGCCCGAGGGAAGACTCGAACCTCCGCCGGGACCAGCCGCACAATCCATGACTGCAGCGCCCCAGACCGCACAGCTAATCCCGCGCGGCTATAGAAATAATACTAAGTAGCAATGTGAAATGGGAATAACACAGAGAATCTCTTGTTGGCTTAGATTTCTTGCTAAATTGTGAGAAATTGAAGTACATCTGTGAAGGAAATAGCACACAAATGCTTGTGTAACCTATTGTAGAATATTGCTTTAGCTTTTGGGATCAAGTGGATAAACCCAAACTGGGTTAAGAAAAGCATTGTTAGCTTCGTGAGAGGCCGCTTAACCTATGCCATCGTGGAACAACAGTTGCTCACTATAGTTAAATGGAAAATTTTGAAAGAGTAGTGACGGACAAAAACGAGTCACCCCCGGGAGAAATGACGCGACCACCGCCTCTAGCCTTGGCAATGGCGTCAATTCGGCGAGGAAGAGTGTCTATTCAGGTACATCGTATCCAGCTGATGCAAATAATGAGAGATTACGTGCAGTAGAGGTACCATATTGCGGGTATGTTGATTGGAAAGTTTTACCCACTCTTTCAAATAATCCCAGACATTTTCTGTCGGATTAAGAATGCGTGATTTAGCGGGCCAGTGGAGATGCGATGTAGTGTCTCAGTGTTTATAGAAACCAGGAACTTAAGCGTGCATCATCTTGGATGACGGTAGAGCATAACACCCATCAAAAATGGCTCTGAGCACTATGGGACTTAACATCTGAGGTCATCAGTCCCCTAGAACTTAGGTTAGTTAGGTTTAAGTAGTTCTAAGGACATCACACACATCCATGTCTGAGGCAGGATTCGAACCTACGACCGTAGCGGTCGTGCGGTTCCAGACTGAAGCGCCTAGAACCGCTCGGCCGCACCGGCCGGCACATACCCATCATGAAGATGTAGAAGAAAAGGCAACAATTGGTCATACAGAATGTTCAAATAAATATCATGGTCCACATACACTGCAATCTGAATGAGCTGTCTGAAGTCCTGATACGAAAAACAGGCCAAAACAACATAGAACCTTCTCCAGCCTGAACGACACATCTCAACACAGTGTGAGTTAAGGATACAGGATAGTTTTCCGGCTCAATATTATGTAAAAATCAACACCTATTGCTTTCAGGCACTGTTTATAGTGTGTGTGTGTTTTACAGATTTTTTGTTGATATCGGGTAATGCAGCCGCCCGTTGTGGCCGAGCGGTTCTAGGCGCTTCAGTCTGGAACCGCGCTGCTGCTACTGTCACAGGTTGGAATCCTGTCTCGGGCATGGGTGTGTGTGATGTCCTTAGGTTGCTTAAGTTTAAGTAGTTCTCAGCCTCGGCGACTAATGACCTCAGATGTTAAGTCCCATAGCGCTTAGAGCCATTCCCATCAGGTAATGCAGCACACTTTCTAAAGAAATTAGAAGTATTTTGAACATTTTTGAACCTGCTTAGAGTTATTAAAGAAAATTACAAAGAAATTGATGCAATTTTTTTCCCAAAATGCTTTCTCAAATTTAGGTACCATTTAATCAAATTGTATACATTTGAAGGAGACCAAATTTTTACCAGATGTGCATGACATGATGACTGAGTACTAGACCTAGTTGATTCCACCTATTATTTATATTACAAGGATAAAAAATCACATCTTATATTTTAATTTTTGTATTTTTTTCCTAATAAAAATACTCTTTTTACTGTAATTTAGTTGATTCTGCAATAAAACTTAAGTCTACTACATAAGTATGGACTATTGCAAGTTACAGAAAAAAATAGAACAACGCTTTATAAACTTTAGGAAATATTTATACCTGAATTATGAAACTTACAGTTTGCGGCAAATTGCGAATGAAGATACGAGTCCAATTAAACTGTGCCTTAGAACATTCCTGAAGCATAGTCTTCATCCTGCAGCATTTATTCATCTTCAAGCTTCCACTTGGCATTCCTTTTAGCACTTCTTGCTTCTTTGGTAACTTGAAGAGAGAATCTTTCAGCTTCATGCACCCGTTGTCGTCACACGCAAGCAATTGATCTTCCATATTAGAGCCACATTTTATGCCTACATTTCTCAGGACTTCCACCTTTCTATCACTCCATCATTTAAACATATCACTGCATCTAGTACACCAACTTTTAATGTATTTAGTCGTACAAAAACATTCTTGAATAATCTTTCCCATATGCAATGGGTGAAAATTTCATTTTCATTCTGAGTTCCCCCATGAAGACATTTACTAAACAAAACAGGGTCACTCATGTCTCTAAAATTTGGTTTTATTTAATTCGTAACAGGCTCAGGAAGAGAATGCTTATGATGGTATATTTGACCACTTTCTTTTGCTTTTTGATAACCACACCAAGAATCTGCTCCTTTAGGGAAAAGTCCCTGAGCAGGGTGCTCATCTGTGGACAACTTGTGAAAGTAGGTGGCCCATACAGCTTTCCTCATTGCTGTAACATCATTCAGAGGTGCAGTTCGTCTAAGGGACAGTCCATAATAACTCTGAAGAAGGTCTATTTCAGTTTCTGTCAATCTGCCTCGGCCAGACAGAGATTTTCCATCAGACAGCAACTTTCCTTCCATTTCTCTTCGTAGCTTCCTCGAGCCGGCCGTTGTGGCCGAGCGGTTCTAGGCGCTTCAGTCCCGAACCGCGCTGCTGCTCCGGTCGCATGTTCGAATCCTGCCTCGGGCATGGATGTGTGTGATGTCCTTAGGTTAGTTAGGTTTAAGTAGTTCCTAGTCTAGGGGACTGATGACCTTAGATGGTAAGTCCCATAGTGTTTAGAGCCATTTGAGCTTCCTCAATCTATCACCCATCCTCTTTTGCACATGTGTACAACACTTCAGTTTTGTTACCAAGGTATCACCACAAACATTGAACTCATTAATTTTATTGAAAACTTTGGAGTCGCCATCGCCTAGGTACTTCGTATATCTAACGTTATAAACGGGCACCGACTTCTGAAATATTTTTAGAGCTCCATCACACTCCATAGCCCGACTGTAACCATCATAATTCTTAGAACACTGATGTTCAGTATGTCCTTCAGAGTTAGCATGGCAGGTGTGGCGGTACTTAGATAATCACTCAACATTAATGTCTTTTCCGTTCTCCAGAGAAGTATCACTTACAACACCATTCAAGGAACGATGTCCTCGAAGTTGCCATGTCCCAACAAATGCAACAGCAATGTTTCTGGTTCCACTAATATTTACAGTTTCTTCTAGTGCACGTTTCATAGATGCTTTAGACACAACCGTCAAGGCACCTAAAAGTATTTTTATGTACTTGCTGAACCTACTGTGGGGAGGAAGGTCCATCAAACCACAAAACGTTTGAGCAGCCTTTTTTTCGTTTTCCTATTGCACACATTGCGTACACTAACTTCAAATTTACATCATATGAATTGTGCAAAATGTTCGAAGTCATTTTCGAGGTAGAATTATTGTATGGTCTACACAGAACAACTAATTTTGACGCTAAACCCTTGCAGCTACTTTGTTGTTCAGTTATTTCCAAACAGCCTACACCATAACATTGTTCACATTTCGCCACTTCCTTTATCAAATATGGTAAGATACCCACATCAACAACAACAAATCCACTACAAACAGCGTCATTGTTAATACAAAAATTTGAATCACTAGGAGGCGTGCCATATGGGAGTTTCTTCCTTGAAGAACTGATACGTAGGTTACTTTCAACAGTGTGGTTTGCTTTGTTTATGAACTAGTTACCACGGAATTTCCTGTTATTGAATTTCTCGATGCGTGGCATAGTTCGTAGTTATTACACACAAAAGGATATGTACTTCCTTCCACAAATATATGTAGCACGTGGGCAACAAACATTCAGTAACACGTGGACAAACTGCTACAGCGAAACAAAAGTAAATACTAGCAAAGATAATCATTAAAGACACTAGAAATCTGCACTGTTACCAACACATACAATGTATCATACATATAATCGCTGGAAACAGAAAGTTCAGTTCTTTTCGAAATAACACTGGTTTCTGTAACAAATAAAGGGGGCGTGGCAGCATACATGACCGTAACTTTAAAATTTGGTATATACAGGTCATTTTTCATTTGAAGCCCTATAATGTATTATCAAAGGAAAGACTACAGGATTTAATAAGTCATAAAAAATCGATTTTTCCACCATTTATAAGTACCCTGTATCCCTTAAACGCCTCACTGTCTTGTCGGTGTATGCGACGGCTTACATCGTTTCAAACGAGGCAAAATCACGAGTCATCTTACACCACATCCATCTACATCTACGTGACTACTCTACAGTTCGCATAACTACCTGGCAGAGAGTTCATCAAACCACTTCAACACTCTTTCTCTAAAGTTTAACTCTGTAACAGCGCGCTGGAGAAGCGATCACTTAAATCTTTCCGTCCAAACTTTGATTTTCCTCATTTAATTACAGTGTTCATTTCTCATCGTGTAGGTGGTTATTTTTGCGCTCTAAGGAGAACGTTGTAGATGATAATTTCGTGAAAAGCTCTCTCCGCAACGAAACACGCCTTTGTTTTAATGATTGCCACCCCAACTCGGGTATCATATCCGCGATACTTTGTCCACTATTTCACGATAGTACAAAACGAACTGCCCTTATTAAAACGCCTTTGCTGGCCTCCGTCAGTCCTACCCGGTAAGGATCGCAGCAATACTTCAGAAGAGCATGCACAACGTCATCAATGTCATCCTTCCAATTTACGATGTTCGTAATTTTAATTCCATTTACTTGAAATGGCAGCCTTTAGATTTGTAAGATTCATCGTGTAACCGAAATTTAACGGATTCCGTTTAGTACCTACGGAATCAGCGTGAATAAAGTTGCCCGAGCTATTCGTTTATCAACGCCGACAGGCCGTCGTGTCTGAAAGGAATGTTGTGCCAGCCTCAGTCATGAATCACAGCCTAAGAACACTGATCGTGCGCGATAGGGACGTGAGAGCAGTGCCGCGCATTGACAATGATGGCTTCACACGTCTCCAAGCAGCTCCTACGGAGTGTTCATAAACTGATGAACATGGGCCTGCGGCCATTGAAAGTAGAAATTCCTGTCTGGTTCGTCACCGACTGTCATTGTCAAGGCGTGGCACTGCTCTCAGGTCCCTCTCGCGCACGATCAGTGTTCGTAGGCTGTGATTCATGACTGAGGCTGGCACAACATTCCTTTTAGACACGACAGACTATCGGCGTTGATAAGCGAATAGCTCGGGCAACTTAATTCACGCTGATACAAATGCGGTAGTTCCTGTCTGCCATCTAAGCAAGAAGAATTAAGTGGGTAAACAGTGTAAGTGGGTATTGTCGTTCGGCGAACATATAGAGTGGCAGAAGGTACCGTGAAGCAGATGTGACTGGCAAAAAGTCACGTATCAATGAAAGGGGGAAGGAAGGAAGGAAGAAAGAAAGAAAGAAAGAAAGAGAGACTAATATAGGAAGAACAGTCATGTTTCACCAGCTGCGACATGTTCGCGTATACAAACAGTGATACAATACTGTCAAATGTTTTTTATTTTTTTTAAATTCCAGTCTTTGATCACAATATGAATTCTTTAGACGATGACCGGTTTCAGTCCTTAATGACCATCCTCAGATCTTTTGTACACTATGTCCTAAAGTGATAAGGCCATAATGGCATCGTCAAAACATAAAAATATAATCAGCATAGCATCGTTGCAATGATGACTGTGTGGACGATGCGGCCTATTCTACACCTTATTTTAGATCTATATGACGATGCCATTATGGCCTTATCACTTTAGGACGTGGTGTAAAAAAAAGATCTGAGGATGGTCATTACGGACTGAAACCGGTCATCGTCTAAAGAATTCATATTGTGATCAAAGACTGGAATAAAAAAACATTTGGACTGTCATGTTACTCATAGGAGCACTAATTATTTTCTCTTATTGTATCCTTCCCCCTCCCCCTTTCTTTATATTTCATTGACAGGCAGTAAAGTGGAAGCAGATGACGAGCTGCGTCCAAGATCGCAGGTTTTGAATTTCGTCTCGGAAATTACTTAAAAGTTTAGATATGCGTTTACTGTGTTCATACCCTACTGTTGAAGAATCACACGAAATAAATGTGCACGGGGTGCGCACAACTGAAACACAAGGAAATGTATGCTAGTGAGTAATACAACATTGTGTGTGTTGAGTACTTATAAAAGATGGCTGTGATTTAAAAAATAGATGATCTAACAGCTATACGGCCTCGTAGTCAACTTCTAATTACAATGAAAGACTAGGTTAATGAAACACTGAGTCTATAATTTACAAGTGATCTGAAACACGTGAGGAAGGCGAGTGTCAGAGTAGCTAAGACGCTGAACACGCATTCTAGAAGACAGGATTTACATCACGGTGTGGATATTCGGATTTAAATTTTCCTCGGCTTTAGAAAATAGATTAAGACAAATACTGGGACTGTTCCTTAGGAAATCATGTGGAATGGCATTGGGAGTATCATTTTCAAATTCGAGCTTGTACTGTCTCGAATGAAATGTGTGTCGACGGGGTGTTTAACCTGAATTTTTCTTACTTTCTTAAACTCAGATTGTGAAGTATATTCAGAACGTCATACCCGTCTTATGTAAAAAATCAAATTCGTTTATTTTCTTCCAGTTCCATCTAGGAAAAATTATTGCAATTCTCTCTAGAAAAAGATGTGAAGTATACGATGATCTGCGATACGGACTGTAGAGCTGAATGACTGCATAATAACAGGGGAGTAGTGGTGTCATGTGGAGTGATGGAGCACCACACTGGGACGGATCAGATTGGTCTCGGTGTTTGGCCAGCGCGTGTCGCGTTTCAAAACAACGCTCTGCGAGTGGAGTCACGGTAACTCTGTGCGTAGTAGGCAAGCATTGAAGCCAGCGGTATTTCTTTTTCAAGAAGTTGAATGATGATGGGAATAGGGGACGCTAGACGGAGAAATATACTACTATAATTCTCTATCAATTGACCGTCAGCATGTATGCTTTGTCCGCAAAAACCATTTTCCAGAGGAAACCGTTCTAATTCCGGGTCGTGAAAGAATTTATTACACAGAGTTAACTATTTCACTTCATTATTTGTATTTTTCTGTCACTTCGGCTTAATGACGACTTGAATTCTGCTGGAAACACTTTCACTGAGGTGTCAGAATGTTGTGGAGGAATTGCAGCTCATCATCAAAAAGCCGAAACCAGTGAAAGATGGACGCTAGGGTCTGGAGCTGACGTTTTAACTCGTCCCAAACTTTTTCCATTGGATTTAGATCAGGACTCTGGGCAGACGAATCCATTTCAGGAATGTTGTTGTCCACAAACCATTGCCTCACATACTCGTATGCTGCTTCATGACAGAGTGCGCTATCATATTGATACATAGTCTCCGAACTGTTCCTCCACTCTACACAAGACACAGTGCTGTAAAAAGTGTTCATACCCTTCCGCATTTAGCGTTTTCTTAAGTGCAATAAGGGAACCACATCCTAATCACTAAAAACACCCCTGTAACTTAACACTTCGTCCGTACTTCTGTTGGCTCTGCACACAGTGGTAGGTAAAGTTCTACAGGAATTCGCCAAACATTCCTCACTCCAAATCACTCGTTTCCAGTCATCTACCGTCCGGTGGCATAGCACTTGACACCATCTCAAGGGTCTCTTAGCGCTGAACACAGAAATGTGCGGCTTACGAAGAGCTACTCGACCATTGTACCCCGTTCTTTCTAACTCCCTACTCAAGAGTCAATGCGCAAGTGTGCTGGTAGTTTCTATTTCGTGTGATTTTGTTTTTCAGCCACTCTCCGCAGTGCTCGACGGTCCCTGTCCGTCAGTAGACGAGGTCTACCTAGTCCTGGTTTAGTTGTGATTGATTGTTCTTTCGCCTTTCAAGTTCCCAATAGCATCAGCAACAGTCGTCTTGGGCAGCTTTAGAAGGGCTGAAACATCCCTTTGTTACACAGGTAAGATCCACGTTGGAAGTCGCTGAGCTCTCCTGATCGACCCATTCTACTGTTATTGCTTCTCTACTGACAACATAAAACCCGCTTCCTTTTATACTGGCGAGTCCGCCTGTCTTGGCAACTAGTGGCCAATTCCGTATTGCGTAGGGATGTCCGGATATTTTTGATCAGCTAGTGGCCGGCCGGAGTGGCCGTGCGGTTCTAGGCGCTACAGTCTGGAACCGAGCGACCGCTACGGTCGCAGGTTCGAATCCTGCCTCGGGCCTGGATGTGTGTGATGTCCTTAGGTTAGTTAGGTTTAATTAGTTCTAAGTTCTAGGCGACTGATGACCTCAGAATTTAAGTCGCATAGTGCCCAGAGCCATTTGAACCATTTGATCAGCTAGTGCACAAAGCTGATGAGATATTCCGTGTTCTGTTCACAACGTGACACGGGGGAACTGCGTCGAACGCTTTGTGGAGTTCGTGGACGAGCAGAGAAAACTTTATGTCGCTGTTTGCGGAAGTACTGTTGACCCTACAGAAATCTTCGGTCAGCGAAATGCATATAGTGTGATCATAAACGCGTTCTGTTGTTATTTTGAAACTGATATGGTCAGCGATACAGGTGTATGGCTATGCATTTATGTCAGACGCCTATTTTTGAAAACGTGAGTAATTTTTTTCCTGTTGTTTGAAATGCTTCGTTGCACCAGCGACCTATGATAAGCTCCAAGAGGGACAAAGTTCTTTCGCATAATCTACGCAGGATCACGCAGGCATCACTTTCAGGTCCAGTTGCCTTTCCTCTAACTGATGTAGAGGATTCTCTGTTCGCGATTGCCTATTTCGATACGTCATTTCGACGTTCCTGCAATGATTCAAAGGGCGATTCTTAGTAAGATCTTACGCTGTATTAGTGCCATGTATGCTGGTAGAAATGTTTTTAAAAGTGTAACGAAGAGGAAAAGTAATATCTGTTGTCGACATCTAGCTTGTTCTTCTTAAAACGCAAGTTACCAAACGGACTAATGAGCTTCACGTTCACCGAGCGAAGTGGCGCAGTGGTTAGACACTGGACTCGCATTCGGGAGGACGACGGTTCAATCCCGCGTCCGGCCATCCTGATTTAGGTTTTCCGTGATTTCCCTAAATCGCTACAGGCAAATGCCGGGATGGTTCCTTTCAAAGGGCACGGCCGACTTCCTTCCCCGTCCTTCCCTAATCCGATGAGACCGATGACCTCGCTGTCTGATCTCCTTCCCCAAAAACAACCAAAAAGCTTCACGTTCCCGTACAATGGAGTTAACAAAATCAACAGTGTCACAGAGCCTCAGACCGGTGTTTTTGTTTCTTACAGAAGCCTTTTTTTTTAAAAAAAACTGAGTAATATTTATTCATATAATTTCCATTGCTTTGGGATATTGCGTTGTTATAGAAAATGGGAAAAGCAACCAGTGCCATTCTAGTAACAATGCTGACAGAAACGAGCAGCAAATACGTGACATAAAAATTGGTACAGCGTTGCTCAAGCAATACTGTACCTGTAGCCATGTGGCGTAGCCTATTAGATGGTACAGTGGACATGCAGAGTGCAGGACTTGCCCCATCTGGTAGTTCAACGCTGTCGTCGTTGGCCATCAGTTGCACTACAGAGTGCCACCATCCCTAGTCTGGAAATATTTTACGAAGTGCGGTATCAATGAAGCACAATGCTCCACTTGCTTTAAAAGATTAAAAACGGGAAAAGTCACAACAAACTTGGGACACTATATGAGAAGAAAACTTAGAACTTATAAATTCATCCGTAGTTTGCGACAAAAATACAAAGCAGGTGATCTGCTTTCTGTGTCTACATAATACGCGTTTAACTGAATATTTTGAGTCTGTGTGTCTTGAAACTAAGGGAGTCAACATTTTTCAATCTGTGTTCGATTTCTACCTTTATTACAAAAGATATAGGAATAAAGAACCGAAAATCGGTAATTTCAGAAACCGGTTGTTTTCAGCGGTTTTAACAGGCAGGTTTTAACTGGCATAGAAGATAAACGATATAACCGAAAACCGGTTGTTTCAGCAATAACCGCCATCCCTAGCTCATTCACTCGCTCGATCATTCTCCAATGTGCACGGTGATAATCCAGCAATAGTAAGCGTTTAGCGTTCTCCAGTTCATCGGGCGCAGCTCAGTTAAAACTGTGACGATGGCACCAGCGGGCTCAAGACGGGAGATCGACAAGCCGCGCCCGGATGCTCGTTCACAACGTACAGCGCATTCAGAGTTGCGTGTGCGTTCCACAGAAGTCTACTTGTGGTGCCGTCCCATACGTCTGCCTGGTAAGATTCCGCCGCTACAGCCATTCATGCTGGTGATAAACAAGGCGTAGAGTCTGCCTTAAGCGATTTAAGGACAACATGGGAAACGTAAATGTCGATATACAGACGGTGGGTTGAACTCCGGTTCTCCCGAAGAGCGGTAAAGCAAGAGGAAAAATTAAGACACAGATGAATTACAGATATTGGCAGCTAGCGGGCATTAATGCCGATCAGTGGGGAAGTTAAAAATTTGTGCTGGACCGGTATTTGAACCCGGGTCTCCTGCTTACTAGGCAGTTGCTCTGACCACTGCCCCATCTGGACACAGTGGTCATCACCACTGCATGGACTACCTCAGCACGCCTCCGTCAGGTCCGCATTCTCAACTTATCCACACACTGTGAATGTAGCGTTCCTTGCCCATTATCCTATTACTCGCGGCATTTCGCCGACTCCCGTAACAGTTCGAGCCTGGTATACATCCGCACGGAAGAGATCATTGGCCGTCTTCTCCTTAATTATATGTAAGTGGTGCTTGTTCTTTCGGACTTGCCCGAACTCTTACCGGAATCGGCGAAATGCCGCGAGTAATCAGGACAATGGGCAAGGGGCATTACGTTAGTAGTGTGTAGGTAAGTTGAGAATTTGGATCTAACGGGAGGCGCACTAGGGTAGTCCGTGCAGATGCGATGACCACTGCGTCCGGATGAAGCAGAAGTCAGCGAATCTGCTCAGTAAGTAGGAGACCTGGGTTCGTATCCCGGTCCAGCACGAATTTTCAACTTTCCTCATTGATTTACATCAGTGCCCACTCGCAGCCAATATCTGTAATTCGTGCCTTAATTCATTGTGGTGCTGATATATATTGTGTGTGTGTGTGTGTGTGTGTGTGTGTGTGTGTGTGAGAGAGAGAGAGAGAGAGAGAGAGAGAAATATTCGGTAGTATTACATATGAGAAATTAAATACCCTTTGCGTATCCTTGGCTGATGTGTAGTCATGATCTTACCTGGGTACTGCAGCTCTTCACTTCTTGGAAATAGGAACATGGTCAGTTGGTGATCTTGCTGGACTTTGTAGTTTAACCGACAATGGAGAACATAGAATTTGTACCACATGCTTATAACGTGAACTACATGTGCATATGATGATAACATAAACGTTCATAAGCGGTAAACGTTTTAACACAACATTTGCCACGGACCTGAGCTAACTAATAGTCCCAGTTTGTAGCGCCACGTCCGTATATGGCAGCCGTGCATAAGATTTCTAAATATCTAGGAGGATTTGGTTGGGCTCTTAGATTTTAAAAGTGGTGGTTTAGTTCTAAATGAATTCGATGCTACATTACTCGTTAGTACTGAAACTGAATTAAAATTGACGCAGGGGGTGTGACGTAATTTGGTTGTGGCATTGAACCCGATTTCGCTACAAGCAGGATTTGAATTTCCGCTTGATTTATGGCAATTACAGAGAACCTAGATGAACGTGGTTCGTGTTAGTGTATATGATAACAAGCTGTGGTCTGATATTTCAACTTATTACATATTCTATTATACATTTGGGCTTGATCTGTTGTTGGAGATTTTTTTTTCTTTGAAGAAGCTAAAAGCAATACAAAAATATAAATTTTAGTGATGCTAGCCGAAGATTAACGCCAACACAAAATTCTTCTTTTTTCGGAATCCATTTGTACAGTTTGTTTAGCAGTAATCCTTGCATACTGCTACCTTTTACATTTTGTGGCGGCGACCTTCAGCTCGAAAACATGTACCTCTGCAGTACATTTGCCGTCCACTAAAAACGAAATGCGAATGTTACGGTTATGTGGCCATGGTTAATGTCGGGTACACAAAAGCTGTTTGCGGGAGACCGCTGGTCTCGGTGTTACGTTGTTAACGACAGCTGTCTGGCTTAACAGCCATAAGAATTGCTAAACATGTCTTCAGTGTGAATATCTTGCATTGCTCTTAACTCGACTTACTCGTCTCCCCTTTAGTGATACGATCTAAAAGAGTTGCATTTATAAGGGACAGTCAAATTAAAACGAGACAGAAGGAAAAAAAGAAGTAAACTGTTTATCAATTCAAAAGTAAGCGGCATTGTTGCTTACCAAGATAACAAGTCTGTTTTAATAAAACAAGTGTACGTACCCCAAGTCTTTTGAAACTACGTGAAACGGTCTATTTCTTCATGCAGTCCCGTGTCACACTCAAGTACAGTTTCAGGATTACCACGAAATTATGCAAATCTGGTAGTAGGAGTACTTAACGAATTGTTAAATACCACACATTAATCAATCAAATTGTGCATTAAAAATTAAACATTATAAATGTTGTTGGCACTAGCAGAAATTTGCAGGTATTTACAAATGCGAAATTCTGCAGTTCCATAGATTTTCACCTTCAAATCTACTGGATATTAAACTGAGGTTGCCAGAAGTCTTTGAGATTGTCGATCTCTAACTTGATCACACAAGAGCGGAAAAAACTTATGAAGTTTACAAGACCTCCAGTGAGACTGAAAGAACTTCTAATGTAGCTTTCGTTTCACAGTGCGACCGCATTACAGCTGAGCTGGCGAGCTATTGTGCTCATTCCTCTCTCATTGCCATAGTAATGGCTAAGACAGATAATTCTCAAAATTCAAATTCAAATGGCTCCAAGCACAATGGACTTAACATCTGAGGTCATCAGTCCCCTTGACTTCGAACTACTTAAACCTAACTAACCTAAGGACATCACACACATCCATGCCCGAGGCAGGATTCGAACCTGCGACTGTAGCACCAGCGCTGTTCCAGACTGAAGCGCCTAGAAGAGCTCGGCCACAGCGGCCGACAGATAATTCCCAACATAAAGACGACATTCGTTGTAGCTTCTGGGACTCAAAAAAATTAAATTTAATGGCTCGATGTCACGCTTTAAATGAGCGTTAGTCAGAATGCTTAAACGAAATTACACGAACATATCCAGAGATGTTATAATTTTGCGTCACCACAGCAAGCCAGTCGCCTAGATGTCAAACATATTCTGCTATGTTGACAAGTCTCTATTACACTAGCGCCAGGAAGAATGCGTTTCAACAGTATTCCACACTTCAGGAGCACAGCTTGAACTGCCACAACGTGGCTCATAATACTAACGGACATGGAAGAGGGTTGTCTGAGTATAATGTAGCGACCAATATAGACGTTCTTCTTTGTTTCAGAACTGTTCTGTATGTCGTCCATTCGACACAAATAATGTTAAGTGCATTAACTTTACCAGTCATTTCATTTACTCTGCCCTCAAAATCCTCTAAAAAGTGGATACTAAGATAAGAGATTCAGTCCGATATAGCCACGAAAGCATTTCACTCGATCATATATCCAAATGTGAATTGAACTGTGAAGTCTTAGATTCATTAATCCAGTCTGATCATGGGAATGTGGTGAACAAGAAGTGGATTAAAACATTTATAACACCAAGAAAGCCCAAATTCGAAGTATATTGTTGCACCGAGATTTATATTTACTTAGCACCATTGACAAAGATTTTGCTCTGATATAAAAAGAAAATGGTACACTGGTGTTGATCATCAGGTTTCGGAGGTTAACAGAGACATCAATCTAGATAAAGGGAAAAAAACCTATGAGGCTGAGTACAATGGAAGCGAGAACTGTGAGCAGTAACAACGGACACTGGAATGGAATGTCGTGTTAGCTAGATTGTGGCTCTTACTTTTTAAATTTCACATTTTCGTTTGTGCTAGCCCACAGTTTGAGTCCATTTCGCAAAAAAATGAGTTTTGTGTAATTTCAGCTCGATAGGAAAAGAAGAAATAGTAACGTTCTGCCTTTACATTTGCAAAAATTGATAATCTGCATCAAATTCTCATCGCAAAAAAGTTCAGAAGTAGTTAATTAGCCAATAAAAGTATTACTGTAAACAAAATTATTAATAATGCTATATTAATTTTATAAATACAGTCTATAAAGCTAATTTTTACAACGTTTGGGAGGCAAATGTGATGAGAAAATCAAATTTTGTTTCAACAATTTCTATTCTTTGATGAAGTCTCTTTTTTATGCGTGGGAAACGTGTGGCAATAACCAGACACAACCTAAATTATATAGTGCTTCAGTTTCTTATTTTTGTGTAAGTTATTTATTGTGGTTCTCAATGTGTTTGATGCCTCTCTCAGTTGGAAATGTTTACAAATTTCGGTTCAATAGCAAGTTTTCTGATGTTAATGTAATCTTCAATTTTATGCCACTGGGAATGGTTTGTCTCAAAGAACTTGTTCCAAAATCAGATTTAGTAAAAATACGCGTATTTAAATTGGAAACAAACTGTTCAGTGCCATTGCTGATTATTTATGGGATTTTATTGCCCTTAATTGAATCCGTTGATGGTTGTGCTTCACAACGCAATGCAGTGACCATGTTCATTTTTGATTCAGAAGACTGATTACGATCAAAGATGAGAACGGTGACAGGAGACAGGTAACA
Source organism: Schistocerca serialis cubense (assembly GCF_023864345.2). NCBI lineage: Eukaryota > Metazoa > Arthropoda > Insecta > Orthoptera > Acrididae > Schistocerca > Schistocerca serialis. Next base: position 619,167,182 of record NC_064640.1, read on the forward strand.
TAAATTATTTTGCACCTGGAAAAATATCACGATCGACCACCTGATATGTACAAGGTTTTGAAAAAAAAATGCTGAAGTTTCTCTTTAGATTGCTCTATCCAGGAGTGTAATCTTGTTCAGGCGTATAATTCTCCAATAAACGTAGTACAGTTAAACCTGAATAAGCAAAACCTAAGGGGACAAGGAATTATTTCTCGTATATAGAGGTTTCTGACTTACCTGTTTCCTGAAGTGGCTTAACTCTGAGGTTTTCCTTAATACAGGTCTAGCAAGTCTCCCTTAGGGCGTATGAAAAGCGTGCAAACAGTATAAGGAATTTGAGTGTAATTAAGAAATACTGAAGTATTTCATAACGTAATAGTAAAAAAAATTATGCCAGAATTACATAAAGGAATTATTCAGGCCTTTTTTTGCGAGTTTGATATTTGTAATATCTTTGTTCAAGCTGAGTGTGTGAAGGTTGTTTCCCCGCAATTTCCTGGAAGCCATAGTTGCTTAGGAAGCTGGAAGCTCAGATAGTCAAATTATTTCTGTGGGTAAAAACAACGGGTTTTGACTTTGTCTAACTTGTGATTCCTCCTCCCGAATGAGACTCCAGTGTCCTCGCTCGGTCGTCAGACCAATACGAAGGTAATTTCTTGTGAAACACAACAGTAAATATTATATAGTCAGCAGTTCACTTAAAGCGACACGTGTATCTGACATTGTCAGAAGGTTGACTGTGGTCAGACAATAGTGGTTTTCACTTAGACACATTCTAGACGCGTTATAACTCCATAGACGAAAAAGCTCTTCCAAGACCTATTTGGACACACACACACACACACACACACACACACACACACACACACACTGTAACTGTTAACCAGCAAGTTGTCATTTACGCCTTTTTTGCGGCTATCATTCTTCAACTAAAGTCTAGTATCCTCGTTTAACCAAGTGTTCAGACAAGCACTTCGTGCACCTCTTACAACAACAAAAAATTTGAATGTGCAAACAGAGGAAATGTCCGTTGGAACGGATTATTAATGCTGAAAGTGTTTCACAGATGCAAGGCATATTACGTTACATGTAATATTATGTTACTGACTAATGATAAGTTACTTGTAGTTTGTATGAAACTCTTGAGAAGTGTATCGCATTAAGGTATTACTAAAATGTATCGCAGAGTACCACCGACATATAATCATTGCACGGTTGCCACAACTGTAGTGTTGTCGTAGAAGCTGGGTATAATATTAGATTGAGTCCACAGAGTCGACCAGCAGAAGACTGACGCAACACTAAAACTCGCATCGGATGTTCCTCCTAATTTATTTCGGTGGCTTTAACATACGCTTGCCTACCGCTATGGAGCATATGGTAAAAGTGTTGTAATAAAATGTGCTCTGCTTATTTGCTCTGTTGGACGCAATAGAGGGTCGTTGGAGCGCTAACAAAAGAAGCAGACCGTATTAAACGTCTCATATTCTTACTGAGGAGTGACAAAAAAGGAAAAGATGTATTAGTTATAGTTTCAACGTGACCATTAATATCGTCCTAGCAGTGTTGCGCAATGTGAAGAAACAGTGTCTTCTAAATGAAGGCTGTCATAATTTATCATTCATACGCAGTTACGATCAGAAACAAAGATTACCCATATTCGATTCCGTGGTGGAATTAAATCGCGTCTCCATAAGACGACAATCTGAATTACATCAAGATATGAGCCAGTATTAAAGTAAACTGGTATCTCAGAAATCGTAACGAGCTTAATGTGTCACAACTATTGCTGGCTAAGCTACTGTTTCAGATTATTTTATCGCGGCATTCGTCCGATAATGTTAAGGTGTCACGACCTACTGTACTTCGGCACAATCGCTCAGCTGTAGTATAAAACAGATAACACAATCAAAGCGTGATAAAGTGTCCTGTACCGTATTATTGAGGCTATCGATATTTCTGGTAGTGTAGGTTAAAAATGTGTACACTAAGAGAGCAAACAATTTCAAAGTTATGTTGTTTCAAAAGCAAGGGGTGATAACATTGCCAGTCAAATGACGCACCTTTTGCTCAGTGGCCTGTCAGTGTTACTCCAAACACACAGGACCAATTAGTGCTAGGGATGTTTAACAGGCTACTTTAGTAACGCCAAGAGAACAGGTGATGCAACATGATGGAAAACTTACTAACGTCCTTTGCTATCACTGCCGCAAATGAGAAATACGGGCCTATGCGGAGGGGTACGTAGCCCTTTTTACCAGCGTTCACATGGCTATGCAATACACACACTGAGATGACATAAATCGTGGGATACCTCATAATATCGTACCTGGCATAGTGCAGCAACACGACATCGCATGGTTTCAACGAGCCGTTTTATGACCCACGCAGAAATATTGAGTCACGCTGTTTCTATAGCTGTCCATAATTGGAAACGTGTTGCCGGTGCAGGATTTTTGTGCACGAGCTGACCTCTAGATTATGTCCCATAAATGTTCAACTGGATTAATGTCGGGCGATCTGGATGGCTGAATCATTCGCTCGAACTGTTCAGAATATTCTTCAAACAAACCTCGAACAGTTGTGGCCCGGTGACATGACGAACTGTCATCCATAAAAATTCCATCGTTGTTTGGGAACATGAACTCCACGAGAGGCTGCAAATGGTTTCTAAGTATCCGAAAGTAACAATTTCCAGTCCATGATCGGTTTAGGTTGACCAAAGGACACAGTCCATTCCATGTAAACACATCCCGCACGACTATGAAGCCACCACAGGCTTGCATAATGCCTTGTTGACAACTTAGGTCCACGGCTTCGTGGGGTCTGCGCCACACTCGAATCCTACCATCAGCTCTTCCCAACTGAAATCGGGACTCGCCTGACCAGGCCACAGTTCCCAGTCGTCTAGGATCCAACCGATATGGTCACGAGTCCAGGAGAGGCGCTGCAGGCGATGTCGTACTGTTAGCAAAGGAACTCACGTCGATCGTCTGCTGTCATAGCCCACTTTCGCCAAACTTCGTCGCACTGTCCTAACGAATACTTTCGTCGTACGTCCCACATTGATTTCTGCGGCTATTTCACGCAGTGTTACATGCCTGTTAGCACTGACAACTCTACACACAAACGCCGCTGTTGACTTAAGTGAAGGGCGTCGGCCAGTGCGTTGTCCATGGTAAGGGGTAATGCCTCATATTCGGCATTCTCGGTACACTCTTGACACTGCGGATCTCGGAATATTGAATTCCCCAACGATTTCCGAAATTGAATTTCCCCTATCTCTAGCTCAAACCACCATTCCGCGTTCAGTCTGTTAATTCCCGCTGCGCGGCCACAATCAAATCGGAAACCTTTCGACATGAAGCATCTGAGTACAAGTGACAGATCCACCAATGCACTGCCCTTTTATATTTGAGTACTACCGCCATTTGTATACGTACATATCCTTGTCTCATGACTTTTGTCACCTCAGTGTAGGTACACACATCAAAAAAAGTTTTGCATCACCCCGATTCCCAGAACTCCTGAAGATAGACGTTGACTGTGGATATTGTATCACAGAAGCAGTTCCTTTGACTGTTTTAGAAATGACACTAAACCCGCCCAAAGACGTAAACAACAATGTATGAGCAGCGCCTATTAGACGGAGGGGGTCCGACAGCTGATCAGTTCCAGTCATTACATCAGGGAAGTACACGGCTCGTGTTGTTTGTAGTTCAACCATGCCTAGACGGTCAATTCCACGGTTCGATCACGTCCGCATTGTTACTTTGTGCCAGGAAAGGCTCTAGATTAGATTAGAGATTAGATTTACTTTCATTCCAATTGATCCGTAGTGAGGAGGTCCTCCAGGATGTGGAACATGTCAGAAAAACAACAATACATGACAAATATTTAAACTAAAACAAATAAGCTAATGTACCATTCCACAGGCCCAAGTGGAATGATCGTCATTTTTTAATGAACACTAAGAGTCATTTTACAAATACTATTGCACTGAATTTAAAATAAAAAAGTTTTATATTTATTTATAAGGTAAGAAACATGTAATACAACTACTGTAATACTTATTTACAATGAACACATTACTGCACTGAAATGGTGCAGAAGTTAGATTATACTTACACACACACACACACACACACACACACACACACACACACACACACACACAAATTTTCAGTGAACACATTACTGCACTGAAATTGTGCAGAAGTTATGTTGTACTTATATACAAATCAGTTGGTTTTCCTCAGAAATTCATCAATGGAGTAGAAGGAGTTGGCCACCAATAAATCCTTTAGGCTTCTCTTAAACTGAATTTCATTGGTTGTTAAGCTTTTTATGGCTGCTGGCAAGTTATTGAAAATGTGTGTTCCTGAATAATGCACACCTTTTTGTACAAGACTAAGTGACTTTAAATCCTTGTGAAGATTATTCTTATTTCTAGTATTGATTCCATGAATTGAGCTGTTGGTTTGAAAAAGTGATATATTTTTAATGACAAATTTCATTAAGGAATAAATATATTGGGAAGCTGTAGTTAGTATCCCTAGTTCCCTAAACAGTTCTCAACAAAGGAAGTATCCAGGCGTCTGGGAGTAGACCAAAGTGATGTTGTTCGGACATGGAGAAGGTACAGAGAGACAGGAACTGTCGATGACATTCCACGCTCAGGCCGTCCAAGGGCTACTACTGCAGAGGATGACCGCTACCTACGGATTATGATTCGGAGGAACCGTGACAGCAACGCCACCATGTTGAATAATGCTTTTCGTGTAGCCGCAGGACATCGTGTTACAACTCAAACTGTGCGCAATAGTCTGCATGATGCGCAACTTCACTCGCGACGTCCATGGCGAGGTCCATCTTCGCAACCACGACACCATGCAGCGCGGTACAGATGGGCCCAACGGCATGCCGAATGGACGGCTCAGGATTGGCGTCACGTTCTCTTCACCGATGAGTGTCACATATGTCTTCAACCAGATAATCGTCGGAGACGTGTTTGGAGGCAAACCGGTCAGGTTGAACGCCTTAGACACTCTGTCCAGCGATTGCAGCAAAGTGGAGGTTCCCTGTTGTTTTGGAGTAGCATTATGTGGGGCCGACGTACGCCGCTTGTGTTCGTGGAAGGCGCCGTAACGACTGTAAGATACGTGAATGCCATCCTCCGACCGATAGAGCAACCATATCGGCAGCATATTGGCGAGGCATTCGTCTTCGTGGACGACAGTCCGCGCTCCCATCGTGCACATCTTGTGAATGACTTCCTCCAGGATAACGACATCGATCGATTAGAGTGGCCAGCATGTTTTCCAGACATGAACGCTATCGGACATGGCTGGGATAGATTGAAAAGGGCTGTTCATGGACGACATGACCCACCATCCACACTGAGGGATCTACGCCGAATCGCCGTAGAGCAGTGTGACAAACTGGACCAACAGTGTCTTGATGAACTTGTGGATATTATGCCGCGACGAATACAGGCAAGCATCAATGCAAGAGGACGTGCTACTAGGTATTAGAGGTACCGGTGTGTACCGCGGTCTGGACCACCATCTCTGAAGGTCTCACTGTACGGCGGTACAACATGCAATGTGTGCTTTTCGTGAGCAATAAAAAGGGCGGAAATAATGTTTATGTTGGTCTCTATTCCAATTTTCTGTACGGGTTCCGGAGCTCACCGAGGTGATGCAAAACTTTTTTTTTATGTGTGTAGATGATGACTGTGTTACATTAAATACTCTGTACAAGATCTTACGGAATGCTGTAGTGGGTGAAGAGGCACACGGGACTCTTACAACACACTTTCTCGTTAATGGGAATCACTGATTTCGCTGGATTAAAAAAAAAAAAAAAAAAAATCTAGTTTGCTTGTTGTGCTTCCCTTGCGCCATTCACAAACGTGTATGTAATAAATTCAAAACAAAATGCCTATAAAAATACCACAACCTGTCAACAACCGACAACAGGACATTTACTCTTGTCAGAGGAAGCAGCAATTTTGCGTGAGAGGTAACATATTTTGCGCCGGACGGAGTGGCCGAGCGGTTCTAGGCGCTACAGTCTGGAACCGCGGGACCGCTACGGTCGCAGGTTCGAATCCTGCCTCGGGCATGGATGTGTGTGATGTCCTTAGGTTAGTTAGGTTTCATTAGTTCTAAGTTCTAGGGGACTGATGACCACAGCAGTTAAGTCCCATAGTGCTCAGAGCCATTTTGAACATATTTTGCCGCAGGCGGACTATTCACAATGATTGATGATTTTTGCGACAAGTTAAATTTGTGTGGCAGACGGGGACACGAAAACGGACCCTAGTCTTAAATGCCCTACTAATTAGGACATCCAGTCTTGTCTTACACACACTGTTTCATTTTGCCACTTGTTTGCGGCACGTGGTTTTAACGTGTTGCAAGATTTTTAACGCTCCTTCTTTTACGTGTAGAGTAAAAATTTTCGTATCGTTAACAACAAAAGTTTTGAGGTAGTCCGTGATGTGTGCACGGGAAAGATACAGCTAAAACGTGAATTCGGAGAATATGAAGTTGTGGGTGATAAGGACACACTCAGCTGCTGACTCTCTCCTGGTGTGGTTTACTAAATGCACCGAAAGTGGAAATAAGATTTCAGTATTGAAAGGCGCGTGCGACAGTTGGATGAGGTGGGGCTAGGAGAAGGTGTTTGTGCGGTAACGGGTCACTCCTTATCTCTCCTGCACTGCATGCGAGCCGGTCCCGGCAAACTTGTTCCCCCAACCAGATTGAAAACACCTCTGACTCGAGGGACGCTTGCTGTCCCTCTCTATAATACACTCTGCATAGATCACACTTGTGGTCTTCAAATCTCCCCAGGTATGTCGAGTCGTCCCGCTCAAGTGTTTGGGAGTCCCATTAGCTCTGGATTGAAGGAAGACATTGAAGCAATTCAGAGGAGTGCTACTAGATTTGTAAACGGTAATTGGTTCGTGAAATCAAGGGGGGTATCTACTTCTAGATCTACATATATACTGCGAGGCAGAGAGTACCCTGTATTATTATTATTATTATTACTACTACTACTACTACTACTACTACTACTACTACTACTACTAGTAGTAGTAGTAGTAGTAGTAGTAGTAGTAGTAATTTCCTTTACTGTTCCACTCGCAAATACAGCGAGGGAATGACGATTGTCTATATACCTCCGAATGAGTCCTAACTTCTCCTATCTTGCCTTCGTGGTCCTTACGCGCAATGTATGTGGCGGCAGTAGAATCATTCAGCGTCAAATGCAGGTCTCAATAATGCACTCAAAAAGAACGTCGTCTTCGATCCAGGGATTCCCATTTGAGTTCCCGAAGCATCTCCGTAATATTTCCACATTGTACAAACCCACAGGTAGCAAATCTTGCAGCCCGCCTCTCAATTGCTTCGATGTCCTCATTCAATCCGACCTGGTTCTGATTCCAAACACTCGAGGAGTAGTCAAGAACAGGTCGCACCAGCGTCCTATATGCGGTCGCCTTTACATATGAACCACACTTTCCTAAAATTCTCCCAATAAACCTAAGTCTACCACTCGCCTTCCCTACCACAGTCATCACATGCTCGTTCCATTTCATATCGCTTTGCAACGTTAAGCCCAGGTATTTAAACGACATTACTGTGTCAAGCAGGACACTATTAATGTCGTATCCACACATTGCAGGTTTTTTCCCCTACTCATCCGCATAAACTTACTTTCTCATTCATCACACAAACTAGACATTTTCTCTATATCACCCAACTTCGACACCTTGCCTTACACCGCACCATCATTAGCAAACAACTGCAAATTCCTGCCCACCCCGTCCGCCAAATAATTTATGTATATAGAGGACAACAGCCGTCCTCTCACATTTCACTGGGTATTCCTGACGAAACCCTTGTCTCTGCTGAATACCCGCCATCGAGGACAGCATACTGAGTTCCACTACTTATGAAGTCTTAGAGCCACTCACATATCTGGGAACTTGTTCCATATGCTCGTGCTTTCGTTAAGTCTGCAGTGAGGCACCGTGTCAAATGCTTTCCGGAAATCTAGAAATATGGAATCTGTCTGTTTCCCTTCATCCATCTCTCGCAGTATATGTTCTGAGAAAAGAGCAAGCCGAGTTTCGACCGAGTGATGCTTTCTAAATCGTGTTCATTCGTGGACGTCAGTTTTTCGGTCTCTAGAAAATTTATTGTATTCGAACTGAGAATATGTTCAAAGTTTCTGGAGGAAACCCAAGTTAGGGGCGGGCGGGTCCGTTCTTTTACCCTTCTTATATACGGGAGTCACCTGCGCTTTATTACAGTCGCTTGGGGCTTTGTGCTGCGCGAGAAATTCGCTATAAATGCAATGTAGGTAAGGGGCCAATGCCCTGGAGGAAAGACGACGGTCTCATCCCGAAACACTATTGAGAAAAAAAATTGGATACCAGGGATTTGTTGCTGACTGCAGAACAATTCTACAACCACCAACTTATATGTAAGGATCGCGAAGATAAGGTAATAGAAATTATGGCTTCTATGTAAGCAAATACAGAGTGTGAACCTTAACTTTCCACAGCGTACCGCAGTGGTGTAGGTAATTGATATAGGATACTTGTGGTCTATCAGGCTGGGAAACAGCCTCAAATTGGCCTGCAAAAGCCACCTAAGCTCCAGCGCATGCGTGCTGTAGACGATTTTCGCTAAAATCATCCTTCTATATTGAAAACCGTTGTTCTTGTACTTCCAAAATGTAAAATTGATGTTTGTGTAAATTTTACGTCAAAATACTGTAGATTTGAACATAAAAATATTGACAGTTAAATGGTTTTGTTCCTCTGATCTTCTTTCTTCGAAACTACTTTGCTTTTAAGTGTTAAGTTTATACCGAATCGTAACCGTAATTGGTTTTTGCATAACTTTTGCAAAAGTCTTGTTTTCATTAAGTGCACTTGAAAGTTTAAATTAATAATGTTAATAAGAGTCAACCAAGTTGGTGGCGTAAAAGAACGAGAGGATATCGAAAATCTCGCGCGGCACCCATGCCTAGTAGCTTATGGGATTTTTAAGACGAGGTTGTATCCGTTGATAGAACACAAGTATCCTTTTTTAAACTGTTCGTATCGGCTTCCCCTACACTACTACGGTACTTACGAACAGTTATCGCTCACAGCCTGTAGACAGTCGTTTTCCTTCGCTCCATTTGCGAGTGGAACAGGAAACGGAATGACTAGAAGCGGTAGAAAGCACGCGCCGCCATGCACCATATGGTGGCTCGCAGAGTATGTATATAGACGTAGATCTGGATTATAAGCAGGCGTCTTAGTCCTACGGGACGGCAACTTACCAAAGGTAATATAAGAAAGAGAAAAATCATTGAGTTTACATGTACCACGAGACTGAGAACAATACAGGAAGTAACGGCGTACTGCGTATTCCCGCTGCCCAGACTGTCCGACCTTCGTGGAAGTCCGATGCATGTACTCGATATCTTGCCTCACTATTGTGAGAGTGCCAATCTAACGAGTGGCCGTTGCTAATTCTGTGATTTTGTGTGTTCCAGAACACGTGACAGTGAATTCAGAGGTGTACTCGATTTTTGGACGTCCATATATGAAAGGAAGTGTGTGTGATTCAGTAATGAACATAAAAAAAAGTTAGTTTACAATGTTAGACAGTTGAAGAACAATAGTGCAGGAGGACTTCCGTCTCATCGGCGATTATCTGAAAAATCAGACAGATACGAAACCCTGGACTTGTTACACATTTGTTCTCGAAATATTTCTCGCCATTTGCTGGCGAAATTGTCTCCAAACATCTTGGCCAAAGCATGGGCGAGGGGTTCCCGAGAAACACAAAGTATGGCCACAGTGCTACAGTTTTTGACTCGGCATTACGAAGATGGAAATACCTTTTGCTCATTAAATTATTACTAGTAATAAATTCCCAGAGACCAAGCGTCATCACCCACAAAACCTCGAAAATTCAAAGTTCGTCAACACGAAAACTCATAGCAGCGGTCTTTCCGGACTCGTAAGCGTACTTTGTGGTGGGTTTCGTAGCAACGGATAATAAGATCAGTGGAGTGGTTCAAATGGCTCTGAGTACTATGGGACTTAACATCTATGGTCATCAGTCCCCTAGAACTTATAACTACTTAAACCTAACTAACCTAAGGACATCACACAACACCCAGTCATCACGAGGCAGAGAAAATCCCTGACCCCGCCGGGAATCGAACCCGGGCGCGGGAAGCGAGAACGCTACCGCACGACTGCGGACTCAGTGGAGTGGTGATCTCTCACACTGTTGCAGTCAAAGGGTCGCTGAACCATTTTGCGAGGGAAATTGTTGCACATCTTCCCTATAGTTCGGACCTCACTACTAGCAATTCTCCCCTTTCGCGATGCTTAGCAAGTTACTGGGAGGGAAATATTGTGGAAGTGATGCAGTGAAGAAATGGTTCAGTGGGTTGGTGGCAGCCGACGGAGACACAGGAAATCTAAAGCTCTTGGGCAGATATGAGAGATGTTTAAATAACGGGCTTGATTATGTAGAGAATACACTGGCATATTTTTTTGGAAATAAATATTTCTTGAATTAATTGATAACAAGCGGTATTTACTTTCTATATTCCCTTCTTATTTTTCTTACGTTCTCGAACATTACGATATCCAAAATTTTATTCGTGTCTTTCTGGCGTGAAATCAGTGTCAGTCATAAAAAATAGATTAATTTCGACAACGACTGCATCGGTCAATAGGAGTGTTGGTTATTTGTGGTCTTACAGGTGGAAGCATTGGTAACAAAGGAATTATGTAGTCCATAAACACGACGGTGTATACGTGCTTTGTGACAAGTTACTTATTATCTTTAAAAGGTTTCCTTGACTTATTCCACATTCGTGAGCGCCATTTCACTTGGGATATGTACAAGATACAGTAGGATATTCATTTTTCTTTGTAAGTATTTATTGTGTACTCTTGTTTTTCTGATACGTTCTACATCCTGTAAGATCACCTCAGTATGGATCTGTTGGAACGAAAGTTAAATATAATCTATTGCGAATTTCTTCGCCTAGAATTTAACCGGAAGACGTGTCGGAAGGTTGTACCAAGGGTTAGGAAATGAAGCACATGAGCCATGAGTTTATCGAGGACATGAAGACTGTTCTGATGTCACGATTCTGCGGCACTTAATTATGTGAGGGCAACAGGTACCGATTCTTGAGAAGTGGGTGAATAGGTCGACTCATAAAGGGAGGTGTGGCCGTTTATTTCTAGCGAACAGCGTCCTTGCAGCATGGTAGGCTTGCAACATACAACAAAACGTAATAGATCATTCATTTGAGCTGTATCATTCGTTTGGCGTGAGCAGACGAGAATTGTACTGAACTCTACAGATTACCCCATTTATCTTGATCGGCCCCAAACAGCTTCCTATCCAGAAGCAAATTTAAAAAAATGTATGAAGCAAATATAATCTATTATATATTAGCTTCCCGGGGAGACATTAAACAGCGTAATTGCCTTTCGTGTAACTCCGTTTGTTGCGAACATAGGAAAAGCAGTATGTCTTTGTTAAATAGCTACCTATATGATTTTCCTCGGCAGTCCATTTCCTCTCCTCAAGACGTGTTCAGAAAAGTGTCGTTCTATCCACATAAACACTACGTTATTAAGATAGTAACAAAAAATTAAGTTTGACTCTTCTGTACTAGTAAACAGTGAAAGTAACGTAATTCGTCCACTTGCTGTAGGTAACAGTAAACAAATGGAATCACAAGGAAAATTCATGTCCGTCGTTAAGTCAACATTCTTCAATTGAAAGTTTGTGTGTGAGTACAGTGTACACCAACGAAGAGAAAGTAGAATTGCTACTCATCCACGATGAATATAAGTTAGCAGAACAATAATGACCCGTGTGCATTTTCCTTCTTTCCATTTCTTTACTACCAACTCCAGAAAGTCAACTAGTCACGTTGAACCGGGTACATGCACCGTGTGCTACTAGAGGAGAGTCAGTCATTTTGTATTACGACATTTATAATGTCATTTTTAAAAATAACAATCCGAGGGATTGAGGAAGGGGAGCCGTGCAAACCTTGGAACTGATTCTCCACCAACCATCCATTAGTCGTGGTAGGTAACAGCCATTGCATCTTGAAAACAATGTGACTAAATGCCTCATGCTTAAACAACAAGCTTCCTCTTGTTTTCAGGGGCACATCCTGCAGCAAATCTGGGAATGTTTTCCAAATAAAGTCCACACAATAAATCACTGCTGGTGCTTAGGATGAATTTTACTGCGAACGTTTTCATCCTCCCACAAACGTTGGCTGAGAAGGTTTTCTATCCCAACTCCTCCACTTGATGTTTCACCTGTAAACACGACTGACACAATGGGATGAAGGTTTGTGCAACATATCATTCGCAAAAGTTCACATCGTCGGTGATCGACAGGAGAAAACCTCGCGCGCTTGGGGTGGTGGTGGTGGTGGTGGTGGTGGTGGTGGCTATTGTAATGCTGATGATGATGATGATGGTGATGGTGATGATACGTACACGGGAACCTGAAATATTAGCTATCCCCACCCTCCCTGTCTTCTTCATGCGCTGCTATGAAATGTGTAACGCACAACGGCAAAGTGTCTTGCACTTGTGCGCTTATAGTGGATGTTATTGAATGGATTGCAGAAGACGTTCTTACTGCTCAAGCATAAGATCAAACCTTGCTGCTGCGGCTGGTTCCACCGGAGGTTCGAGTCCTCCCTCGGGCATGGGTGTGTGTGTTTGTCCTTAGGATAACTTAGGTTTAGTAGTGTGTAAGCTTAGGGACTGATGACCTTAGCAATTAAGTCCCATAAGATTTCACACACATTTGAACAAACCTTGGTGCACCTCCTCCCAGCGTTTTTGTTGCTACATTCCCTCTCCCAGAAAAGCGACGTTAATAGCAGCAGAGCTTGGGTGACAGCAGACCTGCGAGGAACTTATTACTACTGCTACTACATGTGCGACAAGTTAGACATGCCTACCCCAAACTTCAAATTTAAACATGTCTTCGTAATAGGATGTAATACAAGCATAATTAAATTGACTTGAACCGATAAATTAAGTCGAATATCTAACAAAACGCATTTTAACTATTGTTTACACACTTCAGTTGTTCGACTGTAAGCCGAAACTGGTTGAACGTTAGTTTGTAGAAATATCTCAGAAAGAGAAGTTTTCCCCTCATATTTTTACAAGGACTTTTCTGTTCTTTTTATGTGAGAAATACGCCCAATTGTAAAAGTAATTTTGTAACACCTTGTGTAACAAGAGAGCAAAAAGAAAAAAAGAAACTGGAGGACGTAGGTGATAAAACTGATTAGGAAAAATCATTGCATGTTTGACAAGGAGGGTTGTGCAGACTAACCCATGAAATGCCATGACAACTTGGAGATCAATCTCATAGTGTGAATGACGCGGTGAACGAAATTCCTAGAGACGATCTCGTAGTCATTAGTTCTTTCAGGCTAAAGGACTCTTTTTCCCTTCTCTGTGTTTTACGTAGAATGTCATTACTAACAGCTGTAAAGTAAACATTTTGACTGCGAAAGCACAGCTAATGAAAAAACTCAGAAATGTACTATTGTTTCTAGCAGGCCTACTGCGTTTTTTATGCACATCCATAGCCAGATGTTGGCTACTTTCCATTTCGTGACACCACCAGTACTTAGGCTCCGAGTATAGTTCTTTCCATAAAGAACGCAACACACAAATTTACAGTACGCGTCAGTGTATCTGAAACAACAAGACTATGGCACGTTTATAGAATTAAAACGAATGAAAACTTCGGATTTTCTGGTGCATTTGTTTACTTGTGGTCTACCCAACTGACAACATAGGTTGTAAATCAGCATAACAGCTTTTACGCAAGGATTGAATTAAGTACTCCACCGCGAGAAATATAACAACCCAGATCTGCCTCATCGCTTATTAATCAAATGGAAAACCTCTTCTGCCAAGAAATCAATCTTGTCCACTAGGCTTAAAGCGTTTATCAACAATTCAGCTACAACGGATCAGGCAATAGTGTCTTATCTCAACACACACGTATCGAAAACTTTCCGTGAAGCCTTCAGCAGTAGCCAGTAAGTTATCTTGCGTTGTAATTACTAAACGTTTATAAAATACGAGTTTGCAAAATTTGTTGAACAAATCGCTAGGATGTGTACGTGTGCACTGAAATTTCGCAATAAAGTTAAATGTTAGCATCCGTAAACCTTTAGTAAGAAGAATGACACCACTTGGTCAGGTTCCCTTCTTGAAGCCCACTAATGGCACAAGGTGACATAAAATGACACCTTGTTGGAGTTACCAAAAATCTGTGTAGGATAGTGTAAGTAAGCAGCGAAATCCGAGCGATAAATTTAATCGAGATTCCAGCACATTGGTTATCTCAAGTTTGAATGCCATATTACTTCTCAGCCAACTGAAAACGTTCGCCTTCCCTGGCACGAAAGCCGACAACGTTCCGGTTCTTTGGACGCATACTTGAAACAGTAATGGCTCAACGTTTCCTCCTCCAGCTTTCAGATACAAAATGTGTATGTTGAGATCTGACTCTCCATAGTGGCAATTATTTCTGAAACATTCATGAAATCGGTTGTCGCTGAAATAAGCCACATTTTTCACGCAATTTTTAAAAGACAGCGGAAAATGATAGGTGCTGATCCCGTATTATGACTCATTTATATGTTTAGAGAACATTTGGCCTCCTATTACGCGTTCGTGTGGCACAGCCGATGATAATTTTGTTTGTATCGACCATTCGTCGTTCAGCATAAAGTATCTGATTCTCTGAGTCATACACTGTTGGCGCCAATCACATACCTGCACAGATACTCAGTATCAGCGTTGTGCGTTAAAAAAAAAAAAAAAAAAAAAAAAAAGTGACTAAATGATACTTACTTGGAAATGTGTATCAGGAACCTAAGCATGTGCGTGTACATGGAGAAAGGTATCGACAAACACCATGTAGCGCCGAACAAAGCTGAAGCATAATTGTCAGTGCAGTCTGTCAAACGTAATAGTTTTAAGAATTGCAACAGTCTGCTTACGAATTGAGGATAACGGAGACAAAAATGCATGCAAAACGTAAGACGTTAGCAGAAAATCGGCGGCTATGTAATATTAATATCGGTAGATTAGCAACGATTGTGTGAAAGCCATCATTCTAAAAGATTTCGATAAACGTAAGGTCGGTTACTGATATGTGCTGAAAAAGGCCACACACACTGAAGTGGGCAGAGATTTTATTGACAATGTGTAACAAATATTCGTCTTCCATGTAAAGCGTCGTTACCGTTAGAAGTAATTTGGTGCTCACATTTAGATCCGGAATAGAGAATGCTTCGACTGAGTCCAAAATAAGCGTTTGATGAGTGTTCTATGTTGTTTCAAATACTTCGTGAAAAATGAAAATTTGGGCCAAAGAGAGATTCGAACCTGTGATCTTCTGCTTATCGACCACAGTAACGTTAATTATTGGGCTATCTGAATCCTAAGTAAAATCCATTTAAAATACTGAGCCTACAATGTAATGAATACGTCTTGATAATCTGTGTCGAATAAATTTTCTGTTCGATTATTTCACTGAATCGTATGTTCAGCATTTTTCAAAGGATTTCATGTATATCATTTGTTTGTGATTGAATTACATTCATTTCATCCTTGTTGATCTGATTTATTTCATCTTCCTTTTTTTTATTTCCATCCCTTGTATGGCTCGGTGGGTAAGAGCCAGACTATATATTCAAGTCTACACCCCAGGATTTTTTTATCTGACACTTATCGCTTCTTTCACGGCCGTCAATGATTTGTCAATGTGAAAATGCCTAGTTCAAATATAGATCGGACACCACATTACGGGGTTTTCCTCTCTCGGAGCCTCATGTTATGCGTAAGTTCAACTTTTCTTCTGCAATAAATTATTTTTTTCACACGAATCTTTATCAACAGACGAAAGTACATATCTCAAATATTACGTAAATAATTTTTAGCCAGTATATTGGTGAGAGAATGCTGCACAAAATGGCGGCCAAAATACCTTTGCGCGGATTGCGCAACTAAACGATTCGTATGAATGAGTGTGAAATATAGGTCTGTGATTAAAGTTAAACATATGTTCATCATCATAATTAAATTCTCTATGACGTGAAACTTGAAAATCAAATTTCCTGATGTGCATTTCAATATGGTGGCCACATTAAAATATAGGTAGTGAAAGTGGACCTATTTTCTTTCTCCAATTTAAACGTAAATAAATAACAAATATTATAAAAATGTTGCTTTTCTATTTCACACTAAATTGACGATTGTCTGCTTTATTAAATCCAAAATGGCATCCAATTTTAACGAGTAGTTTTTCTCACTCGTGCGAACCAGCTTAAAAAACGTTGTCTGGTGAAATATGCATTTAGAGTTTTAGTTCGATTTTTGGTTATGCAACTTCAAAACTTTTCAACTTGCTATTAATCTGGTATTCCTGGGTCATACGGTAAACCATCCTTCATTTTCTAAAGCGCGTGGCTCTCTAACCGTAATTCTAGCCTCTACGCTGCTGTGGAACTAGCACTGGTTTGAACGCTTGAGACGTGCCTCGAACCTTATTATGGTGAATTAGCTCCGTAGCGCAGCGGTAGCGTTACCGCGTACCACGCTATGGGGACTGGATGTTCCGTGTGCTTCATCATCATTGACACGCAAGTCGCCAAAATGGCGTCAACTAAAAAGACTCGCAATATGGCGGCCGAACCCCGAAGGGGATATCCCGGCCAATAAATGCCATACGATCATTTCTTTTCATGTTGTGCAGGACGTCACTAAATCCATCAGTAAAAATGACGCACTCCCGATTGTTAGCAGTTCGGACAATTTTTACTTTCGAAAACATATGTTTTGTAGTATAAGCCCAAATAAATTAATTTGTTGTCCGGCGTATAGGCTCCAAGGCGTCTGTCCATCAGATTTTCGTCAGTCAGACGTTTGCACACATCAGCAATAACATCAATAAATTCACTCCTCAGTTGTGGCTTGCGATCAAAAGTATCCAATTTCCTCTTCATCTCAACTTTCTTCCATTCACATCAAGTTTCAGAACAGTAAGCAAGCTGCCGATTGTCATTCAAAAAAATGGCTCTGAGCACTATGGGACTTAACTTCTAAGGTCATCAGTCCCCTAGAACGTAGAACTACTTAAACCTAACTAACCTAAGGACATCACACACATCCATGCCCGAGCCAGGATTCGAACCTGCGACCGTAGCGGTCGCGCGGTTCCAGACTGTAGCGCCTAGAACCGCTCGGCCACCCCGGCCGGCGATTGTCATTCGTTAAACTCCTGTGATATAGTGTCGCCGTAACCGCTCTTTTCATCTCACTTTTGTGAAACATATGGTAGGCAGGAACATCATCTATATCGTTTATTTCTTCGACATAGAATGTTACAATAGCTTCACAGAGAAAGAGATATCGATCGGAGTCGCAAACTGCCCAAGCGCGGAGGGCGGCTAGAGTGGGCGTTTGCGCCCGTCCATTGAAACGTGCTTTTCAGTTATGTAGAATAATTTTCCGACAAAATCCTTTTTATCACATGTTCTTACCACTAAGGAATCAAAATATGCAAAAAAACTGTTTTTTCGAGACCTGGAGACCAGAAAACCGCACTGTTGTAACTGGCTGGCTAAGTCAGTTCAAAGGTAAGAAGAAAACAGTGGCACTGCACCTCCGATAGATCATGCCTAACGAAGCCCTGTAGCGGTCAAACCAACGTTCGGGTTGAGGACGGACTTATTTATATATCCCATATAGCAGGACAAGCCGCGGTTCTCCATCACTTCCGTTACTCTCGTAATACAAATCCAGAATGGAGAACCTTCGGTTGTCTATTTAGAATTAATAGGAGAAAACTTCAGTGACAGTTAAAATTCTATTTAGGCCATGAGGCATGCTCAGATAATCTAATACTTTAGACTTTGGTCACTGCAACGTACATTACATTGCAGGTTCAGTGTTAATGACCCTATTTCAGCGGCATTGCATCCTCATATACCCATTCACTTCATGTCCGTAGTTTTATAAATGTTGTCAAAAATGTGCTATGGCATATGGGGCTAACTTTATAGGGGGATAAAAGTATTTTGCCTATATCTTCGGTTTTCTTCTTTTTAAGAAGACATTCATTATTTTTTTTTTATTGGACGATAAACCGGGGGATATTTACTGATACACAGCTATCGAAGTACGAGTACGTCACTGAGCTTGTCCTCGACGTGGATGGCTTTGTTCGTAAAACAAGTCGAGTTAAGTGAGACGCGGAGCGTGCTTTTCTCAGAATGCTCAGTAGGCGGGGATCAGTAGCCGTGCTATCTCTTTCACCTGACGGCAGAGGCACAACCCGTCTCTTGCTCCCTGGTTTGACCGAGGCTCTCGAGTCATCCAGATTTAGAGTTCTCGTGCCTTCCCTAAATAGCTTAATGCAAAGCTGTAATGGTTCTTTTAAGAAATTTTTGGTCTATTACCTAGACGACTGTTTATAATGAAGATGCAACGCCAGAAAACTACAGCGTAATGCAGTAAGACGCGCAGAAAATTGAGGACTGGTGCAGAGACTTGCAGTTGACCCCCAGAGAAAACAAATGTAGCGTATTGCACATAAACACACTGTTGGTGATAAATCATTGGAAACATTTAATCGCAAAATTTGTAGGGATACCGTCCAGAGCGATGTAAAGTGTAATGGCCATATAAAACTACTTGCAGGTAAAGATGATGAGAGGCTGAGATTCACTGGAAAAATGCAAAGGAAATGGAATTCATCGACGAAAGAAGCGGCTTACGAAACTCTCGATCGGCCGGTTCTAGAGTACTTCTCTTCAGACTGGGGCCTTTGCCAGGTAAGATTGAAAGAAGGGATGGCGAACATACAAAGAACAGCGGCGCCTTTCGTCACAGGTTCGTTCAGTATCTGCGAGAGCGTTACGTAGGTGCTGAACAAACAGATTAGCACATACAAGCGAAGCGTTATGAAGCGCGGAGAATTCTAATGTTAAAATGCATAGAACATTTGTTTCGAGAAGAGTGGAGCGACTCCTTCCCACATACGCTCGCACGTATCACGAAATGGTCTCCACAGGAACATCAGAGGAATAGGATGCTGGCGGCCGCTGTTCTTCCCACGCACCACTTGTTAATGGAACAGGAACTCAAGTGTACCAGAAGTCTCCTCCGCCACACACCGTAAGGTGACTTGCAGAGTGTAGATATAGATGAGGTCAGATCCTGTGCTCCGTCTCCTTGTGACTTTGTCGACGAGACATTAAACCCTAATCTTCCTTCAAACCTGGTTTCTGCCTTGCTTCAGATCGGACGTACCACCAGTGCTTAGGCCAATAAAGAAACAACAGTTATCTTTATTCTGTGGTACAAACTGTTCATCCTGTGGTGCCATTGAGCAACTACCCTACGATTCTCCCTCATAGTTTTGTGTATTGTCGTGCTATTAGTTTGTCCCTTCCTTCTTGCTCCAGCGGCTGCTAATCCTTGTAGTCTAACACTGCTGTAGTTTAGTAGAATTAATACGTAGGAAAAAAGGTACAGCAGGTTCGTTTGAGCGCTAGTGTTTTAGTAGGCATTGTTTGTCATATTTGAGGTGCCTTCATCCGGTCTTTAGACTGATTTACGCTGTTAGTTGCGACGGGTGAGGGGGGGGGACAATACCTACAGTAACGTGGATTCCGAACCACGGTAACATTTCTCACACAGGAAATTCATTACTAGAGGCGAAAGGTGCGAGAAGTGGCAGAAAGCCATTCTAAGACTGAATGGCGCTGGAACACCGGACATTTGAATCTGGAGTCTGACACCTCTCGGACAAAGGGAATAGTCTACTAAAAGCTGTTATCTGACAGCGAAGAGACATCATTAAGGAAGTATTTGTCATCACATAGCTGTGCATAGTCGGGACTCTGATGGTGTAGCAGTGTAGCTTGTGCCTGGAAACAGGGAGGTCGCGGGATGGGACTACGGAAATTTTCAGTCTGCCTGTAATCTAGGCTTCACCTCCCAACGACGTGAGAAGTCGCCAGAAATGACACGTAGTTTGGATTCCTCGTTAATTATTGGTTTACTTTCCTCATTTAGGTATCTTGCATCGATTAGGCCCATGGAAATCGCCGAAGTGACGTCCAGTTGAAAGACTTGCACTAGCCACAGAGACACTTGAAAGTATTATACTTCGGTGCGATTCTTTTTCGACACTGAATTGTATCCTTACGCTGAGATAATTTCCATGATAATCGAACCATTCAGTGGCAGCGGACTAGCACTTTTCTACAGACGTGCACGAGGTCTGACACAAAGGAAACGACACGTATTTGAACATGTTTGGTACTACACTATCAGTGGAAGTTGCAGGCAAAGCAAGATCCATTTCATCCCATACAAGTCCCCACTCGTTGACTCCTTGCGCCTAACATTTCGGCATTTCGTATTCCGTGTAGTGTGCAACGTTTTTACCGTCTGGTGAGAGGACGAACACGCGATTGAATTTATCGCTCAAATTGAAATATGTCACTGCGTAAAGGTGCGTGTTGTTAATGTTCGAAAACCAGTCACGCGCTAATACACAACGACGTAGTGTCGTAGTAATGCGAAAAATCTCATTTGTTTTGTGTGTACTATTACTGAACATGTAACTGTACACTTACTACGATTATTAAAGTGTTGTTGTTCTCTCTCTCTCTCTCTCTCTCTCTCACTCACTCACTCACTCACTCACACACACACACACACACACACACACACACACACAGTACAAGGTAGGCAAGATGCGCTGTAGTAGCACATTTTTTTCTTAGTTCTCTGTATGTCGTTTGTGCTGGGCTAAGCAACGGCCCTCCACGGCTTCCGTTCACCAGCAACGCTACTCACATATACTCTGTGGGAGAACAGAAGTAGCGTGTCAACCTTAACATACCGTTTCTCTTCACACTGCAGTCTTAGAAGTGCGCATTTCATTGGCGAGTTGACGGACGAATCTTCTCCTACTTATCCAACGCCTGGAATTAAATTGTTCCAACTGTTCTGCCTGTAGCTTAAATGACCCTGTTTGTCGTTAAGTTACTGTCCGGAGTGATCGTGCTCTTCTTATGAGGATGATGCATATTGCGAAACTTTTCTCCACACATTTGTTCGACTTTCCACATGCTATACATTCACTGAAAATTGCTGTAAAGAGCAATGTTCCCTCTTTGACAACCAGTCGTTAACTGGAGAAACTGGTAAAGTCCACCCTGAACACATCACAGGCGACTGTATATTGTTCTTCAGGGTGGCGCTACTAATGTCGAAGTGTCAGACAGCTGTTTGTTATGCAGCGTATTCAGTTTACAAACAAACATCTCATCCGAAAACTGGTATGACTGAACGTTGCCTTTGAGTAGGACGGAGCTGGCGTTTGTTGACATAAAAATCGCACCACCGCTGTTAGAGCGGGGATACTTCGATTCAGAACTTCACAGATACTGGACAAATATAAGCCTACATACCAAATGGTTGTAAATTTGAAGAATACTTGTATTAAATACGTATTGAGCACTCTTCGCAGTCTTAAATACTGTAGTAAATCAGAAGTCTTTCAGTTGCAGTTTCATGAGCTTTGTCACATTCTGTTGACTTATCGCTAAACTGGATGAGAGAACGTTGGTGCTGTGTTCTTTGTTAGTCAATACTTCCTCGTCCAACCTGTGTTACAAACTTCGTCCTCCCTAAAATTATAAATGTTTACCGTATGCACACTATTTCGCCTAATCTCTTGACAGTTCCTTCTGCTTCTACAGCAACTTTGCGTCAGACCATTCAAGTTTTCAACGAAAGAAAGATTGTAGATACTTCTTGCTGATCGCTATTGTTTTGTTTTTCAAAAATCATCTTACTGAGGTTGGCAGCTGCTGGTGACGTTTTTTCTATATTTATGAATTAAATTTGACTTTTAAAACTCAGCCTTATGAAAGACTCAAGGTTTCTCTCATTTTAATATTGACACCCATGTCATCTTCAGTGGTTCTCATTTTGTTTCTGTAAAGTATTATACAAAACTTATGGCTGATTCCAGTTTTTAGGCCTAGACGCATAAAAGCAGACCAACTTATACAATCTTTTCTTTGAACGTAACTTTTTTCCAAGCGAGCAATCATCAGAAATTAAGAGTGCGCTAAAAGTATTACCGACAACCAATGAAGACGCCACCGTAACGGGTAGAAGTCACATGACGTCTGTAATATCGCGCAGTTGATTGCATGGTAAATACGTTGTTTTCTCAACAGCAGAGATTTTTCATTGTTCAACAGTATTTGTTGTTGGTATGCACGTGTTGTAGAAGCATTTCATGGGGAATAACCAGATACCGCAGTGTCGAACAGTTAAAGAGTAACAACATAAAGTGCTCGTTCCCTTGAATGTTGATCAGTTGCGGACACGGGCAGAACCAAGAGACCGGCCATTTTGACAAAAGCTAAACAAGCTGAGGCGAGGAATTGCGATTCTGCGTTCGCCTTCAAAAAGCTTGTGCAGACTATCTGTCCAGTCTCAGATTTCTTAAAATTAGTCCTCAGCAAGCGATGCAGAATTTAAAATTTCGTAGTGTGCAGGAATTGAAGGTACTGGACAAAGAAAAGCGTCTAGCATACTGTACAGTGTACTTGGTTTTGGTCATTTGTTGACGTCTGTGGAATAGCGGTACTGGATCGTGTTTTCTTCACTGATAAGACGTGGTTTCACGTTAATGGATACGTGAATACGCGAAACACAATAATTTGAGCAAACGAAATCCAAATGTCTTTCTTGAAAACACGTTGCACTGTCAGAAAATTGGTAACGTATGTGACGCGTCGTCGTGTAGTGAGCCCCATTTTCGTTGAAATTACAAGGAAATATCGTGTACCAAGACATGATTACACAGTTTATTTTGCTTCGAGGGGCTGATGGGCGCGACTTATCGATCACCCTGTAGTCTTCAGGCCTAAAATAGACATAAGTTTCGTCAGTATTTTACAAGAATAAAACAAGGCCCACTGAAGATGATACCTAGGTGTCGAGAAATGTTAGGGTAAGAATAAAAACAAAGTGAAGTATTAGGTTTTACCCAAGTCGGAATTACAGAAACGAAATTTCTTTTAAATCTTGTCCAAGACGTAAAAACCTTAGCTCGTATATATGCCTTAACAATTGAAACGGTTGGTCACGTCTTCAGTTATTTAGATATCAATATTTTCAAACACGACAATTTACTTTCTTTATGGGAATTAAAATGCTTCAAATGGCTGTGAGCACTATGGGACTTAACATCTGAGGTCATCAGCTCCCTAGAACTTAGAACTACTTAAACCTAACTATCCTAAGGACTTCACACACATTCATGCCCGAGGCAGGATTCGAACCTGCGACCGTAGCAGTCGCGCGGTTCCGGACTGAAGCGCCTAGAACCGCTCGGCCACCGCGGCCGGCCTGGGAATTAGAGAAGATAGATTTCCTGTTACGAACTCCGTAATGTAGAGCAGTGTCTCTTAGAACAGTGCATGTATCTAGGGAACTGGGATATATCGTTGGCGCAAACACTTAGCGTTAATTGAATTGTGCTGTTCATCTAGTATTCTTTCTGTAGCTAAATAGTCATGCCTTTTGTTTCTATACTGGCATTCTATGCTCACTCCAGTAGTGATTTCCTTGGAGGTGCTTGCACCCTTTTTATTTACTCCCTGAACATACTCGTAGTAGACATACTTCAAACAACAGTTGAGCTACTCAGATGAACTATACCGTCCACTAGGGAGACGTGATTCGCCCAGCTCCTTAGGCCCTCGACTGCTCCAGAGTTAAGTTCCAGTGTCTGCCCTCAGTAAACAATTTCCAACAGGTAACTGCACCTGAAATACTTATTTCCGGCCATTGGTTGCTCATCTCAGAGTACTTAGTTTACGGTCATCTACCGTCTATGTAATGTTTTTAGCTTCCCTGTATTTCGGTTAGAAAAACAAATACACTGCCTGACAAAATAACTGAAGCTCTCAGAAGATTTGATCGGATGTCAAAGTTAACTTCGTGCACGTACGAAGAAAGGTGCCTCCTTGTGGGTCTCCATTTGGTCGGCCGGTCGAAACGTCCGATATCCAGATATGTGGGGCATTTGGATGTGACACTGGTCTGATGTTAGACTGCATGGGAACGCGAGGGCAGGGAAACTGGTCGTCAACTTTCTGATCGACCACCCCCAAGGAACGATAGTCGTATTGCGCACCAAGCACATCTGATAACAGATAATTGACTCGCTACAACATATTGTGTCATCCCGCACTAAAGGTCAGAGACTAGCAACAGCCGGACTATTGAATTACCGTCCTATGCGTAGGCAGACGTTCAGAGCACTACATAAACGGCTGCGTTTGGAGTATTGCCGTGATCGGGAAGCATGGGCTGCTGATGAATGGAGTCTCATTCTCTTTGACAATACCATTGTCTCAATTTTAAGCAAGGTAATGCTCATCCACACCCGGCACGTATCTCCATGAACTGTCTGCGTGATGTTGAGGTATTGCCAAGTCACCCGAATCCTCCCCAATAGAAGGCTTGTGGAACCATATCGGACGGCACTTCTGTCCCAGTTCCCGTCTCCATAATATTAAGGACTAGTGACAATAGTTGTGAGCTGCAAAGTCGCCTCATACTGCGAAGTCGTTTATAAATGTGGTTCGAAATAACACATACGTCTTAACCCCTGAAGTTTCATTTCGTTTCCTCTTCTTTTCCTGCGTGATTAACTGTTTTCTTAGACAGTGTACTTTCTAGTTTGAGGCGGTCGGTATGTTACCGACGTAGCACAGACAGTCAACAGCTAAGCTTAGATTATAATGACGCGTGGAAGGCGGTGAAGAAATAGCTTCTCTTTAGAGACAAGAGAACGTGCGTAGAACGTAGCACCATGCAGAGGAGAAACGAAGAGCTCCAATGAAAGATATTGCAATGCTCTAACGGCAGCAGTAAGCCATGTGAACGAACGCTCCAGGAAGCCGGCAATACAGAGTGTATACAGCTGCGACGTCTACTTTCTCCGGCGTGCTCGAGGTCAACCGTAGCACACATTGGGAGCTTGCCAATTCCAGCAGACCAGTCGGCACTCCAGTGGACGACAGATCTGGCGTTCTGCGTCGAGGTTGCGTCTGTTTATTGTGCAATTCCACATAGGCACATACCTCCCCCCTCCTCTCATGTATGTTCAACGTTATCGTACTCGTACAAAGCCCATTGCGCATCCTGTACAAATCTATACATAAACAGTTATTAATGGGTACGCATTGGTTCTAAATAGCTTCAGACGAAGACTAATGTTTTCTCGAATATCTGTCCCTCTTATGCAGTGCAAGATATGGACTGCTGAAGTGTTCCACCACAACACAAACTCCACAGCATTAATGTTTTCTCGTCAACGAGTGTACTTCCTCGGCACAAAAGCAACAAGATTGCTCGCAATATTTACACGAACTGTTTGCCGTTATGCAACATTGCGACTTTTGTGTATTTCTGCTCGTTTGAGCATTTATTGACAAGTGGTTGTCAAGAGGAATGGATTCTTGCCGTAATTGTCAGCGTTTGAAATCGGCTGATAGGCTGCTCGCTTTAAACTCCTTGTCGTCCTTCCATTTCATTAACGCCATCTACTTTACAAACACGACTGCACTTTCCGCTTTATAAAAGGAATTCGAATTCACTTCACACTGAACATAATTCTTACGGGGACGCGCCTCGCCGGACGAGGTGGCCGAGCGGTTCTAGGCGCTACAGTCTGGAACCGCGAGACCGCTACGGTCGCAGGTTCGAATCCTGCATCGGGCATGGATATGTGTGATGTCCTTAGGTTATTTAGGTTTAAGTAGTTCTAAGTATTAGGGGACTGATGACCTCGGCAGTTAAGTCCCATAGTGCTCAGAGCCATTTGAACCATTTTGAGGAGGCTCTTCAGTGTTCCTGACGTTAAGAGAAATTCAGTGGTGTGTGGATGCAAGGAATTTCTGGAGGACCCCTTCCCTCTTTTTCAACGGTGGCGCTCTCTTGAACATTGAAAATTAGCGGCAATTCAATAGTAACTGGCATGACCTTGACTGGAATTAGTTCATTGATAGAACATTGCTCTTAATTGCAACGCATTCTAAAGAAATATTCCTTAAGACACTGAGGTTGAAGAATTCACTGCTTTAAAAATCTACCCGCGATATTACGTCAGCTCCTCCATGGTATCTTATGGAGTAAAGTGATTAGAGGAACCATCTTGAAGTAAATGAAGCTTCGGTACTTTGTTAGACCGTGGGTGTTTTCGAACTGTGCTGTGCAGGTGAGCTACGCCCTTAAGTATACAAGTGACGCTTCGTTTATGGAATCAAAACATTCTGGGCGTGAATTATTCAGAATTTTCAGTTGTAATAGATACACACAGAAGAGAGGCTTGTGGTTGCATTATGGGAAAGAGGGGGGGCAACAGTTAAGTCTCTCTGTCACTCATAAACATAAACAAACTTTGAACGTTAAATTGATTCAGCGTACGATACAAAATGAGGCAATGTTTCGAGAGTCACGCTCTCATAATCATGAGAGATTAAGGTATTCTGGTGAATGAGCGGGTAGTGTGATGCGATAGACGACGGCTCTTTATGCAAATTATTTTATGACTGCTACTTCGCTTGCTCACGTACCTGCGATTTATGATTTAAACATGAACAGCAAGAAGACTAGAGCTTGATTCTCGAAACGCATATCACTGTGTTAACACGGCTTTACTGTGTGGTTTGTATTAAATACACTACTGACCATTAAAATTGCTACACCAAGAAGAAATGCAGATGATAAACGGGTATTCATTGGACAAATATATTATACAAGAACTGACATGTGATTACACTTTCACCCAATTTGGGTGCATGGATCCTGAGAAATCAGTACCCAGAACAACCACCTCTGGCCGTAATAACTGCCTTGATACGCCTGGTCATTGAGTCAAACAGAGCTTGGATGGCGTGTACAGGTACAGCTGCCCGTGCAGCTTCAACACGATAGCCGCGAGGGGTTAGCCGAGCGGTCTGACGCGCTGCAGTCATGGACTGTGCGGTTAGTCCCGACGAAGGTTCGAGTCCTCCCTCGGGCATTGGTGTGGGTGTTTGTCCTTCGGATAATTTAGTTTAAGTAGTGTGTAAGCTTAGGGACTGATGACCTTAGCAGTTAAGTCCCATAAGATTTCACACACATTTGAACATTTTTCAACACGATACCACGGTTCATCAAGAGTAGTGACTGGCGTATTGTGACGAGCCAGTTGCTCGGCCACCATTGACCAGACGCTTTCAATTGGTGAGAGATCTGGAGAATGTGCTGGCCAGGGCAGCAGTCGAACATGTTCTGTATCCAAAAACATGCCGTCGTGCATTATCCTGCTGAAATGTAGGGTTTCACAGGGATCGAATGAAGGGTAGAGCTACGGGTCGTAGCACATCTGAAATGTACCGTCCACTGTTCAGAGTGCCGTCAATGCGAACAAGAGGTGACCGAGACGTGTAACCAATGGCACCCCATACCATCACGCCGGGTGATAAGCCAGTATGGCGATGACGAATACACGCTTCCAATGTGCGTTCACCGCGATGTCACCAAACACGGATGTGACCATCATGATGCTGTAAACAGAACCTGGATTCATCCGAAAAAATGACGTTTTGCCATTTGTGCACCCAGGCTCGTCGTTGAGCACACCATCACAGGTGCTCCTGTCTGTGATGCAGCGTCAAGGGTAACCGCAGCCATTGTCTCCGAGCTGATAGTCCATGCTGCTGCAAACGACGTCGAACTGTTCGTGCAGATGGTTGTTGTCTTGCAAACGTCCCCATCTGTTGACTCAGGGGTCGGGACGTGGCTGCACGATCCGTTACAGCCATGCGGATAAGATGCCTGTCATCTCGACTGCTAGTGATACGAGGCCGTTGCGATCCAGCACGGCGTTCCGTATTACCCTCCTGAACCCACCGCTTCCATATTATGCTAACAGTCATTGGATCTCGACCAACGCGATCAGCAATGTCGCGATACGATAAACCGTAATCGCGATAGACTACAATCCGACCTTTATCAAAGTCGGAAACGTGTTGGTACGAATTTCTCCTCCTTACGCGAGGCACAACAACGTTTCACCAGGCAACGCCAGTCAACTGATGTTTGTGTATGAGAAATCGGTTAGAAACTTTCCTCATGTCAGCACGTTGTAGGTGTCGCCACTGGCGCCAGCCTTGTGTGAATGGTCTGAAAAGCAAATCATTTGCATATCACAGCATCTTCTTCCTGTCGGTAAAATTTCGCGTCTGTAGCACGTCATCTTCGTGGTGTAGCAGTTTTAATGGCCAGCAGTGTAAATAAAACGGTTGACTTACACTCAAGAGCCAAAAGACTGGTACACCTGCCTAATATTGTGTAGGGCCCCCGCGAGCACGCAGAAGTGCCCCAACACGACGTGGCATGGACTCGACTAATGTCTGAAGTAGTGCTGGAAGGAACGGACGCCACGAATCCTGCAGGGCTGTCCATAAATCCGTAAGAGTACGATAGCGTGGAGATCGCTTCTGAACAGCACGTTGCAAAGCATCCCAGATATGCTCAATAATGTTCATGTGTGGGGAGTTTGGTGGCCAGTGGAAGGCTTTAAACTCAGTTTTCCTGGAGTCACTCTGTAACAATTTTGAACGTGTGGGGTGTCTCATTGTACTGCTGGAATTGCCCAAGTCCGTCGGAATGCACAATGGACATGTACGGATGCAGGTGATCAGACAGGATGCTTATCAGAGTCGCATCTAGACGTATCAGGGGGTCCCATATCACTCCAATTCCACACGCCCCATACAATTACAGATCCTCCACCAGCTTGAACAGTCCCCAGCTGACATGAAGGCTCCGTAGATTCATGAGATTGTCTTCATAACCGTACACGCCTATCCACTCGATACAATCTGAAAGGAGGCTCATCCGACCAGGCAACATGTTTTCAGTCATCAACAGTCTAATGTCGGTGTTGATGGGCCCAGGCGAGGCCTAAAGCTTTGTGTCGTGCAGTCATCCTGATATTCACGGTACACTCGTGAAATGGTCGTACGAGAAAATCCCCACTTCATCGCTACCTCGGAGATCTTGTATCCCATCTCTCGTGCGCCGACTATGACACCACGTTCTAACTCACTCAAATCTTGATAACCTGTCATTGTAGCAGCAGTAACCTATCTAACAACTGCGCCAAACGCGTTTTGTCTTATATAGGAGTTGCCGACCACAGCGCCTTATTGTGCATGTTTACATATCTCTGTATTTGAATATGCATGCTTATAGCATTTTTTTCTGGCTCTTCCGGGAGTATGCATTTGACGAGTTAAACTTTTCATTCTTATTTAATTTTTTTTTTCGCATTAATAACCAATTGTAGTTTTGTATTTGTATTTCAACTACATTATAGTTATTTTTTTTTTTTTTTTTGAGACACTTGATGATCACTAAACTGGAAAATCTATGCAGTAGTGGAAAATCCAAAGCAAAAGTAATTATTATCTACTAACGTTTGCCAGTGCGGCAGAAAGATGACATTCAAAAGATTCGTATTGGCTTTTGCCGCCATTGTAGACAATAAACACTAATGGAAAAAATAACAGCATCAAGGAGTTATGTGACATAAACCAAAGTTGGTAGACGTGCTTTTACATCTGAAAGATGATGTCCACTCCAGTTTCGCGAGAGTCGCATAAGAGTTGCATCCTCATAATGGCGCTACTAGTGCCAATCACGTTTGCTTTAAATACACACTGTAACGGTCGTGAGCGTTAGTTACCTTGGAGAGTGAACGTCGTGAGTTGCTGGTAGTCAAGAATGCCTTTAATGCGATAAAGACGCCACTATCAGCACATCACTGAGTTCGAACGAGGTCGTGTATTTTGACTATGAGACTGTGAATGTCCCTTCTGCGATACTGCAGAAAGACTTGGCAGGAATTTAGCCACTGTACGTAATTACTGGCAACAGTGGTCACGAGAATGTGAGGTCGCAAGAAGACTGGGCTCCGGACAGCCACGTGGCACTGCCGAGAGGGAAGACCATCGTGTTAGGCGTATAGCTGTGGCTGTAGCAGCAATCTGAGCAGCGGTTGGCACCACAGTGAGGCAATGAACTTTTATATATCGATTATTTCAAGGACAGCTCCGAACCAGGCGCCCTGTAGCGTGCATTCCACTAACCCCAAACCATTGCCATTTCCGACTTCAGTGGTGTCAAGCGAGAGCTCATTCGAGTTCAGGGTGGAGGTCTGTTATCATTTCCGATGAAAACCAGTTCTACCTCGGTGCCGGTGATGGCCGTGTTAGGGGGCCAGTAGAAGGCCTGCAAGCAGCCTGTCTGTGTGCTAGACACACTGGACCAACACCTGGAGTTATGGTCTGGGATGCAGTTTCCTGTGAGCGGGAGCACTCTCTTGGTTGTACCACGTACCATGGTGGCAAATTTGTACGTCAGTCTAGTGATTAGACCTGTTATGCTGCCATTCATGAACAGCATTCCAGGGAGTGTTTTTCAGCAGTAAAGCGCTCGCCCACATACCGTGTTCTAATGCAACATGCTCTACAAAGTCTCAGCATGTTGCCTTAGTCTACTCGATCATCAGATCTTTCCCCAATTGAGCACACATGGGACATTATCCGCCGACAGTTCCAGTGTCATCCACAAACAGCGTTATCGGTAGGCCGGCCGTCGTGGCCGAGCGGTTCTAGGCGCTTCAGTCTGGAACCGCGGGACCGCTACGGTCGCAGGTTCGAATCCTGCATCGGGCATGGATGTGTGTGATGTCCTTGGGTTAGTTAGGTTTCAGTAGTTCTAAGGTCTAGGGGACTGATGGCCTCAGATGTGAAGTCCCATAGTGCTCAGAGCCATTTGAACCATTATCGGTACCTGTATTGACCGACCAAGTGCATAAGGCATGGAACTCCATCCCACAAACATATCTGGCAACTGTACAACACAATGCATGCACGTCTGCATTCTTGCATACAACATTCTGGGGGTTACGCTGGTTATTAATGTACCAGCATTTCACATTTGCAATGACTTATCTCGTGCTTCATTAAACTGTGTTCTTGCAATGTTAATCACTTAAATATATTATCTAGACAAATGTATTCGCGAATTTTCATTACTCTACGTTGTATATTGGTGCTGCAATTTTTTTCATCAATGTATTTCTACTGTATCAATTTACCATCCACATCACAGCTGTAACTTCTAAAATTTTCCCGTTTGGTCTTTCATTCCTTATCAGTATTGTATCGATAAGCAACCCGAACTTTTTGTGTGTTTCATTTAAAGAGGAGAACCTTCCGTTCCTTTGAACATTTCTTATCGTAGTTGTCGTCGTCGTCTGCCGCCGCCTCAATCTCGCTTTCCTTTTCCATTCGGCCTTCCTAATCATTTTCGCCCGTCACAGAACTGCACTCATATGGAAATGGTGACGGCACTGATCTCTCTTATCGGCGATAGCTTATATACTAGGTTGTTTCAGTCGAGTGTGTCCTGATGTTTCCTTCAGAGCGTGGTGGCAACACATTGGACTCTTAATCGAGAGGATGGTGGTTCGAATCCCTGTCCGCCTACCCAAATCTAGGTTTTCAGTAACCGCTTAGCTGAATGCTGACGATTGCTTTTAAAGGGCGCGGCCGATTTCTTTTCCAAATCCGAGCTTGAGATCCATCTCTAATGATCTTGACGTCGACTGGACGTCGAACCATAGTCATCCTTTCACACCTCTTCTCGACTATTCTGTCCCAAATTAGACATGTGGCATTGGTGAAAAATGCGGTAGACACGTGGTTTTCTGAGGACTTTGTTGTTTTTAACATTATATTTAGGCCTTTTAACTTTGTTGGTAGGAGTCATATGCTCTAGATACCCTGCTGCCGATAGGAACCTACTGATTTTTCCGAACACTGAGCCAACATAGAGTTAACTTTTTTCCTTGTTATGTCTTCATCTCTCTAAGTTTCGAAAGATACTGTGCGCACTCTGAAATTTACTCTCCGCATAACATGGGCCGTATTAGTTTAGTATTTCTCTTCGTATGAACAATCCAATATTTATGCGATACTATAAAAGTTTGTATCAATACTTCAATGGTCTGAACAAATAGTTTGGGAAAATGACAGTAACGTCTGTGGCAGTAGCTACAATGTCATTGCGTAGACTGAGCATTATAACGTCAATATTTATAGAAGGAATCTTTTTTTGTCTGCCCGCCTCATTGGGCCTACTGGTAGTTCTTAATTAAATTAGTTCCCTTCGTGGTGTGAGACTGTAAGAATGTAAGTTGGACACGAGTTCTCGCTTTAATTCAGGTCAGATAGACTGCGCTAACAGAATTGGAGAACTTCCGCCAAGTTCGCAATTAAATGTGTACTTCGCATTTATTTCAACGGCGTAGGCCACGTCACCGAAAAGTTGGTCGTAGCCTTTAAATCGGTGGCTGCAACTCATTAAGTTTAACACTATTTTAAGGTAGCTGTGTGTTTTTCGTACAATTATCCTGTGCTTCACGAAGTACTTGTATATATCTAGTAAATTTCTGTATATTCTGGATTCACACTGAATTTACGTACACTTGTCGTAAAAGATTAGTGCTACATTGGTCACCAGTTACGCACGTTATTAAAAAAAAAATACAAAAGATATTTTGACATGTCATATACTTCGAAACAGGTTATGAACCTAAAACTTTCTGAAAGACATTTCTGGCAAGTAATAATATGATGCATCTTCTCGAATAACCCGATTTACGAGAACGGAAGTGTTCTGATTATTCGTTGTACAGACAATAAGTGGAAAATTTGGAGGAAGGAGCATCTGCAAATGAAAATTATTGACCTAACTCCCGCCGAAGAGGCTACTGTGCAAGACGTTTATAGACCGACATTGTATTTGTAAGCTCTTAAAAATTTTTGTAGATTTCAGTAGTTACTAAAAACCCGATCGGGATTCGTTCATGAACTTCAATGACCAACTTGTCCGCCCCCGGTAGCTGAGTGGTCAGCGCGACAGAATGTCAGTCCTAAGGGCCCGGGTTCGATTCCCGACTGGGAATTCGGGAAAGAACTATGTCCGAATTCTAAAGGACTTACGTCGTTGCTTTCAAGAGGCATGGCGGTCACTCTCTTTGCTTTAACGTTCAGGTCTCTGCAACCTTTAATGAATCATAATGCATCCATATCACAGTTAATGTTATGGTTTTAAATAACCTCTATATTTTTCTCTGTTTCAGATCGATTGGGAAGGAAACCAGTAATCCTAGTAGCAAGTTTCGTGTTCACGGCTGGTTCTGTGATCATGGGTATAGCGCCCGGCAAGGAACTGCTCCTCATTGGGAGAATTATTGTGGGGATTGGAATCGGTGAGTACAATTTAACTTTTGTTTGTATACGAGAGCTAGGTGAAAATTTTTCAGCATCGCAGTGAAAGATGCTTATTTATTGGCTGAGAGGGGAGATCTGTGAAATACCCGGTTGCGGCTGACATTGCATCGTCAGGAATCAATACACAGTGTCACTGTGTGTGTGTGTGTGTGTGTGTGTGTGTGTGTGTGTGTGTGTGTGTGTGTGTGTGTGTTTACTAAACTCTGCAAGGGTCGTACGATATGAAGATGCGTGTGTATGACGCCCCAATGTTGAAGCTAGAATGCAGACTAAGAGAGTGTGGACAAATATTTGTGTTGTCACTTAGAGCCAAGTGTGTAATGAATGAGTAGAGGAGTACGTTGCGACTTAACTGATTATTACTGAGAGATGATGATCGACACAAGACGAGCAGGTCTCAGTATTTTGCAAACTGCACATGAATTAGTTTGTGAGGTCTACGGCATGTAAGGTGAATCTTCAGTATCGCGGGGACAGTGGTTCGACATGTGTAAACTGCTGCTCAGGACGATCAAAAGCGTTTGCTAAAGGACCTTACCTCATCTCCGCAGAGCCATTTGAGGCGATCGACGGCACGAGTCAACTTTGTTGCAGAATCCCATTTCTGTCAGGAATGTACGGAGACAAATGCTCCGCGAAGCCTGCATCAGCCGACGACCAATGTCCCTTTGCTTACACCACGACATGCAGCTCAACGAACATCCTCACTGGACCATGGAACAGTGTCGGCGTGTAGAACGTTTCGACGAATCCAGTTGATGAGCGCATAAGAGTGTGGTGTATGCCTCCTGATGCCATGGATCTTATATACCAACAATGTTGTCTGCTTAGTGAGGGTGATCAGTTAAGGTATGGGCTGTGGTCATACAGTCTCTCTTCAGGGACCAAAGACAGGTCCGACTTATGTGGACATTTTCGCAGACAATCTGCATCCCTTTCTGGTATCAGAGTACTTCAATGGAATTGCCGTGTTTCTACAGGAGAATGCGTGCAACGAAATAACCGTGATGTCGCACATAGCTTGATGAATACTCCAGTGAAATTACACCATGAAATCTTCTCCCCTCCCCCTTCCACCGTTCCATGTCACCCGATCTTAACTCAATCATTAATGGGATGTCGTCAATACCCGTTTATACCCGATGAACCAATGTCAACTATACGAGAAGAGGTGTGTTTAGCACTGCAAGATGCGTGGATAAAATTTCTCCTGAACCATTCCAAAAACTCGTAGTGTCCCTTCCTCGGTGTTACTGCAGTTTTGAGGTCTCGCAGAGGAGCGACTTGCAATTAGTATCATGTGTTACCTTTCCACGACTTTTGGCCACTTAGTAAGTAGTTATTAAGGGCCGGTTCCTAATTTAAAGGGACACTCGTCTGAAGATAACAGGATTTAAAGGTACAGTAGTTAACAAAGGTGGGTGATATTATCTCAAAGTCACCGATGACGGCTTCCGGTGTCAGGTTACACACTTGGACACTTGGGTGATTTATAGTCAAGGTCACTCCCCACACCTCTTGAATAAACAAGTGGAAACTCCACATTGAGACCATTTGCATCTAACGGGGAAGATGTGCGAAGTAGATCACAATGCATGCAACTTCAAATACCACCTGTCGTGCACATACCCGTTTTCTTTCACTATTTGAACGGGTATGATGGTAACTTTCTCGTTGAACGTTTGGGTGATTTCGGTTTGAATAATGATCACGTCGGTGTCGTTCATGACACTACCAAAAAGTACATTTATTTTTCTTAGAGAATCAGCAAAAAATATCACACCGCTTCGTGGATTCATTAAGTTTCATGCACGCGTCTTTCCAGAAACTTGCTAAGACAATGCATCAGAGCTGCAGATCCTGATGATTCAAAGTTTCAGCTTGTGATGGAAAAGATAGTCTTCCCTTATGAATACTTAGACTCAATGGAAAAAACGTTGCTCGACATAACAGTGTTGGATGGTAAACTCACAGTCATTGCCATAATGCATGCGGAGTACATGCACGCGCTGAATGTTTGGCAGGAGTTTAGTATCACTGATTTATGGGATATGATAAATAATACGTAACACAGATGTACATCAGCTCGCAGAAATTTTCAAAAAATTGTAGAGTGTATGCCTGAGCACATACTCCTTAGCTCCTACCTTCTATACACCGTGTCAGGGCTTTCGTGTGTCGCAGTATTAGGAACACGTATCAGCATCGAATTGTTGGCTTATGTTGACATGCTGCTTTTTCTTTGAACGTGGTAATCGCGAGGAACTTCGCCGGTGCATGCACAGGTACATCAAGGTGAATAACCTGTGAACGAACGAGGAGGAGTAAAGACCATCTGACGCCTTCAGGTACATCCCCTAATTGGATATAAAAACCTCTATGGGCAAGTCATGCGACAAAGTCAACTGTTTGGATGGTTCGGATGGATCTCCAAAAGAAAAATCACGAGACTGAGCGAAAAGATCCATGATATGGCTGCTGATTTTGGTGAGGGATATGCGTGATGTACACAGTGCTTGCCGTTGTGTCTAAATCGCCTACTCCCATGAAATGGTTTCTTCCCGAAGCTGTTGACAATGCTACGGAGTAAGCAGCGATATATTTTCCACTACAGAGATCTCCAGCAATTTCTCAGTTTGGGGGTGGAACTTGTTTATAACAAGCCTGAAACTATCCCAGTGATGCATAGACATCGAATGAAGAGGCCTCCGCTATTGGACTATTTGTAAATGATGATAAAGAGTACGTGGAACTTGAATCTTATTGGTCCAGGGAAGAGGGCGACACTTTGTCGCCATTTAATGTGCTCCCAATGGTTCTGGAGTTTCCCACCAATTTTGTACCACGTGACCAATATCGATTTACGTCATGATCTGTTATATAACTAGGTTAGTTGCGTAAGGTGCGTGGGGAGGACTGAGATTTCCCTATATGACATTGATAAAGTCCCTGGGAGGGAGAGGAGTGGGGAGTGATCTTGAATAAAAGTTGCCCAAGTGCGTCACCTGTCACCATAAGTGCTTATCAGTGACCCTGAGATAAGATCGATATCTGGACTCGTACCCGCTCGTAATAACTACTGCTCCTTCAAATCGCGTCCGCTTACATCCAGTTGAGATGCGTGTCCCTTTAAATCTAGAACCTGTCATTAATAAGTCCTTTAGTGTATTTTCCACCCACAACTATAGTTTAATGTGGAAGTGCTAGAGTGCTAAATATACTAAACACCATGAATCTTTCACCAGTTCTCACTTCAAATACGAAAGCAGCCTTGTGGGTAGATTCCTTGCCCTGAAGAAATGTGCTAGTTTTTACTTTTGCAATGCAGGCGCCGTCTTGCGTAATTTTTATCCATTTGGTCCAAAAGACTTGTGAAATATTTGCTAGTTTTTGTCGTTCTGAGGAAATGCAGATCTATTGTCTTCCACTTACTGCTGTTTCTTTTTTGGGATGAGGTGTAAGATCCACGTTTCTGTAATAAATCGAACCTCAGAATCAGTTGTCTCCTTTTTACAGCTGCCTAAATACTGCGGATACGTCCCTTTCCTCATTTGTTTGTGGCCAGCGTCTAACAAATGCCGAATCTACCTCGTCAGTTCCAAACGTTTTTGAGACTGATCAATGAAAGATAAAAAGTAGAGTGAAATTAACATGGTTTTAATGCTTCAGGTGTCTCCCCTCACTGGAATAAAATGCACAGAACTTTCATACAGCAATGTGAAACTGTCAGAAAAGTCCTTCTTTTGGATATTGTTCAACGTGAGCGTCATGGGCTTGAATGTCGGTTATGTAGTCAAATCGTTGATCGTTCTTGTGAATTTCTGCGCTTTATCGTTTTGTGATATGTTCGTATTGATAACACGAAGTTCGTCACCCGTATTCATTGTTTCTAGTAAAGAATTTTCCGCATTTTGCATTTCAATTAGTCGTGGCACTTGTCTACACGTCGTTGTTTTGTTCGGCTGTCAAGGTGTACGGGACAAACCTTGCACACACTTCTCTCCTCTTAAAAACACTCTAGAGACAGTCATGACCATTTATTGGTCAATTGCGATTCGTTACAAGATGACGACGTTGGCACGCTACACTCGCACGTCCACTACTTCACACTGCCTGCTTACAATTGACTGGTCGGATGCACATCTGGCGTTTACAGTTGTTAATTCAAGCTGCCACCGTGGTTACTGCGCTGACGTCACTTGTGCGCCAGGAATAAAACTAGGCTCGGAACTCTTTGATCGGACGGTGTATCGTCTCTTAGTGTATACTGTGTCCTCTACACAATGTATAGTGTCTGTGACTAACCAAAATGACTGTGAGTGGTGTCTCAGTGGCATGTCTTGAGGCTCGGTACAGAGAGGCAGTGTTACGAACTGCGAAATCCTCAGGAACATCTACATCTACATGTATACTCTGCAAATCGCACTTAAGTGCCTGGCAGAGGTTTCATCGAACCACCTTCACAATTCTCTATTGTTCCAATCTCGTATAGCGCGCGGAAAGAACGAACACCTATATCTTTCCGTAAGAGCTCCGATTTCCCTTACTTTATAGCGGTGGTCGTTTCTCCCTATGTAGGTCGGCGTCAACAAAATATTTCCGCTTTCGAAAGAGAAAATGGGTAATTGGAATTTCGTGAGAAGATTCCGTCGCAACGAAAAACGCCTTTATGTTAATGATGTCCAGGCCAAATCCTGTACCATTTCAATGACTCTCTCCCACATTTCGCGATAATACAAAACGTGCTGCCCTTCTTTGAACTTTCTCGATGTACTCCATCAGTCCTATCTGGTAAGCATCCCACAACGCGCAGCAGTATTCTAAAACAGGACAGACGGGGCCTGCTAATAAAACGCAGTCTTTGGTGAGCCTCCCCCCCCCCCCCCCCCCAGCACCCAACATTTGCTTTGTCTTCTTTCCAATTTAACTTTTTCGTAATTGTAATTCCTAGGCATTTAGTCGAATTTACGGCCTATAGATTTGACTGATTTATCGTGTAACCGAAGTTTAACGAATTCCTTATAGCACTCATGTGGATGACCTCACACTTCTCGTTATGTAGGGTCAACTGCCAATTTTCGCACCATTCATATATCTTTTCTAAATCTTTCTCAATTTGTTTCGCTATTCTGATGACTTCAGTAGTCGATAAACGACAGCGTCATCTGCAAACAACCTAAGACGGCTGCTCAGGTTGCATCCCAAATCGTTTACATACATAAGGAACAGCAAAGGGCTTATAACACTACCTTGGGGAACGCCAGATATCACTTCTGTTTTACTCGATAGCTTTCCGTTAATTACTACGAACTGTGACCTCTCTGACAGAAAATCACAAATCCAGTCACATAACTAAGACGATATTCCATAAGCACGCAATTTCACTACTAGCCGCTTTGTGGTACAATGTCAAAAGCCTCCCGGAAATTCAGAAATACGGTGACTGTGTGTCAGACAGTTTTCTTCGAGGTAATACGTAATGTTCGAACACAATATATGTTCCAAAATCCTGCTGCATATTGACGTTAATGATAGGGGCCTGTAATTAAGTGGATTACTCCTACTACCTTTCTTGAATATTGGTGTGACCTGTGCAACTTTCCAGTCTGTGCGTACAGATCTTTCGTCGAGCGAACGGTTGTATATGATTGTTAAGTATGGAGCTAATGCATCGGCATATTCTGAAAGCAACCTAATTTGTATACAGTCTGCACCAGAAGACTTGCTTTTATTAAGTGATTTAAGTTGCTTCACTACTCCGAGGATATTTACGTCTACGTTACTCATGTTGGCAGCTGTTCTCGATTCGAATTCTGGAATATTTACTTCGTCTTTCTTTGTGAAGGCTTTTCGGAAGGCTGTGTTCAGTAACGCTGCTTTGGTAGCGCCGTCTTCGATAGTATCTACTTCTATCGCGCAGACAAGGCATTGATTGCTTCTTACCGGTAACATACTTCACATACGACCAGAATCTCTTTGGATTTTCTGCCAGATTTCGAGACAAAGTTTCATTGTGGAAACTATGATAAGCATCTCGCATTGAAGTCCGCGCTAAATTTTGAGCTTCTGTAAAAGATCGCCAAACTCGGGGATTTTGCGTCTGTTTAAATTTGGCATGTTTATTTCTTTGTTTCTGCAACAGTGTTGTGACCCGTTTTGTGTACCAGGGAGGATCAGATCCGTCATTTGTTAATTTATTTGGTATAAATCTCTGTTGCTGGCGATAGTATTTCTTTGAATTCAAACCACATCTGGTCTAAACTTCCGTTATTAATTTGGAAGGAATGGAGATTGTCTCTCAGGAATTTTTATCTGCTTTTCTTGAATCTGTATATTTTTAGTTTATTTTTGGAGGATCTGGCGGTTACAATATTCAATATCTCTACGACAACCCTGTGTTCACTAATCCCTGTATCCATTTTGATGTTCGTAATTAACTCAGGTTCATCTGTTGCTAAGAGGTCAACTGTGTTTTCACTTCTTTACTGAGCACGCAAACATAGTTACACAGCGCAGTTCGTACCATATTCTGTCAAGTCGTCGTACAAAGCTAAACACACAGCCTGTCGAAAACGTGTCCAAAATAGTCTACAAAAACTGCCAAAGCAGTCTTAAATAAGATCGCAGTGACAGCGAACTGAGAACCGCGTTCGATGACACACGAACTTTGACAAGAAACCCCTTGAGTGCGAGGTTGGAAGTTCAATCTCTAGTAAGGCTCATTTGAAAGTGTTGTGTTAGAAACTGAGAGGAAAAATACTAGCTGCTAATAACTCACACCCAGAGGCTGAATTTGCCCAGTGATTCCGCGTTT
Source organism: Schistocerca serialis cubense (assembly GCF_023864345.2). Taxonomy (NCBI): domain Eukaryota; kingdom Metazoa; phylum Arthropoda; class Insecta; order Orthoptera; family Acrididae; genus Schistocerca; species Schistocerca serialis. Next base: position 619,207,545 of record NC_064640.1, read on the forward strand.
ATGAACTGCAATGTCACGCACGTTTCAGAATACGTAGTTTGCTCCAAAGGAATATGATTTTTGTACGCAGACCAGGAATCAAGCAAAAGGAAGTTATTTTGACCACCTATTGGCCAAAAGCCGGCCGAAGTGGCCGTGCGGTTCTGGGCGCTGCAGTCCGGAACCGCGAGACCGCTACGGTCGCAGGTTCGAATCCTGCCTCGGGCATGGATGTGTGTGATGTCCTTAGGTTAGTTAGGTTTAACTAGTTCTAAGTTCTAGGGGACTAATGACCTAAGCAGTTGAGTCCCATAGTGCTCAGAGCCATTTATTGGCCAAAACCAATGCTCATACCATACTTATAGTTCTCTTACACACATTTTTCCACTCTTGCTTTCTGTGACGTAAATATTCCTTACTGCCCTTGCAAGATCACGCACACGAGAAAGAGTCGTAAGGGGAGAGCACTTCAAACGTTACACAGCACAACAAGTAACTTCCCAGCCACTTTATCATCCAAATCAACAGTGCATAATTGTATACGAATGTGTTAAGGCACTGATATTAGTTGATCTTGATACAACTATCTTGTTACCTCTAATTTCTAACGTTTCTCTCATATTCATTTCCTTTTCAAACCTCGATTGGTCGGATTTGAAAACAAATCTCTTACTTAACAATGGGATAAGTTTGTTTCTCATCTACAAATTTGTGGGCCGATTCTGCAGTTCGCTGTGCATCAGGATGACGCTTTGTTTGAAATTTCGTTATCTCAGGTCTTCAAATTCCGCAGCACAGTTCGAAGTTATGCAACCACTCACTGCTTTCCTTGAAATCAGTGTAATCTATGTAGCGCGCAGTTTGATGTGCATAACGTAGTAGGTCACTATCGTGCACATCCTGAAAGTTGTTTCGAGCATCTCTGAAACGTGCACACACCAGGTTTTGTAACAAGTGCGCCTTGTCCTCCATTGTATATCCGTAGATTTTCTTAAGCACTACTCAGTCATATTGCTGCTGGCTTATTCGAAATCTGTTCATATTTTTTTTCCATGCCACAGACGATCTTCAATTAACGTACTTACGTTCAGTAACCGCTCCTTGAACGACGATTGCCCTTATTTCACTGGAGACGGAAGCTGTGGCTCCCTGTCCGACAAGGATGATGACCTACATGGCTCGACACCTCGACACACAATGTCATTTTCACTTATTAAACACGTACCGTTATCATTTTACTCCTGATGTACGTTGTATGCACAGTGTTCTTAGCGCACTTGTTTAGTTAAATCCGTCAAATCATTGTGTAGTTTCGTAATTAGCAGGGGCAGATTGGCATTTTAATATCTGTGACGTGTAAAGTCGCGTAGTCGTCTGTCATTTGTTTATTTCTTTCAAATAGTCTTTGTACGTTACTGATAGTACAGTTAGCCTTCTGCCGCCGAGCAGTGTGTCAGCAGTGCGCAAGTAGCAGCATTACTGCATTTACTAGGCAGTCTTGTATTTTAATAACCGTTTAAATTTTGTATCGAATTGTTTATGTTCTCTGTAGATTACTTCAGTCGTTCTTTGCACAACAGTATTTAGCATGGATAAGGACTGCGACTGCTGTGTTCGGATGCGGTCTGAGTTCGCATCACTTCGCTCCCAGCTTCAGGCAGTGTTGGCTTCGGTCACACAGCTTGAGGCTGTTGCTAATGTGCATCACTGTGGGGGTCCAGACAGGGGTTTGTGGGGGACGGCCAGCTCGTCCCACGCATCCCCCGATCGGACTACGGCTGTGGCTGCCCGAGATACTCCCCACATTGAGGCTGACCCCTCACCTGTGGTAGAGTGGGAGGTCGTCTCGAGGTGTGGCAGGGGGCGAAACACATTCCGGAGGGCTGAACGGAAGGCCTCTCCAGTTTGTCTGACGAACCGGTTGCAGGCTCTGTCTCCGCCTGATACTGATCTTCGGCCGGACATGGCTGCTTGTCCTGTTCCAGAGGTTGCCCCTCAGTCTGCAAGATCCGGGTGGTCACAGAGGATGGGCTTACTGGTAGTTGGGAGCTCCAACGTCAGGCGCGTAATGGGGCCCCTTAGGGATATGGCTGCAAGGGAGGGGAAGAAAACCAATGTGCACTCCGTGTGCATACCAGGAGGAGTGATTGCAGATGTGGAAAGGGTCCTTCCGGATGCCATGAAGGGTACAGGGTGCACCCATCTGCAGGTGGTCGCTCATGTTGGCACCAATGATGTGTGTCGCTATGGATCAGAGGAAATCCTCTCTGGCTTCCAGCGGCTATCTGATTTGGTGAAGATTGCCAGTCTCGCTAGCAGGATGAAAGCAGAGCTCACCATGTGCAGCATCGTCGGCAGGACTGACTGCGGACCTTTAGTACAGAGCCGAGTGCGGACCTTTGGTACAGAGCCGAGTGGAGAGTATGAATCAAAGGCTGAGACGGTTCTGCGACCGTGTGCGCTGCAGATTCCTCGACTTGCGCCATAGGGTGGTGGGGTTTCGGGTTCCGCTGGATAGGTCAGGAGTCCACTACACTCAGCAGGCGGCTACACGGGTAGCAGGGGTTGTGTGGCGTGGACTGGGCGGTTTTATTTAGGTTAGATGGCTTCGGGCAAGTACACAAAGGGCAACAGCCTCAAAGGGTGCGGGGCAAAGTCAGGACATGCAGGGACCAAGCAGCAATCGGTATTGCAATTGTAAACTGTCGAAGCTGCGTTGGTAAAGTACCGGAACTTCAAGCACTGATAGAAAGCACCGAAGCTGAAATCGTTATAGGTACGGAAAGCTGGCTGAAGCCACAGAGAAATTCTACCGAAATTTTTACAAAGGCACAGACGGTGTTTAGAAAGCATAGATTGCATGCAACTGGTGGTGGCGTGTTTGTCGCTGTTAGTAGTAGTTTATCCTGTAGTGAAATAGAAGTGGATAGTTCCTGTGAATTATTATGAATGGAGGTTACACTCAACGACCGAGCTAGGTTAAATGCGATTTTGACAGGTACGTGCTGAGTAAAACTGTGAGGGACGGGAAAAACCCACCGTGGTTCAACAACAAAGTTAGGAAACTACTGCGAAATCAAAGAGAGCTTCACTGCAAGTTTAAACGCAGCGAAAACCTCTCAGACAAACAGAAGCTAAACGATGTCAAAGTTAGCGTAAGGAAGGCTATGCGTGAAGCGTTCAGTGAATTCGAAAGTAAAATTCCATCTACCGACTTGACAGAAAATCCTAGGAAGTTATGGTCTTCCGTTAAATCAGTAAGTGGATCGAAACAGCATATCCAGACACTCTGGGAGGATAACGGCATTGAAACAGAGGATGACACGCGTAAAGCTGAAACACTAAACACCTTTTTCCAAAGATGTTTCACAGAGGAAGACCGCACTGCAGTTCCTTCTCTAAATCCTCGCACGAACGAGAAAATGGCTGACATGGAAATAAGTGTCCAAGGAATAGAAAAGCAACTGAAATCACTCAACAGAGGAAAGTCCACTGGACCTGACGGGATACCAATTCGATTCTACACAGAGTACGCAAAAGAACTTGCCCCCTTCTAACAGCCGTGAACCGCAAGTCTCTAGAAGAACGGAAGGTCCCAAATGATTGGAAAAGAGCACAGGTAGTCCCAGTCTTCAAGAAGGGTCGTCGAGCAGATGCGCAAAACTATAGGCCTATATCTCTGACATCGATCTGTTGTAGAATTTTAGAACATGTTTTTTGCTCGCGTATCATGTCGTTTCTGGAAACCCAGAATCTACTCTGTAGGAATAAACATGGATTCCGGAAACAGCGATCGTGTGAGACCCAACTCGCTTTATTTGTTCATGAGACCCAGAAAATATTAGATACAGGCTCCCAGGTAGATGCTATTTTTCTTGACTTCCGGAAGGCGTTCGATACAGTTCCGCACTGTCGCCTGATAAACAAAGTAAGAGCCTATGGAATATCAGACCAGCTGTGTGAATTGAAGAGTTTTTAGCAAACAGAACACAGCATGTTGTTGTCAATGGAGAGACGTCTACAGACGTTAAAGTAACCTCTGGCGTGCCACAGGATAGTGTTATGGGACCATTTCTTTTCACAATATATATAAATGACCTAGTAGATAGTGTCGGAAGTTCCATACGGCTTTTCGCCGATGATGCTGTAGTATACAGAGAAGTTGCAGCATTAGCAAATTGCAGCGAAATGCAGGAAGATCTGCAGCGGATAGGCACTTGGTGCAGGCAGTGGCAACTGACCCCTAACATAGACAAATGTAGTGTATTGCGAATTCATAGAAAGAATGATCCTCTATTCTATGGTTATGTGATAGCGGAACAAACACTGGTAGCAGTTACTTCTGTAAAATATCTGGGAGTATGCGTGCGGAACGATTTGAAGTGGAATGATCGCATAAAATTAATTGTTGGTAAGGCGGGTGCCAGGTTGAGATTCATTGGGAGAGTGCTTAGAAAATGTAGTCCATCAACAAAGGAGGTGGCTTACAAAACACTCGTTCGACCTATACTTGAGTATTGCTCATCAGTGTGGGATCCGTACCAGGTCGGGTTGACAGAGAAGATAGAGAAGATCCAAAGAAGAGCGGCGCGTTTCGTCACAGGGTTATTTGGTAAGCATGAGAGCGTTACGGAGATGTTTAGCAAACTCAAGTGGCAGACTCTGCAAGAGAGGCACTCTGCATGGCGGTGTAGCTTGCTGTCCAGGTTTCGAGAGGGTGCGTTTCTGGACGAGGTATCGAATATATTGCTTCACCCTACTTATATTTCCCGAGGAGATCACGAATGTAAAATTAGAGAGATTCGAGCGCGCACGGAGGCTTTCCGGCAGTCGTTCTTCCCGAAAGCCATACGCGACCGGAACAGGAAAGGGAGGTAATGACAGTGGCACGTAAAGTGCCCTCCGCCACACACCGTTGGGTGGCTTGCGGAGTATAAATGTAGATGTAGATGTCGAGCATATACGACACCACGCATTCCACTGACCCATCTTGCAGGAAAGCTAATATTTCATCTGCCACTTCTTTCTTACTCTGCCAAATTCTTTGGCTTCCTTTCTGACGAAACGTCAAATTTGGCAACTGTTGTTGTAGATACAATGCAATGTTTTCTTCGTTCATCGTTGTCATTGCTCTTCTTTGTATCAGCGCCACTAGCACTGTAGCGCTGTTTTGAGTTACTTGACGACTAAGCAGTTCAACTACGCTCCGTAGCCTCATGCTGTACTCACCATTGAACCATTGGATAACTTATGCCTGGATCTTTCATTCGGCATGTTAAAGAGGCTGTTGTTTCCAGTCATTGAGAGAGAAGAGTGTAGGCAGCTGTGATTGAGGCACACATGCGAACGAGTAATGCCTGTAGTCTGGGCTCTGTGGTCATACTCGGAACATTTCTGTCACTGGCAGAAAAGGTTGAAAAGACCAGCCTTGCTCACAGAATTTCCGCCAAACTCACAATCTGCAGCATTATCACCAGAACTGATCGTGGTCCTTTCCCTGTTTGCGAGTCGAGTGAAAGGCTTGAACCGTGAATTTTCTATAACAAGGTAGGTTGCGACTTGGTAGACTTGCGCCATGGAGGTGAGAACTGTAGGTGCCCTTGAATGGGGGTGCTCTACACATCAGATGCTGATACAGAGCTAGCCCATCGTGTCTAAAATGCACACAAGGTTTTCTTTGTTGCATAACGCGAGTCTTTATCCAGTTCAAATAATGACAGCTGTAAGAGACTTCAGAGTATTGGTGGATGATCCAAAGAATTATCACGCGCAGATGAAACTACTAAAATTATAGTCAACTGCCGAAGCATTCGCAACAAAACGCCAGGTGCTGAGGCACTCCTGAACAACAGTGCAGCTCAGATGATTCTAGTTAAAACTGGCTAAAATCCGAAATGGACTGAAGTGATGCTTTTGGGGCAAATCTAGGTGTGCATCTAAAGAATAGGCTAGTGAGGAATGGAGATGGTGTATTGGTCTTAGTAGACAAGAAACTCAGATATTCCGAGATAAAAATTTAAGCTACATGCTAGATAGTAGGACAAGACGCAATATCAAGAGTGTACATAAGCTTGTAAAGGTTGTCCGCCTTCGACCGTCTGACTTATATCCAGGTGTAACCGAAACTACAGAGAAAATCTCATCTCGCTAGTGTCTTTTTCCCTAAACATACTGTCGTTCATGGAGACTTCAGTCATCCAACAGTTTATCTGAATAGTTATAAAAGGTGGGCATGATGTTCTTTCTTTCTGTAAGAGGCGTACATGGATCCCATCAGTCAGTCAACTGCTGGCATTGCATATGATATTGGAAAACTCGAATGTCTACGCGATTGTGTTTCAGTTTGAACAAAGAGAATTTTGTAGGAGGAAGCCTTGAGTATAAACTAAAGAGGTTTTATTTATTGAGTAACCACATTTGTCTCCAAATCTAACGCTTCTAGATGCCAACCTGTGGGGGATCATGGGGAACGAATCTTACCAACAAGACAGCATAGAAGCGTAATGCAGCAGATTCGTTGACCGCCGTAGTTTCCGCTGCTGAGCGGACAATGTTTAGCCGCAGGTGGCGGTCACTTGGAACACCTATAATGGAACAAGTTGTTTCTTCCGTTCCTGTGTCGTTATTAATCCAAAGGCTTTGACAGTCAAAGAGCGAATGATAGTTACGTATTCCATGTTGTGGTAGCTATGGTTCAAAAATGGCTCTGAGCACTATGGGACTTATCTGAGGTCATCAGTCCTCTAGAACTTAGAACTACTTAAACCTAACTAACCTAAGGACATCACACACATCTAATCCCGAGGCAGGATTCGAACCTGCGACCGTAGCGGTCGCGCGATTCCAGACTGTAGCGCCTAGAACCGCTCAGGTATGGTTCTTTTGGAAAAGTTTGTAAAATAAGCTATGCATAACTCACTGCGTTGTGGTGGTGTCTGCGTAACACGATTAACTGAAAACCAGACAAAATAAATTTGCAGCGCTGAGCGAAATATACTGGCAATAGCAACTGTAGAATAGCCTAGTTGACGTAATACAGAAAAAGGTCCAGCCGCAATTAATTCCAATTCATAAACAATTCTTTAGCAATGTTCGTAGTAAGAATGGCTTCCTGGTTGCATCAAATAGTACCTGGCTGGCGTAGGCAAAGGGATCTACGGCGAGGACGGCCTTCTGTATTTGGGATGGTGGTATGCTTGATGACAATGTTACTAGTTCTGGCACAGTCGGCGGCGGTTACGTCAAGCAGAAAAAGAGAGAGGCGGATATATACTTGTGTATGATAAACCCCTCCCCTCAAAAATTTCTCTCCTTCATATCTCCTCTGTGTTACTACAGATGATGTGTCACTGATCTGATTTGTATTAAGATTGCAGTATACGCGAGGTGCCTGTTAGCTTCCACCGTCTGAGTGGGATGCATTAAAGTCTTAATTAATGGTCACCAACCTAAAGTCTTCTGTAGTTGTCCCCTGCGCAGAAAACAGGACTTAGGTCGTGAATCCATTATCTTGAGGCTGTAATAAACTCTCGTAGCGAGGAACTGATAGTGTATAAATAATTAAATGTTCAATTAGTTTGTTTATGCGGGATGTCACTCTCTTTTTATTAGCAGAATACGAGAAACTGCATAATTATATTCCACTTTATGAACCTCAAATAAGTTCAAATATTCACACTTTCATAAAAACAAAACAATTACTTGCGTAATTACTATAAATTGTTCTCAGTTATACATCCAAATAACCAGAGATTGCTAATTAAGTCCTTAACCGATACCGTCTGTCTTCAGACTGCCGAACCTCGTCGCCCGCCATCGAAGCTAGGTGCGATCCCAAGATCTCCGAAGTGCGTCTTCCGTCTTTTCGTTTACCAGTTGTTTATTATTCTGCTTGTTATTAACGCTTCTGAAATAATAGAATGATAGCCTGCTATTGAGAGATGCTTTAATGTAAAATGCAAGTAAATACACTGTTTAATTTTTCTAATATTAATAACAGAAGTTCATCGTTTTGGCGCGCAACTTCCGAACGCAGCAGCCAGTAGCGGAGAAGGACCGCAATTTAGGCGGTCTTTCTCACGATACCCGTACCGAACAAACCATCCGTCATTGGTACGTCACACCACATTACGTCATCTAGTCACTGCTACCTTCTCAGCTGCTCTAAGAAGAGCTTCTTGTAGCTCAATATGATGGTAGCAAGGCCAGAAATATTACACAGTCACAGCAACACGGCCGCTGAAGCTCGGTGACCACAGTCTGGATGGGAGCCTGAATCGTAATAAGGCGGGGTAACCACAAATATAATCAACACTATATTGTAATGTCGCAGAATTATTACTCAGTCGTGACGTGCAGCTTTCCAGAGGCAACACAGATCTAGAAGCTCGTTGGGGAGTACTGTTAGTCTCTCTTGTCACGTTCCTTTTTCTCGCCTCTCTACTCCTTAGATTATTAATCCCTCCCGCCCTCCTCTCCTTCCGCCACTCCCTCTTCTTTCCCTTCCGCCGCCCTCCTGTTTGGTTTTGTCCACCCCATTCTTCGTTTCCTTTCACCCCCGCACCTCTTACCGTCGTCGCGCTACCCTACCGCCCTTGCAGAGATCCTTGTTTTGGTTCATAAGTTTCTTATCCTAATGCCAGTAACGTAGGTCTCATCAGTGTCGAAAAAACATTTGAGAATTGAAATAGTTCTGTCTTTTCACAAGTGCATGCTGGTGAACGGTTAATGGGCAAAATGTAACCCATTATCCTGGGGGTGAGTCCTTAGCAGGCAGAACGCGGGTGTGATAGGCATCAACTCGTTAATGCATAATGTGTATAGCGTTTGCCGCAATCGCAGACTAAAACGATACCAACGAGGAAACAATCTACCTCTGCTGTCTTAAAAGCTGTCAGAACATCATTTATACAGAGAGAGTTTGTCGTAAGTGCACTCAGTTTTGCCACACAGATAACACAGGGTAAAATCACAGTGTTGATGTGTAGCATACGTTTATTGTAAGTAAAATGAAATAAGTTAATGTAGGGTTACATGTTCCGTGGCCAAAGAGGCAATTTGTGGCGGAACCCAAACTCAGAGTGAGATGTCTGCCATGTTCTTTTCAAAGAACTCACCCCGGCATTTCATTGTTCTTCTGGAACAATATAGTCAACAGCGATTGATGTACCACAGCCAGCTTTTGTGAAACAGTTTAATAGTCTGTGGTGTTACAGTATTGCCCAGACAACAACAAAAATATGCAATGGCCGTAGAATTTTGAGTTTCATCACTTCCTACCTCCCAGGGTATTAAATTTACTTCTGCACAATTGTTTCTTTGAATTTGGCTTTAAAAGTGTTTATCATATCCAGGTCAAGATGCTGCTGTCGATTAAGGGCAACCACTAAAAACCTAATTCAGGGTGGCTGAACGGGAATTTCAAGCTCCATCAACCAGACTGCAAGTCCAGTGTGTGAACCATTGTGAAAGAGTTTATACTTAAAACACTTGTCTAGCTACCGATGATGATGATGATTTGTGGCTGAGGGCACTGAAAAGCAAGGTCATCAGCGCCCTTGCATTAATGATATATCAATGAGCATGGTGAAAAATTTAAAAAAGTCGATAAAACGGAAAAACTGACTACCGAACCCGACACGCTTGAGAGCAATATAGACATATATCGTTCGGACTAATTGGGGGGAGGGGAGAGAGAGAGAGAGAGAGAGAGAGAGAGAGAGAGAGAGCGTACAAAACAAATAATGTATGCTCATTCTAATCTCTCAGTGACATTTTCTTCTCGATAATTTTATGAAACGTTTGTGGCGTTTGCCATTTTATCGTCTCCCATTTGACCTCCATTCCAGTACATTTTTGTTGTTCTGCCGATATCCATTTTTAAGTCAGACCCAACCACGTTATTTTCGTGCTCATTATTAACCCCAGATTGTTAGCTCCTTTAATCAGACGATTGCGTTCAGCATTCGTTTTAATTGACTATATGACGTATCTGTGCATAACCTCGTACAATTTTCACAGAATTCGCCTCTCTAACCTCTTAAACTGTTGCTCGTCAGCACTGTCTCGTATCCGTAGGTATAAAAAGTAGTGCTAGGCAGTCCAGGAACCAAGAGCTAAGGTAATCTCGATTCCATGATGATGTTCTGTGTTTCGAATTGGAAGAGTTCACCCACACGTGGGGCATCCTCTCCTTCGGCATGGCAACGCCAGGCCACACACGAACGCTGCTACATATGCAGCAGTCCGACGCCTTCGGTTCACTGCCATCGATCATCCTCCATACAGTCCGGACTTGGTCCCGTTCGATTTCCATCCGTTTCCAAAACTTAAAGAACAGTTTCGAGGTCTTCATTTTGATACTACTGTCGCAGTGCAAGCAAAGGTGAGGCTGTGTCTCTGTCAACAAAGACAAACATTCTACAGTGACAGTATCAGCAAACTGGCCACTAGATGGAAGAAATGTGTTTGTCGGGAAATAAATATGTAGACAAGCTTAGAGTTTTCACATAAAAAATTCGGTAGCATTACTTTTCAGCACGGCCTCGTAACTTTGCTTCATTTACATAAAACTATTTCATTAAGATACTCAACGGACGACGTGATATCCCTCGTTAGGGAAACGGACCAGAACTTCACGGGTCCATCCTTCTGCGTGGCAGGCAGCCCCTAGCAGCTAGGCTGTACTCACACAATTATTCTCTTCTTGGTTGCGTATTCGATTGCTTGTGGCTCTCTGCAACAGCGTTGTCGGTTACTTCAAGTTCTCAGTTCTCGGCATACAAAAAAACTGTTATTCACGGGTCTATAAAATCTACAAAAGATTGTGCGGCACAGATTGCGTAAAAGGTGTTCTGTTGTGAAATAACCACACTAAGCAGAGAAGTTTTTGTTTCGTTATTCTGAAACTAATTTCAACCTAGCGGTCACGTACGTAACAACTAATTGAAAAGGTCAAAATATGTTATCTATTTTGAGAAATTATACATCGGAATTGTAATATAATATTTAGTGTATGTATTGAATATATTGATTGAAATGCTACTTAAACGCATTGACAGTTCCATATACCCAGTTGGCTTAGAAATAGAGTAGAGCCCTAATTCAGTTTCAGACTCGGATGTCAAGCCATATGAAAGGTATAGGAAGTCGACAAAAATACGGAAGCACCAAAAACACAATACATTACCATGCCTTATTCGGTGTAGGGAAACCGTTGCAATTTAAAAAAGCTTCCAGTCGTCTCGAAATGGATGAAAGTAAGTGCTGTATGGTTTTTAAGGGCAGCTTATACCATTCTTCCAGCAAAATAGTAACAAGTTTAGGTAACGGCGATGGAGGCGGATGGCGATCACACACGCTTCTCTCCAAAGAAGACCACAAAGGCTCAATAATATTGGCATCCGGTGACTGTGTTTGCCATGGGATATCAGAAAATCCATCCTTGTGCTCACAAAAGCAGTCCTAGACGCGAGCTGTGTTGACACGGGGCTGTCGTCCTGGAAGAAACATTGTACTATGGGATGGACCTTATCAATCAAAATGGCCACATATTACTAGGAAGTAATGCCACCTTGTAAAGTAACCATGAGGCCCGGGGGATAACACGATGTGACTGCCAAAGTCGTTACCGAATCCCTGCCATAGTTCACTCTTGGGACGTAAACTTGGCCATAAATTGGAAACAGCGTGAAACAAGACTTATCTGATGAAATGACTTTCTTCCGTTGCTCAATAGTCCAGGTTTTATGCATTTGCACCACGTTTTCCTGTAACGGGCAAATGCTCCACTAAAGAGTGGTTTTTGGAATTCCATCTCGCCCTGTAATTCCCTTCTTCTGGAGCTCCCTTCGTGTTTTCGTGTCGACACGGTTCGTAAGTGCGATATTCGGTTCTGCAGTGACTTTTGCAGCTGTCTTCGCTTAATTTTTCGTCGCAAACCTGTTCAATGACTGCCCATCAGGATTACTCAAGACTCTGTTTCATCCGCGTTGTGACTTAGCAGTTGATGTTTTTCCGCTTTGCCTGTATGCTGTATGCACCACTGGCCATTAAAATTGCTACACCACGAAGATGACATGCTACAGACGCGAAATTTAACCGACAAGAAGAAGATGCTGTGATATGCAAATGATTAGCTTTTCAGAGCATTCACACAAGGTTGGCGCCGTTGGCGACACCTACAACGTGCTGACATGAGGAAAGTTTCCAACCGATTTCTCATACACAAACAGCAGTTCACCGGCGTTGCATGGTGAAACGTTGTTGTGATGCCACGTGTAAGGAGGAGAAATGCATACCGTCACGTTTCCCACTTTGATAAAGGTCGGATTGTAGCCTATCGCGATTGCGGTTTATCGTATCTCTACATTGCTGCTCGCGTTGGTCGAGATCTAGTGACTGTTTCCAGAATATGGAATCGGTGGGTTCAGGAGGGTAATACGGAACGCCGTGCTGGACCCCAATGGCCTCGTATCACTAGCAGTCGAGATGACAGGCATCTTATACGCATGGCTGTAACGGATCGTGCAGCCACGTCCCGATCCCTGAGTCAACAGATGGGGACGTTTGCAAGACAACAACCATCAGCACGAACAGTTCGACGACGTTTGCAGCAGCATGGACTATCAGCTCGGAGACCTGGCTGCGGTTACCCTTGACGCTGCATCACAGGCAGGAGCGCCTGTGATGGTGTGCTCAACGACGAGCCTGGGTGCACAAATGGCAAAACGTCATTTTTTCGGGTGAATCCAGGTTCTGTTTACAGCATCATGACGGTCGCATCCGTGTTTGGCGACATCGCGGTGAACGCACATTGGAAGCGTGTATTCGTCATCGCCATACTGGCGTATCACTCGGCGTGATGATATGGGGTGCCATTGATTACACGTCTTGGTCACCTCTTGTTCGCATTGACGGCACTTTGAACAGTGGACTTTACATTTCAGATATGTTACGACCCGTGGCTCTAGCTTTCATTGGATCCCTGCGAAACCCTAAATTTCAGCAGGATAATGCACGACCGCATGTTGCAGGTCCTGTACGGGCCTTTCTGGATACAGAAAATGTTCGATTGCTGCCCTGGCCAGCACATTCTCCAGATCTCTCACCAATTGAAAACGTCTGGTCAATGGTGGCCGAGCAACTGGCTCGTCACAATACGCCAGTCACTATTCTCGATGAACTGTGGTATCGTGTTGAAGCTGCATGGGCAGCTGTACCTGTACACGCCATCCAAGCTCTGTTTGAATCAATGCCCATGCGTATCAAGGCTGTTATTACGGCCAGAGGTGGTTGTTCTGGTGACTCATTTCTCAAGATCTATGCACCCAAATTGCGTGAAAATGTAATCACATTTCAGTTCTAGTATAATATATTTGTCCAATGAATACCCGTTTATCATCTGCATTTGTTCTTAGTGTAGCAATTTTGCTGGCCAGTAGTGTAAATCTGTGATACGGTGTCTGAGGCAGCAAACGCTTCGGCTGTTTTGGCTACGGAAGCACCCACCGTACGAGAACCAACAATTTGCCCCCTTAGATACGATATAGTGCGTTCACGACTACAGAGAACAGTTCTCACCTTGACTAACACTTGCAGCGTATTGGAGACATTGAACAGGGGCCGTTCGTGGTCAAATACAACAGTGCAACCTGCTGGCTTGCTTAGCGTCTCCATTTATGTTCAAGCTTATATTTCTCGCGGTGTTTCCCTGTTGTTGTTAAACCCCTGTATATTATGACTGAATGTAAAATGGTCTTGTGATCCCTAACGTATGTTCATTTATTTGTCATGCTTGTACTTACAGAGCTACGTACTCGCTCAGCGATAAGTAATTGTGGATTACATTTTAAAATTACAGACGTAAGTTAGTCACCGTAAAAACCTTTTAGAACTAAATGTTTAATGGTTTTAATGGTTGTAATATTGAATTAGAAAACTTATATCCATTATAGATGTGAAACTTGGCGATTGTGATGAATAAAAGTTTACACAAATTAATTCTACCAGTCGCATTTTGTGACCGTACATTTTTATTGTAGAATGGCCGGTTTCCAAACGTTTAGCGAGTCATCTTCGGATGGTACACGCCTTTAATGATTGTTTGCAGCATTGTGGCGGTCGTGTAGCTCTAGCCAATAGCTTCAAGACGATCCTGTGATTGATTAAATACGTCCTCATACCTCGCCACATTCAGCGCTTAATTGTGTAGTTTTGTCTATGTTTCCGCAGCTATAAGACACCCACAATGCTACAATCAATCATTAAAAGTATGTACCACCTGAAGATGAGTTGTTAATAAATATGAACCGTCACAAAAGCTGACTGTTTGCAGTTACTTCTGAAACCTGTATCGTATTAGGTCTCTCTTCTGTGAGGAAAAACTGTGTGGTCTTCTGTATCATGTCCAGGTTCTGTCAGAGGATGACCACTGAATCGAAACTCAGAAAAACTTTTAGCATATTGGTGTGGTTATTTTACAGCAAAAGAAGTAACATGTGTGTTTTACGAACTATCGAGTATTATAGCAATGCCGAACATTCTGAAATGGCAGAAGCTCGAAAAAAGGAAGTCGAAACAACATGACTGCGGATTGCGAAGATGGCCCATGCTGAGAGTAGCGCCTCCCACGATAACCTACAAACTCACTGAGCGCACCAAGTGTATGGGTGGGAGGCGAGAGGCGACGAGTGCGCTCTGGAATGCCGGAAAGTTTATCGAACTCCGGCTGGCGTGCGATCAATGGTGGTGGTAGTGGGCGACGCCTCCAGCTGCCGGCCCTGGCCTAGCCCACTGCGGCCGCGCCTTTCCTGCTCCGCGCACCAGCGCGGAAGGTCAGGGTTTAACGCCGCGTCGACGGTACGGGATTGGGGCACGGGTAAGTGGGAGTGCCTAGGGTCGGTGCTGAGACCACTACTGGTTCTTACACACCAGTGCGCAAAGCGTAAGACTATAGTAACTTACGCGTGTTACTGCCAAGTTATGTAGAACTAGGGCCATACACAGAAAGAACTGCTGCACTATAGCACTGAAGATAACTGAAAGAAATATGCAACGAGACGAACAGAAATGACACTTTTATTCAAAGACACAGTGATTCGTAGTGGTCCCCTAGACATTAGAAGTGGGGGTGGATGTGGTTCTTAATAGGGTGTGAGATCACCACGGACGGCAATCCATTCTCTGCATCATCCTCCAGTGCTGGCCATAGTTGCTAAGGGGTTATTGTGGCAGTGGAAGAAGCTAATAGAATCGATATCATAGTAAAGACTACACAAGAAAAACTGTTTCCTTCGCTAGTCGATGCAGGCACCCAAACCCACAGATGTTACCTAACGAGAGATTATCTGTGGAAATGGAGAGGAGGTGGAACAAGAAGAGTGGCCAAAACATCAAATAAACGTGCGACACACACACACACGCACACACACACACACACACACACACACACACACACACACACACACACACCTCACGAGATATTAAGACACATGGCACATTGCTTTGCAATTTATATTAGAATGTTAACTTGGTTATATTTATGATAAACAGCGCGGTTGACAGCTACTGGATGGCATTTGGTGCATGTGGACGTGCTGGAATACGCCTCCCCAACGCGTTCCACACATACTCAATGGGACTTGAGTGGGGGAACAGGTAAGCCAGCTCATTCTCCGGACATCCTCTCGTTTCAGCAGTTTCTCTACCTGCGCAGTTTGATACGGTCGCGCATTGTCATCCACAGAAATGAGGTCAGGGTCGAATGCACCCCAGAAAAGACGCACATGGGGAAAGAGTGTTACAATAACGTTGACTGGTGAGTATACAGTGTTCAGAGATTTCGAGGTCAGTTCGCCCATGCAACATTATTCCTCCCCACACCATAACACATGGACCATCAAAACTGTCGTGTTCGATAATGTTCTTGGATGCATTTCCTACCATTTTATGGCGAGAGGTGGAGACACGTGCATTTCTCAACGGCGTAAATGCTCATCCACACATAGGGCGTGTCTCTTTGAACTGCCTGCGTGATGTTGAGGCACTGTTGCGTCAAGTAAGCTCCCCAATAGAATACGTGTGGGACCACCTAGGACGTAAATTCCGACCCATTGCCAATCAAAGAGCTATCGTCATATTTGTGGGCAAGCCTGTGTCAGGACGGGATACAACGAATTTATGACACCTTTTCCAACCGAATCAAGGACTGCATCCGGGCCAGAGATGGTATTACCAGACTGATAAGTATGCTCATACTGCCAAGTTGTTCGCAGATTTCATTTAGTTTCCTGCTGTTCTTCTGGGTGCTTCACATTGTCAGGCTATGCATATATACCATTCCTTTTCTATGTAATAATCATTTTTTGTATTTACTTGTATTATTATGATACATACAACAATGATTGTCTTGCACATTATGAAAATTGTTACGTCATGGTATCAGCTCGCGCATTGCGTGTACGAAGAGCCACCCTCACAGTTGTGCTCAGTCTCTAATTACCTCCTTCAAGCGTAATCTTCCTTCTTGTCCACCTTTCAGCTCTTATTCATTCTGAGCCGAAACTCGAAGGCTAACCAGGCATTCACTGAATACTTAAGCAACGAAGGGAGAAGTAATGACAATGAGGTCCTTACGGATTGAACTCAGGCGTGGGTTGCCGAAAACTGAGGAAGGAAATCGGCGTGTGTTTACAAAAGAACCGTCCCGTTGTTTGACCAAGCGATTTACTGAAATCACGGAAAACATAAATCTGGAAAACCGGACGGAATCTGAACCGCCGAAATGAAACAGACTGCCAGTCTGCCTCCGCCTGCAGGTTTGGAGATTATAATAGGCCCGAGGTATTCCTGCCTGTCGTAAGAGGCTACTAAAAGGAGTCTTCAACCTTTTGGCTTAACGAGTTATGGTCCCTTTCAGGGTCTGACCTCCACCTTTACAAATTCTTCAGAAGTACGGACCATTCTGGGAAGGACGCCTTACATGGTGCATCATATCCATCGTGCCCTGAGACCGTCTGCACCTGTTATTGTCACGGCTCTGCAGCTCCATCTGTAATCAAGCTATTTGGGCGAGGACACCTTAGGAGGTGCATCATCTACATCCATTGTCTGCTGTCGTCTTCTGCACCCATGATAAAGACAGATTTTCTCACACCCGATATCCAGCACGGTAGCCAGTCCATCGTGGAGTGGTCGTCGTGTAACCTTTTAGTTGTAACCTCCTGACAACACTGCTGATGCTTGAGCTGCAAACTCCTCACGTATGCCAAGGAGTAGATCCCTGTCTTCTTGGGGTATCAGGACTCCCAGCAATGGCCATTGCGTCAGGTGGCCTTTGCTGTGGCTTGGTGGCACCTTTGGGGAGAGTCCATAATCGGAGTGGGTGGCATCAGGGTGGGTGACCTGCCATGAAGCAGATAGTCATCTTTTGTTGGTGGCCGAATGGCTCCAGCAGTCTCTAAGAAGGGAAGGCTAGATTTCAATGCCCCCAAATCGTTCCTCTCCCTAGCTACAGTATGGAAGGAACATAGGTCTACAGACAAAAGAGCCATATTCGCCTCAGTACTTAGTCTGCAGCGGATCAAATGGAGACTCCTTTCTGGCTGAAGTCTCTATTTTTTGTTGAAAACCCGGAGAATAAATTCGGGAAAATGCTGCACTATCCAAAAATGAAATGGGTCAGTCCAGATACTTACAGCATCCACAGCCTGTGACACGCTGGGTGATATTCCCGTTTCAGTCACTCCTGATAAAAACCTAAACATGATCGAGGGGACTATTTTCCATCGAAACCTCCTATTGCAGTCCGACGAAGAGCTACGCGCCAATTTAGAATGATGGGGTGTTCACTTCGTCCAGCGTGTCTATAGGGGATCAAAAGATAATAGGGTTGCTGGGTTGCTACCAGTGCCTTCAACTTGGCCTTTGAGGGTGATTTGTTACCTGAAAAGGTTAAGGTGATGGTATACCAATGTCTCTTCCCCTATGCAGTGCTTTAAGTGGTGGAAATTCTGGCACATGTGTGCCCGGTGCAATTCCAACGCCCCATGCAGAGGCTGTGGGCGTCGATTGCATCTGTGTACTCCATGTGCCCCCCCCCCTTTCCTCCCACCTGTGTCAGCTGTGAAAAGCATCACTCGCCCTGATCACCAGACTGCACGGTTCATCAAAAGGAGACGAAAATTATGGAATACAAGGCCCTGGACGGAATGACTTACCAAGAACCTAAAAAGCAGTATGACAGGTTGCATTCTGATTGATTTTCACCTATGCCGTAACTACTACGATGTCGCGCTCGGTGGCGACGGTAGTCCCCTCATCTATCATTTCTGTGGTGGGCCCACAAGACCAGCTGACTACACCCCCGTCCCCGTTGGTGGTTGGGGACCCCTCTTCTTCCATTGCTTCCAAAGCACCTACTTTGGGAGCAATGCCCCACAAGACACCGGGGACATCCGTCCCCACACCCCAGCTGGAGAAGCAACAGCCCCCTCCGTCTCATCTTGCACAGAAGGGGTCCCTTGGGACCCTCCTGTCCAGGACTCCACACATACAAAAGCAGACACCGGCCAGTGGTTTAAGGAGCCACGAGGTCCTTGTCGAAGGTCTTCACGGTCTTCAACTGTATCTGAAGCTGCTTCAGGGAAGCCCTCCCAGAAAGACCCTAAAGAGCAGCGAGAGAGTAAAACAATGAAGAACAAAGCAGTTCAGAAACAAGAAACTCTGGTGGCTCCCACACCACCACTCGCTACCAGTTCCGCATCTGAGGACAAGGTGGAGATTTTAGCTTCCCCCAAGGACATAGATCTCGCCCACGCCATAGCAGCGATGGTCATACATGCAAGACTGCAATCAGTGGCTGCAGATGACCCTGAGGCGTAAACTACCTTCTTGGTCCCTCCATGCCTTCCCAGAGAACAGAAAGCGTCATCATCCAGTGGAATTGGGGCGGTTTTTCCCCCACCTGGCTGAGTAACAAATCTTAAGCATTACACCTGCTTTCTGCGTTACCCTTCAGGAAACTTGGTTTCCAACAATGCAGACCCCCACCCTTCATGGCTGTCGGGGGTGACTGTAACAGGATGTCAGGCGGAGTATGTATAATATATTTCCTTAGCGAACCTGTGCCCCCTTCAAACACTTTTAGAAGCTGTGGTTGTCAGGATGAGGGCAGTGCAGGAAATTACCATCTGTAACATTTACAGTCCTCCAGATGGTGAAGTACTATAACACTGCACTAATTTCTCAACTCCCCCACCTTTCCTACTTTTTGATGATTTCAACACTCATAACCGTTTGTGAGGTGGAACCACGGTTACTGGCTGGGGTAAAGATGTCAAGAATCTACTAACTGAACTCTACCTTTGACTCCTAAATATAGGTGCCCCCACTTACTTCAGTGTAGAACAAGGCGCATACTCGGCCATTGATCTCTTAGTTTGCAGCCCTGGCCTTCTACCATCTATTCATTGGAAACTTAAGATGACCTGTGTGTTAGTGGCCACTGTCTGCTTTTCCTGTCCCTCCCCTGGCGCCACTCACCTGCAAACGTGCCCAGATGGACCCTTACCAGGCTGACTGGGGAGCTTTCACCTCTGCCACTAACGTTAAATCTCCATAGCTTCGTAACATCTATGTGGCGATCCAGGATGTTACTACAACCATTGTTTCTCCAGCTGAATCGGCAATCCCATTTTCCTCCCATTGCTCCCGGCGGAAGAAAGGGACTTGGTTGTCGCCGGAAATCGCTGTGGCCATTAGGAATTGTAGTCTGGCCCTATAGTGTCATAAGCGGCACCCTTTTATGGAACACCTCATTGCCTTAAAACGGCTCTGGCTTCCTACCCGGATCCATCAACTAATCAAAAGACGGAAGCAGGAGTGCTGGGAACGATGTCTCCACCACTGGTACACGAACCTCTCCTTCCCGGGTTTGGGCATATCAGATGCCTTTATGCCCTTATGACCCCTGCAGGTATACCTGGAATTTCCACGAATGGAGTTATCTATGCCGACCCAGACACAGTCGCAGAGCATTTTGCTGGACATTATTCTTAAACCTTTGTGTCTGAGGATTACCACCCCGTCTTTTGTACCCTAAAACAGTGGGTGGAACGACAATTCCTGTCTTTTACTACAGACCGCCCTGAGCCATACAATGCTCCATTCAGTGAGTGACAATTTCTCAGTGCCCTTGCACACTGTCCCGACAGAACTCCAGGGCCAGAGTACATCCATCCCTAAATACTTAAACATCTATCAGCCGATTACCTGCGCTACCACCTTGCCGTCTTCAACCACATCTGGAGCGATGGCCAATTTCCGTCACAATGGCGAGAAAGTATCATCATTCCAGTGCTAAAACCTGGTAAGAACCCGCTACATATGGGTATCTATCGTTCTATCAGCCTCACCAACGTTCTGTGCAAGCTGCTCGAATGTAAAGTGAGATGGCGGTTGCGATGGCTCCTTGAGTCTCAGGGCCTTCTAGCTCCATCCCAGAGCGGCTTTCGCCAAGTTCACTCCACAATTGACAACTTGATATACCTGGAGTCTGCCATCCGAACGACCTTTGCCATCTGTGATCATCTTATTGACGTCTTTTTCGACCTGACGAAAGAATAACACCACTTGGCGATACCACATCCTCGCTGCATTACAAGAGTGCGGTCTCTGGGTCCCGCTCCTGATTTTCATACAGAATTTTTTTATCGCTCCGCTCGTCCAGAGTTATAGTCGGTGCTTCACACAGTTCCCCCCATATCCAAGAGAATGGTATTCCGCAGGGCTCTGTACTGAGCGTCCCTCTTTTTTTTAGTGGCCATTAACTGTGTGGTCATCAGTCTCACTCTTCTTATGTGCTGACGACTTTTACATTATATTTTGCTCATCAACTATTGGTGTGGCTGAACATCGACTATAGGTAGCCATACGAAAGGCACAGTCATGAGCTCTCATCCATGGCTTTCGGTTTTCAGCCGCCAAGACTTCGTCATGCACTTCTGTCGCCATCATACAGTTCATCCGCACCCACAACTTTATTTTGATGACCATCTCCTTCATATAGTGACTATTATCGCTTTTTAGGACTGGTTTTCGACACCCGCTTGGCTTCCCCATTTTCGTCAGCTTAAGCAATAGTGCGGGCAGCACCTTCGCATTCTTCGATGCCTGAGTCACTGACTGGGGTGCAGATCGCCCTACACTTTTGCGGCTGTACAAAGCCCTTGTACAGTCCCTTCTTCACTATGGGAGCCTGGCGTATGGATCAGCATCACCCTCAGCATTGGAGATGCTGGACCCTAACACCACTGTGGAGTTCGACTTGGCGCTGGAGCTTTCTGAACGAGCCCTGTGGACAGCCTACTCGTGGAAGCTAGGGTTCCTCCACTGCGGATCAGGCGGCAAAAACTGCTTCCAAATTATACTGCACACATTCGCAGCTCGCGTAGACATCCTGATTAGCGTCTCCTTTTCCTTACCATGGTCATCCATCTCCCACACTGGCGGCCCAGATTGGGGATTACTATTGCAGTCCATGACCCAGTGTCTTCTCACTGAGCTCGAGTCTTTCCCTCTACCACCTCTCCTCCAGGTCCACTCATATACACCTCAACGGTATATACTTCGGCCAAAGCTTCACCTGAACATTTCACAAGTCCCAAAAGACTCAGCTCACCCTGCAGCCCTTTGCCTCCTGCTCCTCTCTTCTTGACGTGTCCCTGGGTTCAGGGGTAGTTTACGCCGATGGCTCGATGGTTGATGATCACATTGAGTGCGCTTATGTTGATGCAGGACATACTGAACAGTGCTCCTTGCCAGATGGCTGCAGTGTTTTCACTATAGAGCTGGTAGCCATCTCTCGCGCTCTTGAGCATAACTGTTCCAGCGCCGGGGAGTCCTTCCTCATTTGTAGCGACTCCTTGAGCGCCTTACAAATTTTCGACTATTGCTACCCTTGCCATCCTTTGGTAATAGCCATCCAAGAGACAGTTTATGTCCTCGAACAACGTGGACGATCTGCGGTCTTCGTATGGCCCCCGGACACCTCGGAATCCCGGGAAATGAACGTGCCGACAGACTAGACAAAGACGGTACTTGTAAACCGATCCTGGAGATCGGAATACCGGAATCTGATCTTCGATTGGTGTTACGCCGCAAGGTTTTAGGGTTCTGGAGTACAGAATGGCGCTGCCTGACTTTACCAAATAAGTTATGTACGGTAAAGGAGACGACGAATGTTTGGAGGTCCTCTAAGCGAGCCTCTCGCAAGAATTCCATTGTCCTTTGCCGGCTCTGCATCGGCCGTACTTGGCTGATTCACGGTCACCTACTACGTCGCGTGGACCCACCTCAGTGTCGCTGTGGTTCAGGTTTGACAGTGGACCACATCGTGTTGGACTGTCCACATTTAGCCGCGCTGAGGCGGACTTTTAACCTTCCTGACGCACTATCTATGGTGTTAGGTGACAGTGTCTCAACGGCTGATTTCGTTTCAAGTTTTATTCGAGAGGGGGGGTTTTTATCGCTCAGTATAATGGTGGGTATCCGGCCTTCTCTTCTAGACCTTAACCTTACCTGAATTTCAATTCTTCCTTGCTCCGTCTAGTGCTGTCTGTTCCACTTGGTATTCGTCTTTTTACTATTTGTGTTTCTCTTGCCTTGTGTTTTTAGGCTGGAGGTTTTAGTGTGTTGCAGAGTGATTGGCTCATTCCTTTTTATTCTTGCGATCAGCCAGCCCAGGTCGTCTGCAATATTGTTTTAACACTTTCTGCCGCTTTTTCCCTTATATATGTCGTTGTTGTTGTCTTCAGTCCTGAGACTGGTTTGATGCAGCTCTCCATGCTACTCTATCCTGTGCAAGCTTCTTCATCTCCCAGTACTTACTGCAACCTAGATCCTTCTGAATCTGCTTAGTGTATTCATCTCTTTGTCTCCCTCTACGATTTTTAACCTCCACGCTGCCCTCCAATGCTAAATTTGTGATCCCTTGATGCCTCAGAACATGTCCTACCAACCGGTCCCTTCTTCTAGTCAAGTTGTGCCACGAACTCCTCTCCTCCCCAATTCTATTCAATACCTCATCATTAGTTATGCGATCTACCCATCTAATCTTCAGCATTCTTCTGTAGCACCACATTTCGAAAGCTTCTATTCTCTTCTTGTCTAAAGTATTTATCGTCCACGTTTCACTTCCATACATGGCTACACTCCATACAAATACTTTCAGAAACGACTTCCTGATACTTAAATCTATACTCGATGTTAGCAAATTTCGTTTCTTCAGAAACGCTTTCCTTGCCATTGCCAGTCTACATTTTATATCCTCTCTGCTTCGACCATCATCAGTTATTTTGCTCCCCAAATAGCAAAACTCCTTTACTGCTTTAAGTGTCTCATTTCCTAATCTAATTCCCGCAGCATCATCAGACTTAATTCGACTACATTCCATTATCCTCGTTTTTCTTCTGTTGATGTTCATCTTATATCCTCCTTGCAAAACACTGTCCATTCCGTTCAACTGCTCTTCCAAGCCCTTTGCTGTCTCTGACAGAATTACAATGTCATCGGCGAACCTCAACGTTTTTATTTCTTCTCCATGGATTTCAATACCTATTCCGAATTTTTCTTTTGTTTCCTTTACTGCTGGCTCAATATACAGATTGAGTAGCAACGGGGAGAGGCTACAACCCTGTGTCACTCCCTTCCCAACCACTGATTCCCTTTCATGCACCTCGACTCTTATAACTGCCATCTGGTTTCTGTACAAATTGTAAATAGCCTTTCGTTCCCTGTATTGTACCCCTGCCAACTTCAGAATTTGAAAGAGAGTATTCCAGTCAATATTGTCAAAAGCTTTCTCTAAATCTACAAATGCTAGAAACGTAGGTTTGCCTTTCCTTACTCTATTTTCTAAGATAAGTCGTAGGGTCAGTATTGCCTCATGTGTTCCAATATTCCTACGGAATCCAAACTGATCTTCCCCGAGGTCGGCGTCTACCAATTTTTGCATTCGTCTGCAAAGAATTCGCGTTAGTATTTTGCAGCTGTGACTTATTAAACTGATAGTTCGGTAATTTTCACATCTGTCAACACCTGCTTTCTTTGGGATTGGAATTATTATATTCTTCTTGAAGTCTGAGGGAATTTCGCCTGTCTCATACATCTTGCTTACTAGATGATAGAGTTTTGTCAGGACTGGCTCTCCCAAGGATGTCAGCACTTCTAATGGAATGTTGTCTACTCCCGGGGCCTTGTTTCAACTTAGGTTTTCAATTTTGGCTTACTACTTTCGTTTTCTCCTTCTGTGTCGTTACACACTTATTTTTACGCATTTTGTTCCTTCCTCGGATATCAGGCGATAGCATTCTTTTGGGGTATGGTTTTATTCAGAGTCATGTGTGACTACGGAAAAAAGGGACTGATGACAATGATGTTTAGTGCCTTTACCCTACAAACCAACATAGTTTTCTTGACCCGATCTCTTGCTTACTTCTTCTCCAGAACTGTACCATACGTTTTATGCTCGTGCAAGAAAATTTATCCCGAAAGAAAGTAAGAGGGAAAGTAGGGTTTTACGACCCCCCGACGAGGTGATCAGAGACGAAGCCCAAGCGCCGAACGGAGGTGGAAGCCCAAGCGCCGAACGGAGGTGGACTGGGAAAAATCAGAACATGCCTTGTCGAAGGAACCATCCTATCATTCATCTCAAGTGATTTCAGGAAACCTTGCAAAACCCTAAATCTGCATGGTAGTATAGGGCTTTGAAACAGTATCATTACGAATACAACTGCATTGTCTAACCATTGCTGCGCCACCTCGCTCGGTAATTTTCCTGAATACAGAGCATCTCTGTACGAAGCAGGGTGTAATCTTGGAACTGTGATTCTGTGAAACTAAGATGTTTTTTCTGAGATCCAACAGTTGTAGTACACACTACGCAGCGTAATAAAGTGTTTTGTCCCGTTTATTTGCAGTTTACACGTGACAACCAATCGCCCATCCTGTCGATAAATCGTCGTTTATCAAAAGATTGATGAAAAATTCGTGTGTCTATGAATTGTGTGATCTTTCTTCTGTGTTTCTTCTGTCATTTTTCCGCTACAGAGACTGGGCATTATACCGGTACTTGTATAGACGCGAGGAGGAAAACTGGCTTTAAAAAAAGCAAATCACGCTGGCCAGTGTAGTAGACGAACGGTTATAAACCTGCGCTCCTATAGGATCCAGATCTGGCTAGTCTCCCTCTTTTGCAAGCTAGCGCGTTAAGCGTTCGCCTATATACGAAATTGCTTCCCTATGTCTGACGGGTGCCTTGTTGACAAACGGACGTCATGTGGTGTAATCATACTGCGGCGCATACCAGCACTAGCGTGTAACTCTATCCCTCCGTTCAGGCATTTCCCCTTGCTTCTAGGGTTCACTGGCGGTGCTCCTGCACCTGTGCTAGTGCCTGAGATCTGTCGCGTGTGGGGGCGATTGCCTCTGTGGCTCATAGGTAGATGGTGATTCCGTACGTAAGGCCTACGAGCTGTTGCTGGCCAGTACTGAATAGGTAAGTGATCCCAGCGGTAGTCTATGACGACCCTTGTCAGACACGTTGATCAGCTGACTCTGACGGCCTCCGTTTCCCTTGAATTGAACTCGTGCTACATCCTTGACAAACTAGTGTGTGAAAAGCCTGCAAGACTCGAGTATCCACGATATGGCTGCGATCAAACGCGCTAATCTCGCTCATCCTGTAACTCGTGCGTTCGAATGTCAAGTTGACGATTAGGATAACGCTTGACATTAGTCATTTGGCACGGCGAACTGTTCCAGGAAAGCGCTCAGATCAACACATAGCTTCGGCATACATAATATAACTGCTCATGAATATACCTGCAGCAGCTAAAAAACTGATGCAGTGTGAAGGAACGTAAAAAGAAGACAGAAGTATGGCTCTTTCATTCTACTACAGAAGGAAGGTTAACTCTGGAAGGCAACCCCTACCTTTTGGTAGGCCCATTTCTCCGCGATGTCCTTTCTCCCCGCCCTGCAAATCCAGTGCCGTATGCGGGAGGGCTTCTTTGATTTTCGGAAAGTATGAGAGGAATACTGGCAGAATCTAAGCTACGATGACGGGTCGTGAATCGTGATGGGATATCTCAGTTGGTAAGAGCTTTTCCCCGAAAGGCGTGGTCCCGGATTCAAGTCTCTGTCCGGCACATGGCATTAATCCACCATTAAGTTTAAAATTTGTATTCTCTATCTGATCAAAAGTACCCAGACACCTCTTTGTAATGCGGAGCTGAGCACTAGATGTTTACATCGAATGTGGACTAGGCACTGTATGTTGCTTGAGTAATGGATCCATCAGGGACACTTCAATCCTCCTAAAGTTTCCAAAGTCGACCGCTGGCGATGTGACTGTGAAGTGGATACGTGAAGGAACAACCACAGCTAAACCAAAACCAAGCAGATTTCATGTAATGACGAATACGGACCATCTTGGATTGTGGAGGGTGGTTGAAAAAATCGCATATCATCAGAAGGAATAAGTCGCAAGTTGCAGATTTCTGTCAACAGTCCAGCTAGCACAGTGACTGTGGATAGGGAGTTAAAAAGAATGGGGTACAAATGTTTTTTTTTACACAAAATAGTGCAAAACGTGATTATAATACCAAGACCAAAAACAATCTGTATAAGGACTTTAAAGCTTAATATTAGTACATAAAGGAGTGAAATACATGGATACTCATATACTCAATAACTTACCAGAGCATATCAAAGGTCTTGTAAGTGATAAAGATCAGTTTCAGAGTGAATTAAAGAACTTCCTGTTGGCCAACTCCTTCTACTCCATCGATGAATATCTTCACAAGGATTATAGCTCATAACTCGCTCTGCATTAGAATTGTAAAATATCCATGCATCTGAGAAAAAAAAACTTTGACTCTTTCCACATCCCAGAGACTCCTCTCCAAGGGATCCATAGAAAACGATAAATGTAATGTAATGTAATGGTCGACCCCCCCGTAGTCGGTGCTAAGCAGCGCTTGAGGTGGTATTCAGAGCGGCGCCACTGGGCAGTGGATGACTGGAAACGAGTGATTTGGAGTAGCGAATCACGCTACAGCCTGTGGCAGTCCGATGTAATGGTTTGCGTTTGGCGAATGTCTAGAGAACGTTACCTGCCATCACGTGTGGTGCTAGCAGTGAAGTGAGGAGGAGGTGCTGTTACGATTATGGGGTGGTCCTCGCGGTTAGGGTGTGGTCTGCTTATTGAACTTAATCAAACGCAAAATACAGAAGGATATGACAACATTTTACAGCATTGTGTACTATGTGCAGTAGAGGAACAGTTCCGAGACAATGATAGTTTGTATCAGCATGACAATGTACCCAGTCATAAAGCAACGTTTGTGAGGCAACGGTTCGTGGACAATAAAATTTCTGTAAATGTTTTGGGCTGTCCGGAGTCCCTGACCTGAACCCTGTCGAACACATTTGGAATGACTTAGAACATCGACTTCGCTCCAGACCCCAGCGACCAATATCGCTAACTTCTCTGGTTTCAGGTACCTCACTGAGTGTCCCTAGCAGACTTCAAACCGTCATAAAGGCGAAAGGTGGAAACAATCACCGATGTCCAGTAATAGGAGTCCGGATACTTTCGATCAGCCGGCCGAAGTGGCCGTGCGGTTCTAGGCGCTGCAGTCTGGAACCGCGAGACCGCTACGGTCGCAGGTTCGAATCCTGCCTCGGGCATGAATGTGTATGATGTCCTTAGCTTAGTTAGGTTTAACTAGTTCTAAGTTCTAGGGGACTAATAACCTCAGAGGTTGAGTTCCATAGTGCTCAGAGCCATCTGAACCATTTGAACTTTTGATCAGGTAGTGTGTATGATTTTGACCTGGTCGTGTCCGCCCCCGGTAGCTGAGCGGTCAGCGCGACAGAATGTCAATCCTAAGGGCCCGGGTTCGATTCCCGGCTGGGTCGGAAATTTTCTCCGCTCAGGGACTGGGTGTTGTGTTGTCCTAATCACCATCATTTCATCCGCATCGACGCGCAAGTCGCCGACGTGTCGTCAAATCGAAAGACTTACACCCGGCGAACGGTCTACGTGACGGGAGGCCCTAGTCACACGACCTGGTCGAAATATTTATTCATAATTGGGCGTACATATAAAGTCACGAATACAGGGAAATTAAAGAAACTATATCACCTCTGAAAGCGTTCAGGGGTGGTACGCGCCATTACCAATGAAACAGCCTGATGGCTGTACAATACAAACGTACGAGGGTCGTTCAATAAATAATGCCGCACGAGTTTTTTCACACAGCACATTTAATCTTAACAGTTAAAATTTGGTTACAATATCAGTCAACATTTCTCTTACATGTACCATTTTTCTACACAGTCACGATCATGTTCTTTGGCCTTAAGCCATCGTTGTGTAAGAGCATGTATTCACTGTTGGTAAAAGCTCTTTTACTGTGCTCATAGCCATGTTTTCACTGTATGAATTACGCTCTCATTATCTTCAAAGTGTCCCGCGTGGAGAATTCTTAAGTGGCCTAAACAGATGGATCCACCACGTCGGGAATAGTGGCGATGACAGGACTTCCCGAACGTGGCCGACCACGGAGCTCAGTTTCTGCACTTCCTGACATTTCAATTCTCTGTACCCATCACCCAACACTCTCGTATCAACTTCATCACCACCGTATACTGCAGACAAATGTTTCTGTTTATTCAGCTCAGTTTCTTTCGTTGGCAAGAATAAACTGTAGCATGTTAGTTGTAACAAGTGTCTTATGTAGCTGTCACTTTGACGGTTCACTACGACTTTATCGTCTGTCGGAACTGTTCTAAACATCGTGCACGTGCTGAAGAAACATCATATTTGAAGCGCCTAACAAGACCGTGTGTGTAAAAACGGCCGCAAGAAAACGAATGGAGTGTTATTTATTGAACGACACTGGTAGATTCCAGCATTGAGGCAAAACATAAGCTCTAGTACACTCGAACCGCTGGCCACGAACAGTTAGAATCATGTAGTCTGCCAGCCTATATGAGTGTCCGAAACGGATTGCTCACACTCGTAAACGTCTAACAACTGTTGTGAGCGTCGCCTCACCGACGCACTTCAACAACTCTGCCAATTTCTCAACTATATGCTAATTAAACGTTCTCCTCTCATGTAATCGCCTAGGATACGTTACATGAAATAAAACTTAATCATTATCCATTGCTTCAACATACATAGGACAACGGAACTTCGAAGCAGGCTTCTGCCTGTCGGCGTTAATCGTCAAAGGCAACACTTGGATGTGGCAGTATTTCCCTGTTCCTTCCATACCTTAAATGCAAAATATTAAAATAAACAGAAACCGCTTTGAGCCGTGTCAGTAGTGTGAACAGAACTACAGTGTGTAACTATTCAGTGATGTATCAGTGTCACCAGAGTTACTCGCTGGTAGTTTCCACCCAGCGATGTCACATGCGAATGCCACAGCTTTCCCGCTGCGGCGGTGAAGTTGAAATCTAAGACAAATAAACCGTTACTCCCTCCACATGTTAGTAACAAAACAGCATACGAAGTAACAAAAAAAAATGGCTCTGAGCACTATGGGACTTAACTTCTGAGGTCATCAGTCCCCTAGAACTTAGAACTACTTAAACCTAACGAACCTAAAGACATCACACACATCCATGCCCGAGGCAGGATTCGAACCTGCGACCGTAGCGGTCTCGCGGTTCCAGACTGAAACGCCTAGAACCGCTCGGCCACTCCGACCGGCACGGAGTAACATTCAGTCCTTAGTGTACAGTACTTCTTGAGCTGTTCTTGCAAGCACTGTTTTTATTGAAGCAGAAGTATAAAGATTCGATAACTTAATACGTAACAACTGGTAGCGGTCATTACAGCTTTGCTGAAGGATGGAGCGAAGTGCTAATTATCTTCACCTTAATAAGGGGCTGTGTCAACTGCTCTAGTAATTGGATGATATAAGGGGACCGTTGCGTAACTTGCAGTTCCAGGAGCGGTAGCATTACACCTGTGATTACAGTGATAAGTCCTGTAGACGTTTCAGAGACGGGTGATCTGGCCGAGAAAGCTGAGATTGGCGTAATACTACACATAGATTAATAATGGGAAAATGTGAAACGCAGAGCCTGTAAGCTGCTATCTTAAACGAAAATTACCTTACCCTGCAGTACAGTTTCGAGAATTAACTTTTACTAGGTATACGTACGAACCTCTTAGCTACGCAGTATAGATCTTCATTTGCATCTACATCTGTGTTAAGAAAGCCGCCGTGCCACTCACGAAGACCTTAGATATCCGTCTGTAAAAGGTACGGCCTGTGGCGCAAACCAGTGACGATATTATCGGCGTGGCTGCATGTAGAGTGCAGCTTTTCTGCCGGCCGGTGTGGCCGAGCGGTTCTAGGCTCTTCAGTCTGGAACCCCGCGACGCTACGGTCGCAGGTTCGAATCCTGCCTCGGGCACGGATGTGTGTGATGTCCTTACGTTATCTAGGTTTAAGTAGTTCTAAGTTCTAGGGGACTGATGACCTCAGAAGTTAAGTCCCATAGTGCTCAGAGCCATTTGAACCATTTTTTCTTCGTCACGGCACTAGGAGGGGGAGAGAGGCGGGCCCATCGCCCTGCACGCCTTTTATCCCCGGGAAAGTTCCCCAGTACTCATTTGATAGCAGGATGGAGGACCTGGGGCCATTCTGGAGGATCAGTGACAAGGAAAATTCCCCATGCCGTCCTGCATTGAACCCGGAATCTCCAGGGTCCAGAGTGTCTCTCATTTTGGACTCGCTATCATTACGCGATACCCTGATGAGTCAAAACATTATGACCAACTGATTAATAGCTTGTGTGTCTTTATTTGGAACGAAATAAATCACTGGGTCTGCGTATCAGGTATACGACAGTTTGTTGGCAGGTTTGTGGAGGCATGTGGCATTAGATGTCTACGCACAAGTCATGTAATTCGCGTAAATAATGAGTCGCTGATTTGCGTACGCGGTGATGGCGCTCGATAGCTACCCAGTTGGTACTATAGGATTTTCATCAAGCAAGTCTGGTCGCAGAGACATCAGCGTGAGTTCTGGCTCCGAGACACGGACGATTATACTGCTGAAAGATGACATCGCAGTCGTGGAAGACACCAAGCATGAAGGATCAGGTGGTTCGCAGCTGAGCGTGTCTAGGACTACTACCGCAGGTCCCGTGCAAGCGCAGGAGAATGTATCCCGTAGCATAATAGTGCTCCCACCAGCCCGCGTCCGTGGCGCTGTACGTTTCGAGTCGCCGTTCATCTCGATGGCGGCGTTTGTGGAGACGACCATCGACCTAGTGTAGCAAAAAAAAAATGTGATTCACCAGAAGAGCCGACACGTTTACATTGATCGACGGTCGAATCCCTATTGTCCCGTGCCCACTGCAATCGTAACTGGCGATGTCGTTGGGTCAACATGTGAAAACATGCTGATGGTCTTCTGCGAAGCTCGATGTTCAACAATATACGATGAACAACGTGATCCTAAACAGTTGGGCGTGCACCATCATTGTGCTCTTTTGGCAGAGGTGCCACAGATCACCATCTATGCCACTTTACAGTGGAGACAAGCCTCCGAATCCCACGTTCTGTGAAGAGTCGTGAACGTCCAACCATTTAGCGCCTAGTGGTAGTTACTGTCCTATCTCTTTCCATGGATGCCCACGACATTTTCGAGATACTCGTTCAGACTCTTCATAATAATAATCTGCCATTTGTCAAAGTCGCTTATCTCAGTGGACTTCCCCATTTACAGTACATACCTTCACTAGGGTGACCCCCGATCCCTGTCTGCTACGCTCACATAATTTTGATACAGCCTCACGTGCGGCATCCAACGTCGCGGTGGGCAGTAGTCACAATGTTTGACTTATCACCGTATGTAATTAGTATGTTTCTGCACTGGTTTTGTAACGCTGGCTCTCTAAGTTTTGCGACTGAGGTTCTCTGCGATGCACGCCTTTTTTGTCGCGCCTCCCCCTACTGTTTGTCTGAGTATTTGTATGACAGTCATCACACTAAGTAAACCTGTGACGACTCGAGCAACCATTATTCGAATCTTCTCCATCCATGCCTGTAATGTAGTAGCTTAGTGAGGGTCCTACAGTAGAGTTTGCGAAAGACGTCTCTCAAGGGGCAGCGCTGTTGCCAACTTTCTGCTGCGAAGTGGAAACTGCTGTAGGCGAAACAATAGTCTTCTACTGAGGTGCAACAACATTGAGGTGTTGCCATCAAGGCGTGTACAAAATCGCGTTTACGTGATTGATTGAGGTGCGTGCGCTAAGCAACAGTTGGGAATCTTCTTTCGCCTACTTTACTATAGGCGGGCGAAAAGTACTTAAGGATTAGTCGAACGAATATTTTTTGAGCGGCGTCTTTTGTATGTGATAGCACTTCATCACGCATATAACGCGTATTTGTCTACAAAAACCAGTATTAATAAACATTGCTTCCCTGCTGAAACCAACGTGTATGACGCACCTTTGTTTTCGGAACCCAAAGTTGATAGACAAAGCGCATACTGATATAATTGCATAAACATTGCTTCTGAACTAATACTATTTCTCAGCAATACAGTCCTAAGTTCAAGAGATAATACGTCGTATTAAATAATACGCAGAATAGTTTCCTTAACTTTTACCTGGTCCCAGCGTATAGTTCAAATAAAAAGTGTAGTACAATCTAAGAGTCCAGGGTTCTTCAATAGTTCGGGCTGAATATTATATATTTGAAGTTACAAATCTTAGCTTGTTTATTATTCCACGTAACATTTCACAAGTTTTTTTCAGATGTCACATATAAATATCAAAACATCCCGTTTACAGATCTTTTCTGTATCTGTCTCCTTTTGACAGTTCCAAAGATTGTCAGTGATATCAGGCTGAAGACTAAAACCAGACTGAAAATTACAACGAGACTAACTCAAGCGAGACTGGCGTGAAATGAATACATGACAAGTAATTCTTTGCAGTGCATTCCAGTGAATGCCTTGAGGCACATTATTCATATAACAACTTCCAATTTTTAAGTTAGTTAACAAATTTAAGTTGCATAGTATTTTCCGACAGTATGTATTTATGCAAAGATTTTTAGTAGTAATATCAAATGATAAAAGTTGCATAATTTGTAACTACAAAATTTAGAAACTTTCTGTTAAGTTGTGATATCAGTTACATATCCGTAGTAAAATAAATGTAAACATAAATAGGATCACATGCTTGACCTGTATTTAAAACAGATTTATAAAAATAGCAAAATTAATGTAGTATTGTATTCAGAGTATCTGTTACTACTAATTTCTCAACTTTCTTTCATAGCGTAGGATCGAAGTACGAAATGATATAGTTATTTAAATGAAAAATTACGTTGATGAAAACATTGTGCCAAACAGCTAGAAAAATTTAATAAATTTTAATGGATTACAGGAGATCCTTCTCCAGATGACGTGTCGTCGTCCTTCTAGGCTTGCCCCAGCCGCGGGTAGTAGGCTTAAACGTCCCATGCTCCCTAAGAAAACGAACAGTTGCTTCAAGCGTCCTCCTATCGGTGATCGTTCGTTCTGGAAATCCCTCCCAATACAAATGTTGACCGACACGACCATTATCATCTGCTAATTCGTACAGCAAATGGGCATCTGTCAACGCCGCATTTAAGCACACTTCAGCTGCGCAGTACTCAAAACCAAGTCCATGATAAACACTAAACAGTCGATGCTATGCACCTGCACAGCCCGTGAGGAACATCTAACAGTTGAGTCTACGTGATTGATGCTAGTAGAGAAATGAAATTAGTCGCATATAACATTAACAATGACGTGAGTCACACGAAAGGATAACATTAGTTCAGTTGGAACCACAAACACAGGAGCGCAATCTGATAATTAAATCCCTATAATTCCCCAATCTGAGCTTGTGCTCCGTCTCTAATGACCTTGTTGTCGACTGGGCGTTAAGCACTGATCTCCTCCTCCTCTCTACAAAGAGAAAGAAGACGCTTTACGCGCTGTAAAACAGTAGCAGTCGTTATCGACGCACTCAGCCCAGTAGTGAAAACAGAACAAACTCGTAACAAAATGCTAACAAGGGATATGTTACAACAGCTGGTGTTTGGGGGCCGGCCGCGATGGTCTAGCGGTTCTAGGCGCTCAGTCCGGAGCCGCGCGACTGCTACGGTCGCAGGTTCGAATCCTGCCTCGGGCATGGATGTGTGTGATGTCCTTAGGTTAGTTAGGTTTAAATAGTTCTAAGTTCTAGGGGACTGATGACCATAGATGTTAAGTCCCATAGTGCTCAGAGCCATTTGAACCATTTGGTATTTGGTACAACTGGGAAAACAAGTAATGTATCCTCGTGATCTCCTCACTGATAGATAGACTTCTCAATAGCGAATCTGGCAGGAGCGGGCTTGAAGATAATATAGTGGGCACAGATCGACAGTAAAGAACACACCAGGGTAGCCAAGAGCGCTAACGCGCTGCTTCCTGGACTCGGGTCGGCGCGCCGGCCCCGGATCGAATCCGCCCGGCGGATTAACGACGACGGCCGGTGTGCCGGCCAGCCTGGATGTGGTTTTTAGGCTGTTTTCCACATTCTCCTAGGTGAACACCGGTTCAAATGGTTCAAATGGCTCTGAGCACTATGGGACTTAACATCTGTGGTCATCAATCCCCTAGAACTTAGAACTACTTAAAACCTAATTAACCTAAGGACATCACACACATCCATGCCCGAGGCAGGATTCGAATCTGCGACCATATCAGTCGCGCGGTTCCGGACTGAGCGCCTAGAACCGGTAGACCACCGCGGCCGGCGGTGAATACCGGGCTGGTCCCCACGTCCCGTCTCAGTTACACGATTCGCAGACATTTGAGACACATTCACACTCCTTCATGATTTACACTAGACGCAGACAGCTGGGGTACACTATTTCCGTCCTTGGGGGTGGGAAGGGGGGGTATGGGGTGGAGGCAGGAAGGGCATTCGGCCACCCCTTCAATTAACCATGCCAAATCCGTACTTAACCCTGCCGACCCTGCGCACAAAGCGGGATAAAGGCGGTAGCAAAAAGATCGACAGTAAAGGGGTTCAAATGGCTCTGAGCACTATGGGACTTAACTTCTGAGGTCATCAGTCCCCTAGAATTTAGAAATACTTAAACCTAACTAACCTAAGGACATCACACACATCCATGCCCGAGTCAGGATTCGAACCTGCGACCGTAGCGGTCGCGCGGTTCCAGACTGTAGCGCCTAGAACCGCTCGGCCACTCCGGCCGGCTAGTAAAGGGGTCAGAATACCACGTAGGATCTCTGGTTTCATCATTAATCTCCGCTCACCACGAACATTGTTGCCACTGGATATGTGAATACGATATACCGGCTGAATCAAAATTCACGTATTTGGCCGTCACACGGAGATTTCTTGCTTACTACCAGTACAAAAATGTCTCCAACAAAATTTAATCCCGTCCATATTTTCGGGAGAAAATGGGCGTGAAAGAAATGTAATTTGGCAGCACTGAAGTCTTATGTACAACACGTATCTTCATTCAATACTTTGCGCTTGTGCTGCTTTGTTAGTTTAGTGGGTAGAGTTTTGTGTTTTTATACTCGAGTTCGTGTGTTCGATACCGTGTATGATTTTGTTTAGTTTTCTAATTTTTGATTGCGTGATATGATATATGGCTTCTTAATAGTCATACAGCAATTACGGCAAGTCTTCCACAAAACACGTGCAGTTATTTAACACTAATACAGAAATGAAAGTGCAATCGTATTTACTATCCCACTTTTAAATATATTTACATTGTTTTGCCGAATTGGTGCCATTTCTTGAGTTACACCTCAACCCCAAAACTGAAATAAAATAAAATAACTCCACCCCTCTACTTCTTGGTCTGTCACTACATTTATCGTAGACAGTTCACCTCCAACCAAGCAAATCACATAGCCACTTCGTCGCCGTGTATTGTTTTACACTGCGAGGGGTTACCCAAAAGAAACCTAACTTATTTTTTGAACTTATTTATGCACATTTTGAGTGCAAACCTTTAATTCCTTTCCAAATATTCTCCACTTGCACTAATATAGTGTCTAATCTGTTATTCCACATTTCAAGGCATTGTTTAAATTCACCTTTTGTGATACTTGACAGCGCCTCCGGCTTTTTTTCCCCTCCTCAGCATCATCAGCAAAACGCCTTCCTTTCATGTGTCTTTTCACTGTAGCAAACCATTTTTGGTCAAGAACTGTCGAATAGACCAAGCTGTGTGAGCAGGAGCATTATCAAGATGGAAAAACCAGTCACCTGACGGACACAAATCAGGCCACTTCCGCCGCACATTGTTGCGCAGTCTTTTCAAAACTTCCAAGTAGAAAGCCTTGTTAACTGTTTGCTCCTGCGAAACAAACTCTGAATAGACGACTCCCCTCACATCAAATCAGCATTGTCTTAATGCTTGATTTCACCTCACGAGCTTTCTTGGGGCGAGGCGAACTTGAAGTCTTCCACTGGCTTGATTGTTCCTTTGACTCAGGATCGTAAGCGTAGCACCACGTTTCGTCACTTGTGATAGTCTTTGAAAAGAAATTTGGATCGTTTCGAGACTCTTCTTTCAAAGCACGTCACGCTTCCACGCGACTTTGGTTTTGTTCACCGGTCAGCAGTCGTGGCACGAATTTGGCAGCCACCCATTTCATTCCTAAATCTTCTGTTACAGTTCGATAAACTAAATTCCAAGTCACTCCTGACAGCCCCACAATTTTTTCAGTGGTCCTTCGTCGATCGTCATTAACGGTTGCACGAATGTTCCCACCTTTGTCATGTGATCAGGCCGTGGAACGACGACCAGGACGAGGTTTGTCATCAGTTGAAATTCCACCATTTTTGACATGGGAAAACCACTCAAAACACTTGTTTCCTCCATATCATCGTCCATGTACGCTGTTTTTAACATTTCAAGAGTTTCTGTTCCACTTTTTCCGAGCAAAAAGCAGAATTTCACCGCCGCAGGCTTTTCACTAAAATAAGTCATTGCAAAAACGAGAATCACACAAAACAATGGTCACTATAGACTGTGCCGAAATTAGTCCCCGACCTTCGTCAGCGACGGCATTGCATATTGACTCTAGAATGTTCGCTCTGTGCTCTCCTAGTGGCAAAACGCGGTACTACAAAAACTGTTTTTTAGATACCCTCTCGTACTTCATCAGCTACAAACGAACCTAGTGTCAGGTATACCTTCCTGTCATTGGTTGTATCGATTAATACCAACTATGTTCATCAGTTACATTTCTTTAGGAGGGGTAAAGCGCGAGTAAGAGAACAGAGCAAACTTTCAAAGGCAAAATACATCTTTAAAAGTGGAATAGTAAAAATGATTGTGCTCTCAATTCTGTGTTAGTATTAAAATACTCACACGTGCTCTGAATAAGACCTACTGTAACTGTTACATAAGGATTTCGAAACCAGATAGCATGTCACGCAGTCAAAAATTAGAAATTAAAACAAAAATTGCACCTAGACCCGTAATCGAACTTCCGAAATCGAATACTACAATGCAGATCTCTATCCGTTGCACTAAACGAGCAGCACAGCTACCGGGTGTTGAATCAAGATACATATTGTACATCTGATAACGGTATTACCAAATTCTTTCCTTGACGTACATTTTCAACCATTAATATTCCCGAGACGAAATGTTGTATCAGGCGTTTTTGTATTGTTAGTGTAACAAGGAATCGCTGTGGCGTCAGAGTGAGAGAATTTTCGTTAACCCTGCATAATTGGAAAACTAGCCTCGTTCCTTTTCTGTAATTGTATTGTGTTTCATCCTAAAAGTTAATAAGATTTGCTGCCTTGCTGTATTCTTGTTGGTGGCGGGAATGGGCCAACGAAGTTAGTTACGAAGCACGAGCCGAGCAACGTGAAGCACGCAGCCTCGGAATGCTGGCTCAATATCGTCCAGACGGTGCGGTGGAATGCTCGCTCTGCCGTAGACGGCGACTGCGCCCTTCGGGCTCTTAACTCCTAGTCTCAAAGAAGCTACCGCTCTTCTCTGTGAACTCATTTTAGCTGCTGTTGCCTTCGTGAATATACATATGAAGATCTGCGAATGCAAAATCTTTCGTGAATATACGTGCCTTTGACATCACACTTCATTGTTTTATTTGTAGGTGCAAATAGACAGCTTCTCTTGATGACCTGAAGACATTTCAATGTTTGCTACCAACAAATAACCTAAGAGAAATACTTCGCGCGGTGTTCGTTTACTTTATACTTACAGAATAAAAGACATACCATAATGCTGGCATTGGTTGAATATTTGAGATAGCAGAACCCACATTTCCCCTAGACGCTGACTGCTACAACACATCCCCCCCCCCCTTTTTTCATCTAGGGAAGCTTCTTTTGGCAGAGTTTTTCGTGATGTCGTTATTGTTTTATTTATCGTTTGGCATAAACACTTGAACATGTACGGTTCATTGGACATTAAAAATAACTCCAGCTGAGGAGCTAAGAAAACAACTGCATCAGTTTTATGTACATTAGATTTAAAATATGCAGTAAAATGAACAGCACCGTGTGTGATGAGATAGACTGTAAAATGACCAGTAAATATAGGCTGTGAAAGGAGCCAATACGACGAACAATAAATTGTACATTCAGATGAGCTGTTGAATGAACATTAAAGTCAGTTATAAAAAGAACATTAAAATAAACAATAAGATAAATAATAAAAAGGACAATCAAATTAACAATAAATTTACGCTAATAAATTTGACTGTTTTAAGGAACATGCGTAGCAAGCATAATCATTATATATTAATGTCATACCAATCCAGCCAGGGGACTGCAGCGTCCTTCAGTTCGTGTGGATCTATTTATGGTCCTGGATACGATGTGAAGCTGCAGTCAGTCACTTATGGTCAATTGTCTGACACAGAGCACCACAGTCACAATGAGGGCTACAAGATTTGGTCTTTGTGTGGGGGGGCGGAAGTGGGCCAGCAGATCGTCAAGCTGTCTGCGCTCCAGTCCGCCCGGACTGTCCCATGATGTTGAAATATGTGTCGAGTCGTTGCTCCACTAAGACTAATGGCGTTTCCTGAACCTCAGCCTTTTCAGTGATAAATGAGAAACGTCCTTATGCACTGGAAATTCTGGGTCACTTTTAATCCTCTTCGATTGACGGGTCACGAAGCCCTTTCTGCTTAGTGAAGGTTGGGCAGTGTGGCTCAGCACGAGCAACGATTGCAGGGCTGTAATTTTGGTGCGTCCACTGATACGCACCGTGTTGTCTAATTTGACATCTAGTTCCCTTACATCACTGCTTTTCAACCTCACAAAGGATCAGTATTTCGCGACAGAGTATGAAAGCCAAAGAGCGAAAGCTCTTCGTAAAACAGATGCTCACCAGCTGCTGGATATTGTTGCGGTTGTTGACTTCAGCTGCCGTGGCTTCTAGGTATTTCTTAAAGAACAGGGTGCGATCCGGTATCCACCAAGGCACTTTCGAAACTAGTAATGAGGAGGCTCTTTATTGTTGAAGCACACATATTATTCAGGTGAAAACACATTGTTTCCGTTTTGCTTGTGCTGATAGCCAGTCTCCAGTCAGTGTAGAATTTACCAACAACTTTAAGATCTTGGGGAAGGAGACTGCCAGTATCCGCCATCCGCTTGGCTTGGACAGCTATTGCCAGGTCCTCGACATAACCAAATTTACGTCCTTTTGTTTCTGGCATGCCTGATATGTACAGGGTGAAAAGCGCAGGCGCTAGCACCTATCCTTGAGGAAGGTCGTTGTCTATTTTTCGGACGCTACTTACGTTTTCTGTTACCCACTATTATTTGGAAGTTCTGTCACGTAGGATGTTGCTGACGAGGCGTAAGGCATGGGATGGTGCGGCACTATTTATGTAGTAGACCATCTTTCCACATGGTGTCATATTCAACGGTTAGATCCATGAGAACAACAATTGTCTTGGGTCCTTATTGGAACCCTGCTTCGATGTGGCTAGTTAGGCTGAGTACCTGATCTTCACAAGTTCGGTTGTGACGAAAACCAGCTTGCCAGACTGGTAAGTTTTCTTCTAGTATCGGATCAATGCTCCTTCAAATGAGCCTCTCCAACGGTTTATAGATGGTGCTTGGGAGATAAATAGGGCGATAGTTTTCTGATTTCCCTTGGTTTGCTGGATTTGTCAAATATATTATTTTATCTTTCTTGAACTCGGATGTATATGACCTTTCTGCATAATATGTGAAAACAACTGGTTCAGCCATTCTCTGGCTGGTCGGCGCTATGTATTAGGAATTCAGAGAGCACAGCATCGCCGGTTGTTGTGGCCGAGCGGTTCTAAGCGCTTCAGTCCGGAACCGCGCTGCTGCTACGGTCGCAGGTTCGAATCCTGCCTCGGGCATGGATGTGTGTGATGTCCTTAGGTTAGTTAAGTTTAAGTAGTTCTAAGTTCTAGGAGACTGATGACCTCAGATGTTAAGTCCCATAGTGCTCAGAGCCATTTGAACCATTTGAGAACAGCATCGAATCCTGGGCGTTTCCGTGTTTTCAGCTTACTGATGGCATTACTTCATCAACTGTGAAGTAGCGGGAGTCTTTATTTGGAGCTTCTACCGGCTGACAGAATAGTTTCAGGTGGCGCTTGACAAAAATAGTGTGTTTTCTGTCTCTAGCTCTTCATAAGGATACAATTCTTGAGACAATTTGTTGGGAGAGAGATCTGGTATTTGTCGCTCAGGTACAATAGCATCTCATAATTTCCTAGAAGGTTCCATGTTTTCCTGCTTGATTTGATGAAGTTTAATGCCTTAGTTGTTTCTTTCTGTTTTCTCCTTTGGGCTGCATCAAAGTTTCGTTGGAGTTCGTCGGTAATTTCTAAGTCATTCTACAAGAATCTGTGGTACAGTTCCTCCGTCTTTAATTCATCCTGGGATATATTCCTTGCGATAAACCTGGGGAACACATCGTTTTGTAGTGCTGTTATTATCTTTACAAATCTATGATAACTGTACCACTTTACAGGGATCCACTGCAGAGATTGGTCAGTGTCATTACAAAATTTTTCCCACTTCGCCTTTCCGAATTTCCATCAGGAAGGAACGGGTAAGGGGATATTGATTCCAATTTCTAGAAGGATATGGTAGTGTTGACTGTGTGGAAAACTATCCTTAACTAACCTGAGCACGGGGATAGGATGTGACAGGGAATTCCTGGTAGTACAGCTCA
This sequence comes from Schistocerca serialis cubense, assembly GCF_023864345.2. Taxonomy (NCBI): domain Eukaryota; kingdom Metazoa; phylum Arthropoda; class Insecta; order Orthoptera; family Acrididae; genus Schistocerca; species Schistocerca serialis. The sequence continues at coordinate 619,248,832 of NC_064640.1, forward strand.
GGTCAGGGTTCAAATGGCTCTGAGCACTATGCGACTTAACTTCTGAGGTCATCAGTCGCCTAGAACTTAGAACTAATCAAACCTAACTAACCTAAGGACACCACACACATCCACGCCCGAGGCAGGATTCGAACCTGCGACCGTAGCGGTCGCTCGGCTCCTGACTGTAGCACCCAGAACCGCACAGCCACTCCGGCCGGCGGCCAGGGTTCATTTCAGTTTTTTAAGTGGCAGATTTGAAGGTGCTTTTATCTTTTGCACCACAGACCATGTACAAATGGATTTCTTCGGCTCAGTTTAATAACTTTTCCCCGTTTTCAGCCGATGTACGGTATTTCCTGTCGTCGTGATGACTGTTGAAATCTTGGCGTATATTGTAGGGTGTGTATGAGTATCTACATAACATTCTGTGGCCAAGCTGTTTGAGGCTAATGGTTGGAAACAGTCCGCTGAAAGTGTGACCAGGGATACGTATTCGATGTTGCTTCTCATGTAAGTTAAGAGTCGATAATTTAGGTGATATGCAGCTCCCAATAAATCATAACCTTGGCTCCTGCCTTTGGATGTCTGTCTGTTCTTCGTTTCCGATGTGCTGTTTTTGGATGATGGCTGTGTCAGCTTAATTTTCCATTAACATATTGAAAGGCTTTAACTCTTAGAGCTGCTAAGCTTCTCTACATTCAATCGGCAAATTCGGGTAATGCTACCTATCTCTACTGTCAATACAGGTTCAGGAGTCTGATGCTTCTTAGTACTCGGATTAATCAGTTCGCGTGTTTGACAGCCAGGAAAATCTGAAAGTGGTCTGTCTGGTATCTAGGTCCATGTCAGAATCCAGGAGAGAAGCGCTTGAAGCTGCAAGGCGGCTGGGGTGCCTGCGGAAGAGGACACGACTACAAGCGGTAGCCGAGCTAAACACAGCTCACCCCGCGGACAGACAAGGACAATACCCAAACAACCTATGTAAATAACGAAGAGCAAAGCGGAAAATTTTGCCGCAAGTATATCAGTAGGCCAAGATCAATGAGACAGACAATCCAAATCTCGACCAGAGAGAGACAAAGTGTCAAGTGAGGTTGTTACCCAATAGTCTGTAGTACAGCGATGACAGTAACCGGCAATTTCAGACGCGAGTGCAGAACTGATTGACACCAGGGAACATTATTGACCTTCGTATTCACGCGATAAGACGAAAGGTACGCTAACGCTGCGAGCGCAGCGCTGCAGCAAGACTACTCAACGGTCGTCTAGCTCCATTACATCCGGCGGGCGTTAAACTTCCACGGACCTGGATACCAGATGCCTTCCACTCGATAAAGGCGCGTGTGGTCGGAAACGCTCCGGCTGGTATCATGGTAGATGAAGGCTGGAATGGAGGCACGAGCCAAGATCCGTTCCATTCGACCATAGGTTGCTGGAGGGGAGGGTGTTCGGTGACGTCCATCGGAACATCGCTGGTAGTGGGCGCGCAGGGAGTTCCACCGATCCACGTGAATGCGAAAGGGACTGCCGGTGCAACAGTGCTGAGTCGTAGGTTTCCGCCAGGGGCGCCGGCAGTAGGGCCACATTGTCACCAGGAAACGGTGGAGCAGGTGGCGGCAGATACAACGCCTGCGCCCGAGACCGGAGCTGGATATAATCCGCCACCCATGAGTCTCCATCGCTGTCACTGGTGTCCAAACCTCAGTACTCCCATAGGGATCAGGCCCACACAGACGCACAAAGCGCTTACTACTGGGAGGGACGGGAGAGACGCTCTGAGTTTTCGGCATCAGAAGATGAAGCAGGGTGTGAGCTTGCCGCTCATGGATGAGCCCGACGGGCTATAATTGTTAATCGACGTGATTCAGTAAGTGCTCAAAAATAGGGTGAGGGCTGACGTAGTAGCAGAGGATTCGAATATTTTCTCATTTGCTGCTTAAAGATTCAAACGAGACGTTCTGCTTGACCGCTTGAGAAGGATGGAATGAAGGGGTGTATGTGTGTTTTATGTCGTTGGAATCGCAGGAATCTTTGAAGGCGGATGCTGTGAACTGCGGCCCGTTATCGGAGACCAATGAGCGAGGGAACCCTTAGACAGCTAAAACCTTAGCCAAGGTGGTGAGGGTGGTGTCAGTCATAATCGTCGCATGCGTTCAACGTAAGGGTACTTCGACTAAGTGACCACAATGGAGAGCCATATTGATCCCAAAAATTGACCCGCAAAATGGAGATGGGTGCGGTCCCAGAGGAAGCGGAGGGTAGGCCAAAACGGCCACAGGAGAGCGCGAAACAGAAGCGTTGGAACGCATAAAACCCCTTCCCTGATTCGCATCGGATCGCGTCCAAATTTCGTCGAATGGTTTTGAATGGTCCCTAGTGGCTCCACCTTGTATACCAGAGCAAAAATTTGCAGTCGCACTACGCTTCGAAGGGGCCAGATCACGTTCAATAGGTTTGTAGCCCCAAGGTGTTCTTAGAGTAGGGTTGAAACGCCCAGGGATAGCATCAGCGTCGAACGTTGTCACAAACGTCGTCCTGTGGCTCACTGCACTGCAAACCGTCGTTTTAGACGTCGAAATGTGTGTAAATCAACGCTCCAATGGAAGAGGTGGCTTCATTGTCACCCTTTATGCCACCCCTAAGAGCTTTTCGTGTCAATTCTGAGCGGCGGTTTGTCTGAAATGTTTCCCTCGGTTACCCATAAGGGAACAGCGTGATGGGTAAGAGAGGGATGTGACGAACTTCCCATCATGTGACACGTCCACGGTGGCGTTGGGCAGAATTGTGGTGAAATTTGGCGCCAACGTGACATCATTAGCCCACCTTACAGTTCACTGGAAGTTTTGACCGGTCGCCTTTTTTTCCCATTTGTCGACACCTTGCTGTTTGAAGCGTCACGGAGCCCCAGAGTGACGTGGCAGGGCGCCAAGCTTTTGCACCGTTACAGAAGAAAGTTATAGGCACCTTTGAGTCAAATTTCAAGCTTATGCGCCGTAATGGAAGACAATTACCAGTTTGGAAAAAGGGTTTCTTTAATTTTTCTGCGCGGAATATATTGGCGTTCCCGTCCACACGCTCTGTTTATACGTTATTGACACTTTGCATCAAAATTTATGATTGTGATGTGTGATAGATCATTGTTATCTAACTCTTGTTCTGCTAGCATCTGTATGTACTTTACTAAACCATTAATTTGTGTTTATTTGCAGCCACATACGTCAATAGCTCGGCAGTAATGGCTAAACAGTAGAAATGACGTAAATGGATTTTATGAATAAATAGGTTTAACAGTCAAAGGTGACCATTATATCTTTAAAAAAGTTTTTTTTTTGTGAACACCATCCACGGAAAAGAAGCGGGAAAATGGTTTCAGACATTTGTAGCTTCCAGAAAGAAGTGACATGAGTGTTCCGGTTGTATGTTGCGTAACACGTTCAGGGCAGGATGTGGCCGTGGAACACTTGTTGCAGTGGAGTGCAACTTGAGTGGTTTCCCTGGCTCGTTACCACGGCAGGGATTCGCGCAGGTCACTTTCCGCGCCCTATCTTCGTCCTATTGCGCACATACGATTTGCTCGACTGATTTCTGCGTCTGATGCGACTTGCTTACACAGTTATCGATTCATAAGAGCGATTAGGTCTTGAAAATCGACACGCAGTGTTTGCGTGGAACAATACCAGTATTTGTTTTAGAAGGCAGCTGAACTTGAGAGGCGGCCGGTGTGGCCGTGCGGTTCTAGGCGCTTCAGTTTGGAACCGCGTGACCGCTACGGTCGCAGGTTCGAATCCTGCCTCGGACATGGGTGTGTGTGATGTCCTTAGGTTAGTTAGGTTTAAGTAGTTCTAAGTTCTAGGGGACTGATGACCTCAGATGTTAAGTCCCATAGTGCTCAGAGCCATTTGAACTTGAGAGATGTTCAGTGAAATAGTTGCCACGCTGCTACTTTTGCTATTCGCGCGGCATTTAGATTACTTACGTGCGTGCCTGCGGGAAACAGTGTTTCGCCATATTTGTATGTTGGCAGTATATAGGGGGCGGTCAAATGAAATAGACACAAATGGAGAAACGTAAGTAATCTGTTTATTAGTTCAAAAGTAATCGCTATAAATGTCGATACAGTTATCCCACTGTGAATCAGAATGGTCTGTGCCTTCATGGGACAATGTTTGCGGTTGCCTACGGAACCATAATTGTACCCAGTCGTGCATCTCTTCGTCAGAAGCAAATAGACGACCACCAGTGGCTTTCTTCAGGGCTCCGAAAACATGGAAAACACGTGGAGAGTTTTCGGGATTGTATGGAGGATATCTAAGGGCTTCCCAGCGAAACTTCTGCAGCGTAGTCGACCCAATCCTGGCAACATGGAACACCAAGAAAGGGAGGAGGAGACGAAATGATGCTTCATGACTTGTCAGAGTATCTGCCGTTACTGCAGGAGTACAGTGTCGAATCAAATTTATAAAGAACTTAACAATATGAGTTCTCCAAGGACCTGCCTTATTGAGCGGCGTCTTGAGCAATGTCTTGATCGTCTTTACTCCTGGAGCATTGACAATGGCTTTCGCTTTTGCACTTACAAACGTCTGTATGAATTTCTGGCGACGCAATTGGTTTCTCCCACCATCTTTACATCTCGGGCCTGTTGCCCTTCCGTTCGTTGAAACTACAAAATTCCTGGGGCTCATGCTCGATAGGAAACTCCCTTAGTCCTCCCATGTGTCTTACCTGGTAGCCCGATGTACGTGATCCCTCAATGTCCTACGTGTCCTCAGTGGTACTTCCCGGGGTGCCGATCGAACCACCCTCCTCCGTTTCTACCAGTGCCTTGTCCGTTCGAAACTAGACTATGGGTGCTTTGTTTACGCGTCTGCACGTCAATCCCTCTTACGCCATCGTGGCATCCGTTTGGCCACGGGCGCCATTTAGACTAGCCCAGTTGAGAGTCTGTATGTCGAAGCTGCTGAACTACCACTGTCCTACCGCCGTGACTTTATCCTCAGCAGGTATGCATGCCGTTTGTCTGCCATGCGTGGCCACCCATCCTATGCCTCCATCTTTAATGATTCTTTTGATCGCCAGTATGGGCCGCGTCCCTCTTCTCTGTTACCTCCTGGAGTTCGCTTTCGGCACTTGCTACGGCGGCTTAGCTTCACACTACCTGCACCTTTCTCGGTGAGTGTGAACCCTTCACCACCTTGGTTTCGTGAAGTGGCCCATGTTACCCTTGGCTTTCATTTGTTTCCTAAGGACACTACTCCAGCCTCGGTCTATCGCCTTCAGGTTCACGACCTTCGCATCGAACTTGGCGATAGTACTTTTGTGTGCATTGATGGCTCTCGGAGTGCCCGTGGGGTCGGGTATGCCTCAGTCATTGGCACCCGTGTCTTTCAATATCGGCTTCCGGCACACTGTCCAGTATTTACAGCCGAGATCTTCGCCCTGTATCAGACCACGGAGTACATCCGACGACACAGCCTTTTCAATTGTGTCCTCTGCTGAGACTCACCCAGCGCCCTTCAAAGTTTATGTGCGCTGTACATCGCCCATCCCTTAGTGCATCGGGTCAAGGAAAACTTCACTTGCTCACTCTTGATGGAGCCAGTGTGATGTTTCTGTGGGTTCATGGTCATGTCGGTCTTCCAGGAAACGAGGCTGCTGAGGCTACTGCCAAGGCTGCAGTCCTCGTACCTCAGCCCAATAGTTCCTATATTCCCTCCAATGATCTCTGTGTTGCCCACTCTCAGGAGGTGGTGTCCCTTTGACATCACCATTGGTCCTCCCTTCACGGGAATAAGCTCATGATTATTAAGCCTCTCCCAGCTACTTGGACGACCTTCCCTCGGCTTGCCCGCTGGGAGGAGGTAATTTTAATCAGGCTGCGTATTGGACACTGCCTTTTTAGTTATCGTCATTTGGTAAGTGGCGCTACCCCACCACTTTGTACACATTGCGCCCAAGTTTTAACTGTCTGACACTTCCTGATGGAATGCCCATTTTTAACCGTTTACGTCCCTGCTCGGGTTTGCCGTCTGAGTTATCGGCCGTTTTAGCAAATGACGCGTTGGCTATCGACCGCGTTTTACTTTTTATCCGCCTAAACAATATGGCGAAGGCCATTTAATTTTTAGTTTTGGACCTCCGTTTCTGTATGGTGTCTTCTTAGCCCTTTTTCCACGTGCCTGTTTTTAGCTGTCTTCTATTATGTCGCCGGCCGGGGTGGCCGATCGGTTCTAGGCGCTACAGTCTGGAACCGCGCGACCGCTACGGTCGCAGGTTCAAATCCTGCCTCGGGCATGGATATGTGTGACATCTTTAGGTTAGTTAGGTTTAAGTAGTTCTAAGTTCTAGGGGACTGATGACCTCAGCAGTTAAGTCCCATAGGGCTCAGAGCCATTTGAACCGTGTATTATGTCAATTGAGCCTGCGTATAGTCGTTTTTTAACTCCTCTCTGTCTCTGTGTTCCCAAGTTTTGACTTGGGCGCGTATGACCCCAGTTGTTTTTTGCGCCCTAAACCAAAACAAAACCATTAGCTCACTTCTCGATGTGACGTTGCAACCCCCCCCCCCCCCACCACCACCACCACCACCACCTCCACCACTAGCCTCAGTGCATGCACTTCGGCTGGGAAGGGTATCATAAAGCAGTTATATCCTATCCTGAGGCAAGCTGGCCCACATATCCTATCCCGAGGCAAGCTGACCCACAACTGTTGCAATTGGTCCTCGATATCCGACATACTGCAAATAGAGTTGACGCCAGAGCTGATTCCCCACGTTTTATCGGGGCTGGATTTGAGATCGTGCTGGCCACGTGAGTACCCCATCACGCAGACAGTTCATAGACACACGTGCCATGCGTGGACGAGCATTGTCCTGTTGGAAAATAAAACCATGGTATTGTTGAATAATAGGTAACACACAAGGACGCAGCATGACCGTGACGTACCGTTGTGCCGCCAAAGTTCCTCCAGTCACTATCAGCCGTGACCTGAAATCATACTCTGTGGCTCCCCACACCATGACGCCACGTGTAACACGGCTGTGCCTCTCCAAAACACTGGAGTAATGGGACTTCTCCCCAGGTGGCCGCCATACTCTCCGGCGATGGTCATCCAGGGTAGTGGAGAACCGCGATTCATTGCTAAATGTGATGCTACCCTGTCACGGCACCATTCCAAACGCAGCCGTTCGCGTTATGGTGTTAACGGCAGCCTACACATTGTACTGTAATTCCCTAGTCTGGCTGCTGCTGAACTCCGACCAGAGGTGCGGTATGGCACGGAATGTTGCACAGTAGTTGTTCTCAGATGGCAGGCACAGATGTGGAGGGGTTACGATGTGCTTGGTGCAAAAGATGGCTGTCCTCCCTGAGGTGGTCAGACCGGAACCTTGACGACGAGTATGCCAGCTCACACTTTCGCATGCAGTCCAGCATCTAGTTACTTTCATACCCGAATGTCCCACAAATCTGATTATGGCAAGATTCGACCAGCCGGCCAAATGGAGAGCTACAGTGAGACCCCTTTCAAACTTAGTCTGTCTGGTGCTGATCACACTATGGCACACGAGTACGCGCTATCTCCGTGTTCTTCACAGTGATCACTCAACAATTAACGTTGTTCACGCCTCTTATGTACCCTGCTGGGCCTGTTAACAACGCTGAATAGGAACGAAAATGCTGCACTCAAGTGGCCGTTCTACCTGACACAGAGATTTGCAACTCTAGTCATTTACAGAACTGCCAATGGTGTGTACACATTGACACACGACCACGTATTCTGAGTGCTTCTTGTTCTTTTGTCAGGTAGTGTATTTTCTAGCCTAATCGGATGGTTAAAAAAAAAAGACAGTTTAAATGTGTTTATCGTTTAGAACACATTTCATGGAGACGTTTGTGTTCTTATAAGGTTTATGATTTAAATCGGACCACATGTCTCATTTCGACAAGATAGCGTTTGTCTTGTTCTTTAGTAATTAAAGAGCAACTGCTGGGGAGGTCGATTTCAGCTTTCAAGGAAGGAAGGAAGATTTGGTTTAACGTCTCGTCAACATCGAGGTCGTTAGAGACGGAGCACAAGCTCGGGTTGTATCAAGGATGGGGAAGGAAATCGGCAGTGACCTTCCACAGCTACCATCCCGGTATTTACCTGGAGCGATTTAGGGAAATCACGGAATTCTTAAATCTGGATTGCCGCTTGCGGGTTTGAACCGTCGTCCTCGCGAATGCGAGTCCAGTGTGTTAACTACTGCGCCACCTCGCTTGGTTTCTGCCTTCAACGCATGAAGTTGTCTTACTTTCGAACCAGGACGGCGCAAATTTTGAATAGATACCAACTGTTGTTCTGAAGACGAGACCAGGCGCCCTCGGGGCGTTTCCTGCTCATTTGGATGTAGCGATCGCTTTGAGATAGAAGACCCGGCTGGCCGTGGAGTCGCAACGTCACTATAGCCATGCCCCTTCGCACATTTTCCGACCACCAAGTATTCGATAATTCGCATCAATACTAGATCCTCCGATCATATTTTCTCATTTTACCAGCAGGGCATCTCAGCAGGGTATCATCTATAATCTAGAAACGTATCGACCGGCTGATCTAGACGATTAATTGGTAACTTGCTGGTCTCATATTCAAGAGAATAAGAAGTGAAGCTGTAAACAGACCAAAAATAGGTTAGAGTACCACTGTATTTTGCTAGACATGCTTCTATTGGTGATGATACGCTCTAAACTTCCTCAGACCTTTGAACTGGCCAGTTATAGGGTGAGCTGCAGCTGAAGGTGGAGTCCAGACCAAAATGCAGCTCTATATTTTTTACATTCACAAACATGGCCAGAGGTGAAAGAAGTGAAGAGTGACAGATAAGTCATGGTACTGATCAGGGATCGAACTCCAGGCCTTTGACCCCGTAGTCTGGCTGCGCCACGGTACTGGGAGTTGGAGAAGGTAGGTAGACGGATAACTTCTGCCAGGTCGGCATGATACAGTGTCTTCAGGCGAATTCTGTCATGGTTCCTTTGTTGGAATAATACATTATTTGGCTAATCTTGTCCAGGCAAGCCGGGACTTAGGTTGCAGTGACCTCGCTGTACGGAGGACTGAGAACCCATGTACTCAAAGACTAAACTTTAGAAATTTAACGTAATATTTCTGGCTTCGTTTAATACGTAATTTTTATCTTCCAGGTATCTTAAAGACGTTGTGTTGTTATAACTAACCCTCTGAAAAGCTCTGTCCCAAAGCGTAAAACATGGTTCAAGTGGGTCTGAGCACTATGGAACTTAACTTCGGAGGTCATCAGTCCCCTAGAACTTAGAATTAATTAAACCGCACTAACCTAAGGACATCACACACACCCATGCCCGAGGCAGGATTCGAACCTGCGACCGTAGCGGTCGCGCGGTTCCAGACTGTAGCGCCTAGAACAGCTCGGCCACCCCGGCCGGCAAAAGCGTAAAAAATTCGAGCATTATGTCTTTAGTCCTCGATATCGATAGCGGTGGAAAATTTCTAATGTTAATTTACTGGGGAGGAGGAAGGAAAAAGTGAACGATCTTCTTTAGATATTTGCTTTTTGTTGTTGCTTAGCCTGCGAATTTAAGATATGTTTCAGCTGTTACTCGAATTGTAGACTACATGGGAGGAAATAACAAAGTTATCGGTAGCTGTGAACACTTGGCCTTTACGTGCATGCGTGGCCACAGCACACAGTTGTTGTCCGCATGCTCTGCGGCTCAGTGCATTGGTGCCGGGCTAAAAAGATTCGATGCAAGTATATTTTTAGTGTGATAATGTGATAAGTTTCGCCATGGTTCGAATTCCACTTCAAATTATGGATTTCACTCCATGTACCACAGTTCGTTCAAAGGTTGAAGGAAGGCAGAGGGGTATCAACTGCAGTAGGACGATGCCTAATAAAGATTTAAGACACAAACGAATTAATGACATTACATGCCGTTGTGCATTGATAAAATCAGTGGGGAAAAATGAAAATTTGTGTCATGCGGTTGCGATGACCACTATATCCGGATAGAGCAGTGATCAGTACATATGCCTAGCAAGCAGGAGATCCGGGTTCGAATACCGGTCTGGCGCAAAATTTCCAACTTTCCCCATTGACTTAATCAATGCCGCTGGCAGTTCATGTCATTAATTCCTTTTTGTCTTGATTCATAGTGGCTGCAGGATCGTTGGGTAACATTAACCACAGCACATAGTTACAAAGCAGTCAACGAATAGGGATTACAACAGTTACCCCAACAGTTGCAAAAGACGTCTGCAACTGACACTGCTAACAGGAATCGTAGGTAACAGTGGTCTGACAACCATGAAAAGAAGGTGCGGCCGAACGCAAACTCACTGTCTGATTGACTTCTGCTTTGGTAGCTTCCTATAAACCACTAACTGTCAATCATTTTGTCATTCTGATCCAGGTTTAGCAGCTGAAATCCACCTTTGCATAGCCGCGAGGCCCCTCCCGACGGAGGTCAGAGTCCTCCCTAGGGCATGGGTGTGTGTGCTGTTCTTAGCAGAAGTTAGTTCAAGTAGGGTGTACGTCTAGGGACCGATGGATTCACCAGTTTGGTCCCTTAAGAATTTATTCTTTTCCACTTTTGCAGAAGCGATGAAATATTAGCAAACCTGACTGATAATGGCATGTGGTGTGCGCAGATATCCCTCTCCTTTGCCTCGTCACACACTTTCCTGCATATTATAAAAGTGTATGTATGTATGATTGTTTCGCAACTCCTCCTAAACCAATGGATCGATTTTAACCAAACGTGATACACACATCACTTATTGTTTGGAAACAACCACTGCGGGGGTGGAATGACGTCTCTATCAAAGGAGTGGCGGTGGGAGTGAAAAAGTATCGTAGTTCACGACATGCAAATAGCTAGACTATATTCATCCTGTATTTAAGAATGAGAGCACTTTGTGACATGTAACAAACTTTACACAAACTTGAAACCTTTGCAAGACTTTTTCTCGCTGACGCCACGCACAAAATGATGAAAGGAAGACATTTGATCGCTTACTGCATTTCCGTTGTTCATGTATAAATCTGATGAATCAGACAAACTTTTTTACTCTAACTCTATTTGCAACTCTTTCGTGGAGAGTATTTACATATACCACCGGGTGTACCAGTAAAATTATATCACTGTACGACACATAGTTCAGGAGATATAGCGTCATAAACACTAAGCTGAGTGAAAACGAAACTGCAGGGTGAAATTCGCTGGAGATATGGGTAAAATATGTGTACAAATACATGTTAAATGTGTTAAATATGTAACAAAGAAACTGGTAAAAAGCTCCACCCAAATCCTTGAACCGACACCAGTCAGACTTGGTACACACATTACTTGCTATCTGGAAATAAGTACTGTGGTGGTACGAACCAGCAATCTCTTATTAGGTTGGGGGAGGGGAGGGGGATGATAACGTGGAGAGTGAAGGACGGACGGACAGACACACAGAGGGAGTAGGAGGAGATGGACAGAGGATGAGGGTGGATGAGTTGAAATGGAGGAGGGAAAACGATCAGCTGGACAGGGCGAGGGGGCGGAGGAGATGGAGAGGAAGAGGGGGCGGAGCAGATCGACTAATAGGAGATTGAAATGAATACATTCATGAGAACGCCGGGTACTCAGTAGACTACACTATGTGATCAAAAGTATTCGGATACCCCCCAAAAACATAAGTTTTTCATATTATGTACATTGTGCAGCCAGGTACTCCTTGTCAGCGACCTCAGTAGTCATTAGGCATCGTGAGAGAGCAGAATGGGGCGCTCCGCGGAACTCACGGACTTCGAACGTGGTCAGGTGATTCGGTGTCACTTGCGTCATACGTCTGTACGGGAGATTTGCACACTCCTGAACATCCCTAGGTCCACTGTTTCCGATGTGATATTTAAGTGCAAGCGTGAAGGGACACGTACTGCACAAAAGCGTACAGGCCGACCTCGTCTGTTGACTGACAGACCGCCGACAGTTGAAGAGGGTCGTAATGTGTAATAGGCAGACATCTATCCAGACCATCACACAGGAATTCCAAACTGCATCAGGATACACTGCAAGTACTATGACTGTTACGCAGAAGGTGAGGAAACTTTGATTTAATGGTCGAGCGGCTGCTCATAAGCCACACATCACGCCGGTAAATCCCTCGCTTGGTATAAGGAGCGTAAACACTGGACGATTGAACAGTGGAAAAACGTTGTATGGAGTGACGAATAACGGTACACAATATGGCGATCCGATGTCGGGGTGTGGGTATGGCGAGTGTCCGGTGAACATCGTCTGCCAGCATGTGCAGTGCCAACAGTAAAATTCGGAGACGTTGGTGTTATGGTGTGGTCGTGTTTTTCATGGAGGGGGCTTGCACCCCTTGTTGTTTTGCGTGGCACTATCACAGCACAGCCCTACATTGATGTTTTAAGCACCTTCTTGCTTCCCACTGTTGAAGAGCAATTCAGGTATGGCGATTGCCTCTTTCAACACGACAGAACACGTGCCCATAATGCACGGCCTGTGATGGAGTGGTTACACGACAATAACATCCCTGTAATGGACTGGCCTGCACAGAGTCCTGATCTGAATCCTACAGAACACTCTTGGGATGGTTTGGAACGCCGACTTCGTGCCAGGCCTCACCGACCAACATCGATACCTCTGCTCAGTGCAGCACTCGGTGAAGAATGGGCTGCCATTCCTCAAGAAACCTCCCAGCACCTGACTAAACGTATGCCTGCGAGACTGGAAGCTGTCGCCAAGGCTAAGGGTGGGCCAACACCATACTGAATTCCAGCATTACCGATGGAGGGCGCCACAAGCTTGTAAGTCATTTTCAACCAGGTGTCCGGATGCTTTTGAACACACAGTGTATATTGTTAACGCACCCTACTGAGGTGGCGGTGAATCCGAAGACAAAAAGTTTAATGATGGATTTGGAAGAAATTTTCATCACTGGATTTGAGGTTGGTGCTTTTACTCCGCCGAACGAGATCATTAAGCTCTTCGGCCTTCTTGGTGCATTGTGCCGACGCTGTTTCGCCCTCTCCCTAACTTTCATTCTAAACTCATCAACAGTAAGACAACGTGCAAGAAATATATTGCATACGCAAAAATAAAGCGTCCACGCAGTCACTTGACGTATCATCTGCACTGTAGAGGTAACTTAGGGAGTACCCCAACGGCGTGTGTATATATATATATATATATATATATATATATATATATATATATGGGGGGGGACTGTTCACTGTATATGTAAATGATATGGTGGCGAAGGATTCTACATGAAGCTGTTCGAGGGTGTTGCTGTTGTACATAGGAAAATCGCTACGTCAGAAAATAGTAGTGAAATGCGGAGGTTCAGCCTTTGGTGCAGGGCCTGGCAGTTCACACTCAGCATAAAGGAATATAAGAAATTGTGCACAAATACAAGGAGCTATCCATTATTTTTCGATAACGTGATTGGTGATAAATAACTGGAAACAGTAACAACCGTAAAATGTCAGAGAATATCCTTTCGGCTCGTCCCAAAGTGAAACGATCGAGGAAAACCACTTAGCGAACGAGCAGAGATCCGTTGAGAATCAATAGTAAAACATTAAGGAAGTATAAAGAGTATCTTACGAAGAGCGATGCATTTCTGGTCACTGGTTCGCCTAGTAAGAGCGAGAACGTACGGACATGCTTTTGAACCGCTCGCAGCAGACGATATGACAGAGGTGCTGCGCATCACGGAGAGGTTTACTAAAACTAATCCTGCAACATATTACTTTCTCTCATGAAATGACCACGACAAGAAATTATATATATATATATATATATATATATATATATATATATATATATATATCCCATACAGTCTACAGACTGCCCGACACACCATCGCGGATGGAAGGGGTGGACGTAAGTGGTTCTAGAAGTACCCTCCGCCAGACACCATAATGTGGCTTGTGGGGTGTAGATGTATATGTAATGTTAAGAAACGTTATGAAATGGAGTGAATACGTAAAATCTATAGTACGGAAGATTAGTGAAAGACTTTTTTGATAGATGGGTTCTGAGAAAGTGTTTCAACGGGGTCAGCATGTCTTTGAGTGTTATTGACCTCGTTGCAGGTCGCGATGACGATGCAGCAGCAGGTATGTAGAGCTAGGTGGACAGTCGTCGTAAACGCATAGAAACAGTGAGAGCACAATAGCCAATGTATTCAGTACAATTAGTTCCACAGTCAAAACGTCATTTTGCTGTGGTCAGCTCCCAGTGGCGCAGGATGGCCCTGAACAGTGATGTTTGGTTTTATGTTACTTATTTATTTTGCCTGATATGATTAAGGCCATCAGGTCTTCTCTTACGTCGGAATAGGATTTCACACATACAGCACTTTTTCTACATCAGTTATCTAAAAAATAATTATTTTAATATGACGGATAGTATAAAAATGATTTGAGTGTCTTTACAGACAATGTGTGTAATAATACTGAATATGAACTAGTAAGGTTAATACTGGCGGTACGTAGACTACAGCTGCTACTGTCACTGATGATGATGATGATGATTTTCCGATATAGCTAGTTCTGGAAAAAGGAAATTTAAGGAGACTGCACCAGCTAAGAATACTGAGAAGTGAGAAAGATCTGGTTATTCATTTCTCTAATATAATGTGGGAGATTATTCTAGAGTTGGATTCCTGCTACAGATAAAGGCTTCAAGAAAGTGGCTGAACGATGGAGGAACGGAATGGATTGTGCTCTGATGGTAACGGTTGTTTCTGCCATGTTCAGACAGGTGCGTTAAGTTTGAAGAGAGACATGAGGGGCAGCGTACGTTGGTATAACTGTAGAGAAAACAGGGGACATGCAAATCTCTTAGCTTGTCTGCACGATGCCAGGATAACTGTGCATATGATGGTGAAATACGAGCAAAGAGTCAATAATCACACACTGTAACGAACACAGGCATTAATAACCAGTTGCAGACGCCATGAGCTTTCCTGAGAAAGGTCCTTTCAGGGTAACATCGCTGTAATCAATAATTGGAAGTACAAGTGTTTGTAAAAGTTCTTTTTCAGGTCAAAAGGGAAGAGCTTTTTATATGTTGGTAGGGCATGGAGAGATGCTGATGCATTCTTCCACATTGTAGTTACGTGCTCAGTCCAATTTAGGTTTTCATCTACTACTACTACTACTACTACTACTCTCTTTGCTGAAGGAGAGAAGTTAATATTTGTTCCATTTAGGGTTAAAGATAGTAGGGATTCCCGATTTTTCGGGCTAATGTGCCTAGAATGGCCAACCAGTACCTCTTGGGTTTTGGATGGGTTGAGCCTTAATCCTATATCCTGCGCCCATTTTGATAGTGCACAGAGCTCGGAATTGAGATTCTAGATACCTGTCTTCCTCTGTGACTTCATCGTGCTGGACATGATGCACTGCTGGCGAGGCGTCAGGTGCAAGAGCAATCATTGCACTTCATTTCGGAGAAATTTAGGTTGTTAAGTTCGGCAAGTAAATTGTCGAAATCGACTGTCAAAGGCTTTGCTGAGGTCTAAGAAGCACGTGATAGCCGTCTCTTGTGCATCCGCAGCGAGCTTCAGCTCGTATATTATCTTTAAGGCAGATGTTATACTGCGATGTTTACGGAAACCTGATTGGCATTTGTCTAGTAAGTTGTTTGGTAGTTAGGTAGGTTGTTAGTTGGTCTTGAACTATATATTCTAAGGCCGAGGACATACAGGAAGAACGGAAGATCAGTAATGAGAGAATGCTGTGGCAACGTCCTTTTTAGGTGGTAGGTTAATTATTCCCTGTTTGCAGGCCTCGGGGAAAACACTTGTGGTTAAGGAGTCATTGAAGATAACTTACAGTGGGCAGTAGTGTGTCTATAGTAAGCTTCACCACTTGGAGTGAGAGGCCGATCAGATATGCATGTTGGCTTTTCTGACAATATTCCAAGTAACAAGCAGAATTTTTCGTAACTACAACGTTTACCACCCGTGAAATAATCGGTGAGCCTCTGTTCCGTTTGCGGTTCAGTTGTGGTTGCAGGTTCATTTCTTGGGCTGGAACAGGGGGATCAGCTGCAGCTTTTACTTTCCGTATACCGAGACCACTCAGGTTTTTCCACAGGAAAGCTGGCCTGTTTCTGTTGTCGGTTAATGTATGGGCATGCCCGAGTTTAGCATTTCTCACAGCTGGACTGGCTCTGTTTAGCTTCTTCTTGTAAGCAATATGATTCAGGCTTTGGGCGTAGTTTGTATGATCGGTGTGGAGCTTCTCTGATCTTCATGACCTGTTTCAGTTGTTCAATTAGCCAAGGTGCAGGTTTGTTAGCTCAGCATGCGGCCGGCTCACGGAATCGCCAGACGAGAATACGGCAGCGGTGACGAAGCGATATCTGCATCTCGGCGAGCATAGGGCTTCGTCAGGCTCGGGCAAGCGGCAGCAAGCTCCATTGGAAGCCGGCCACGCCCATGGAGGTGTAATAAGGAGAGTTGTCATGACGTCACAGACTTGAAGCCGAGGTCTGCTATGTTGGTAGGGCCAAACATTAGCTTCCACTGGAAGTGTTTTGATAAAAAATGCCAGCTTGCATCTTTTACAGGTGTACCAGTCGTTCTGATTATAGTCTAAAGTTTAAAGAAATCACGTTTCATTCGTAAGCGGTCACATTCAAGCGATATTTTCTTTTATATACACCAATTTTATTTGCGATGGCTACTTTCGCTGTAGTTGTTTTATATCTGTAATTTGACGTTAGATTGACTGTCAGTAGGACTCGAAGAGCGTTCTGGTTGAACGCTGTGAGAAAGAAACTGTCCAGGCATACCAAAATATGTGCTCGGCATTTCGGGAAGATGCGTAAGTGGAACATAAGTTTCGTTATTCCGCATTAAGAAAAATGCTGGATAACGTGAGCAGCCATTTCACATTACATACTCCGCTTCTCGGTTATTCGAAACATGTAACAGAAAGAACGTTACATTAACTAGGCGAAATGCGTCGTATTACTGTTTCAGATAGGTACTTAAGACCAAAAAATCGCTTGAAAGTGCCTTCCTGATGCTGCATTACTCACAGAAGCACTGCAACTTTTGATATTTAAAACAACTGTTGCGTAAACACGACAGAAAATCAGAACAAGAATCAATCGTCTGCTGATGTTTTGACAAACCAACAAGGCGGCGCCGGCTTCAGAGCAACGCACAGCATGAGTCTATAGCGCCGGCGCCCCGTATTATACCTCCACGGCCAAGTCGTTTGGCGCAAAAACGCGACCAGCGAACAGCCTGAGTCGGACCCAGTACAGGAAGCACCAGAGCGCATCGTCATACCGAGGACTCCGTCGTACGACACAGCGTCAGCGGCAACAGAGTGCGTGCACATTGAGCGGGTGGCGACTCAGCAGGAAGTCAGGTGCAATTACGAACCGTGGACCCCCGGGTAGACGCTCTGAAATCGGTTGAAGTCAGCCAGCAGATAGCTCCCGGATGGAAGACAGCAGTCCAACTCACGGCAGCGTAAGAACTAGACGCAGCCTGTAGTGCTAGTTAGTGCTAGTATCAGTATGCTGGATGACACGCATCAGGTCTAAACGACTATCACAGGTACCTGTCGGGGTCAGCTGCAGACGAGAACCGATACTGTGTAGCGGGGGCGGGCGGTAGTTGTTCGCTCGACCCCTCCCAGTTGTTAACAGGACAACCTTTCTGATCACGTAAGCCCTGGAAGTGGTACAGTGCCAGAATAGGAACTGTTGTAAGCGGGATCACCACTGCGACAGTCTGGCCTCTGTACTATGCTGCGCCAAATGTGTTCCCGCCCCGTGTGATAACTAGTCTCACCCTAGGACCATGTTAGACACGTCCATCATGTCAGTGCAGCCACTTTACAGTTACAGAACGCGGTGATAGCTTCCAGTTTGCCCGCTAAATTGAAAGGAAGTGGTGCCAACAGTGTAGTGTACGGTGCAAAGGTACTCGCTTACCAAGCGATAATGCGACCAGTTGTTGAGTATTGTTCCAATGTTTGGAGTCCTTATCGAGTGGGCATCACAACATACATTAAACTAATTCAGAAATGCGCTACTGGGATCGTAACAGGTCGGTATACGCCATAAGTATGTGTAACAGAGAAACTCGGGGAATTGATATAGGAATTTTTGAAGAAAATGCGACTTCATTCTCTCGAAAACCTATAGAATAAATTTACGGAACAGATAGTCTAAGAATCATGTGCGACAGTTCTGCTGACACCGACGTACACTATGTGATCAAAAGTATCGGGACACTTCGTTCCAAAACATCTAAAAGTGTTCTGTAGGATTCAGGTGAGAGCTCTGTTCAGGCCAGTCCATTACAGGGATGTTATTGTCATGTAACCACTCCGCCACAGGCCGTGCATTATGAACATGTGCTCGATCGTGTTGGAAGATACAATCGCCATCCTTGAATGTCTCTTCAACAGTGGGAAGCAAGAAGGTGCTTAAAACATCAACGGAGGCCTATGCTGTGATAATGCCACGCAAAACAACAAGGGGTGCAAGCCTCCATGAAAAACACGACCACACCGTAACACCAACGCCTCCGAATTTTACTGTTGGCACTACACACGCTGGCAGCTGAGGTTCACCGGGCATTCGCCAACCCACACCCTGCCATCTGATTGCCCCATTGTGTACCGTGATTCGTCACTCCGCACAACGTTTTTCCACTGTTCAATCGTCCAATATTTACGCTCCCTACACCAAGCGAGGCGTCGTTTGGCATTTACCGGCGTATTGTGTGGCTTATGAGAGGCCCCTCGACCATGAAATTAAAGTTTTCTCACCTCCCCCCTAAATGTCATAGTACTTGCAATGGATCCTGATGCAGTTTGGAATTCCTGTGTGATGGTCTGGATAGATGTCTGCCTATTGCACATTACGACCCTCTTTAACTGTCGGCGGTCTCTGTCAGTCAACAGATGAGGCCGGCCTGTACGCTTTTGTGCTGTACGTGTCCCTTCACGCTTCCACTTCACTATCACATCGGAAACAGTGGACTTACGGATGTTTATGAGTACGGAAATCTCGCGTACAGACGTATAACACAAGTGACACCCAATCACCTGACCACGTTGGAAGTCCGTGAATTCCGCGGCGCGGAGCGTCCCATTCTGCTTCTTCAGTGTCTGATGAGTACTGAGGTCCCTGATATGGAGTACCTGGCAGTAGGTGGCAGCACAATGCACTTAATATGAAAAACGTATGTTTTTTGGGGGTGTCCGGATACTTTTGATCGCATAGTGTATATCTCGCGGAAGTATCATGAGAGTGCAAGAAATGTGGGCGCGTGCAATATACTATCGTTAGTTTCTCGCTTGCTTGCTTACTGACTGTCTCTTTCCCTGCGTTCGATTCGAGACTGGAACAGGAAAATTAGTGCTTTCTCCAGTCACTCATTTCATCATTTTCTACATCTACATTTGCACTCCGCAAGCCACCCAACGGTGTGTGGCGGAGGGCACTTTACGTGCCACTGTCATTACCTCCCTTCCCTGTTCCAGTCGCGTATGGTTCGCGGGAAGAACGACTGCCAGAAAGCCTCTGTGCGCGCTCGAATCTCTCTAATTTTACATTCGTGATCTCCTCGGGAAGTACAAATAGGGGGAAGCAATATATTAAATACCTCATCCAGAAATGCACCCTCTCGAAACCTGGACAGCAAGCTACACCGCGATGCAGAGCGCTTCTCTTGCAGAGTCTGCCACTTGAGTTTTTTCTTTCTTCTTTTCATTATCTGCAATTCACCTCTTCCTCACGTTCCTGTACCTCTCCACCTTTCATCTCTTCCCTCTCGTCTATTTCTACAACAGGTCTCAGTCTAAACCTACCGCCCTGTAATTTCTCTCTCGTATTCTACTGTTAACAGACAAAACTGTGGTTTTCATTCTGTCGTAGATACTACCACTTTACTATTTCTGTCTTTACTTTTTATTAATTTTGTGTTCCATACTGACTATGCGGCACACATGACCCATGTCAAAATTAATGTAACGATAAATTTTCAAGAATTGATGGTTAGATGTAAAAGTGGACTTTGTGGTCCTAAACTTGACAGGATCTACTTCTACACATATATTCTGCAATCCACTTTATAGGGCGTAGTGAAGTGTAAATCGTAACAGTATTAGCGGTTTTTGTCATATTCCATACGTAATTTGAAAGAGGGAAAATGACTAACTATACGAGTATGCGTTTGTCTGCGTATCTGATTCTCACTGTCCCTCGCGATATATGCGATGGCGGCAGCAGAATTCTCGTTCAGTCTGTCGAATACAGGTTCTCTAAATACCATTAAACCCCCGATTCTTTAAAGAACCGAACTCCGTTGTACGTAGAAAACAACTTGAAACGTATAATTGCTGTACTAATGAGTTGATGTCTAAAATATTTGACGTTAAACATGTAACCGAGAAAAAGTTTAGAAAAAGTATGAAATTATGTGTAAAGTTTGTTGGAAGTTGCTAATTGCTTTAATTATGAAACGCTTTATGAATTCAGTCAGGCTAATTTGCGTAGAATGGAGTACAAAAGTAAGTTTTTCATGCATCGCGATGTTAGGCCTATCTTCTGAACTATATGTCGCAGAATGATATAATTTTACAGGTACATTCAGTGATGTATGCAGTTACTGTCTGCAAAGTGTGTCGTGAATAGAGTTAGTAGGAGAGAAGTAATACATGAAAATGTCATGTCTAATGCTGAAGTTTTACTGCATGACTGGCGAAAACGTAGTAAGCGATAAACTTTCTTTCCTATTGTCATTCTTTGGCAGGCGTCAGCGAGGAAACTGTGTGGAAAGTTTGTCGGAAGTCGCTAAGTGCTCTCATTCTCAAATACTGGATGAATGAAGTCCGTGTATTTGCGAAACGTTAGTTACGCTGCCTTAAGACAAACACACAGTTTCTAACTGTAATACTTGTCTCACTGTGCTAAGCCAGAGCCGGCCACGGCGTCCCTTGATTTCTCGCGTGCAGCGTGTGCGGAGAAAGGTGGCCAAGATCCTGCCTGCCAATCGGCTTTGCTCGGTACTTCTCGGTAGCACTCTGTACAGAGCGACATTTCATTTAGTATTCCGGTGCGGCAGTTTTCGGTCGGCACAATTCTCTGCTTTCAGCAGAAGCGTGCCGTCAGCTCTATTTAACCTTCGCTATTTGTTCGTGTTATGAACGACGTCCACGAGTCCATTGGCTGTTTGCACAAAAAGAGGCAGTCCTAGAGCTCTGCTGTCGCAATCCTTTAAAATGGATGGGACTGACAGAAAAGAGGAATGAGTATTCTCAAATCGCATTAGCAACAGGTACTACATATTTGCTATGAAAGGAAATTACAATAGCACGCAGAAACAGTTTGACTCATTTGACAATGAAAGAGCAAAAATTACAACGATCGACAGACGGATTGCCGGCCGTTGTGGCCGTGCGGTTCTAGGCGCTTCAGTCTGGAAGTGCGTGACCGCTACGGTCGCAGGTTCGATCCTGCCTCGGGCATGGATGTGTGTGATGTCCTTAGGTTAGTTAGGTTTAAGTAGTTCTAAGTTCTAGGGGACTGATGTCCTCAGCAGTTAAGTCCCATAGTGCTCAGAGCCATTTGAACCATTTTTTTGACAGACGGATTTCATTGTTCTGTGCATCAAAAAGCACTTTGTGCTAAATTTGCAGACTTAGAGCACGTGAAGAAATTTGTGATACGAATAATGAAATTTCTCGAGTCGCACGCATTCTCAGTTTCAACAGTTGTCAATGGAACTGAACGAAGAGTATGGAGACTTCATATAATACTGCAAAATACAGTGGTTAACTAAGGAGGCATATGCCGCGCGGGGTGGCAGTGCGGTCTTAGGCGCCTTGCCACGGTTCGCGCGGCGAGCCCCATCGGAGGTTCGAGTCCTCCCTTGGGCATGGGTGTGTGTGTTGTCCTTAGCGTAAATTAGTTTAGGCTAGATTAAGTAGTGCGTAAGCCTTGGGACCGAGGACCTCAGCAGTTTGGTCCCATAGAACTTACCACAAATTTCCAACTTAAGGAGCCATGCCTGGAACGATTTTTCGATCTAAAACTCGCTATTGTTGAAGTTATGAAGGAGAAAAGAAATGCAGGAACAAAAAGTAGACTATCCGAAATGGAGTGCAGAATTCACATTTTAGGACGACTTGACTTGCACACTGCCCATAGTGTAAGGTAGCTTTTTCTGATTTGACGGGGATGCATTTAAAGCGAAAATCGCGATGTAGAAGGGCGACATTCTGACAAAGACGGACCTTAAGCTCAATGGCGTTAAAGTAAGCGCGAGGTGTGAAGAACTCATTGTGGCCTTGAAAGAATTAAAAGAATAGTTTTATCAACTTTTTGAGGACACTGTCAATATTACATCTGCTTCCGAGCTGTTTACCAGACCGTTTGCCGTTTCAGTTGAAAGCGCCCCTGTGCATGTGCAGTTGCAACTGACTGACCTGCATGGTAATTCCAGATTTAATGACAAATCTTTTTATGTTCAAACTGTCCAGGACGTGTACATCGTGTTCTTCGGGTAGAGTTTCCAAGTCTCCATAATGAGGTTGCAAAAGTGCTACAATCTTTCAGTCTACATATTTGTGTGAAAGACTTTTTTGAAACTATAAGGCTCACGATTACGTGGCAACTGAATGCGAAACTCTGTGAAATGGCCTGTGTCTATCTGTTTACTGGCAGTTTGCACCAGATGAATATTATATCTTCAACGCGCCAAAAATAATTAAATAATACTGAAAATTTTGTTTGTTTGTGATCTATATTGTCGAGAAATGTGAAATATAAAAGTAACATGCAATGCGACTGCACTACCATTTAAATGTGGCACAGTTTTCCCGTCTTCCCCGTCCTGTCGCTCGGACGGCGTGGCGGAGGCGGAAATGCTCTGCGAGGCAGAGTGCTTTGCACTCGGGCCCGACACACACACACACACACACACACACACACACACACACACACACACACACACACACACACACACGCCCGAGGGAGGACTCGAACCTCCGACGGGGCAGCCGCGCGGACCGTGACAAGACGCTCCAGACCGCGCGGCTGTAGAGGTCAATTTTGCGTTATAGGGGTGTCCGGATACTTTTGATCAGATGGTGTAAACGCGCGAAGATAAAATCGAAGGAAGCGCAAAGCATGCCAGTTGCAACCTTGACCCAAAGGACGTGGCTTGGATGCGCGGCGTGGCGCGTGCCCTAGACCGCTGCTACCTCTTCCACAAGCAGACCGCGGTTGCCCGGGAAATGGACGCATCGATCAGTGCAGCTTCCCCTCCTGTGCCACCGCCCACTTTCGCTGTTCTACGCCTCTCCCCTCCACACACCTTCCATCCCTCTCGTTGCAATTGTTGCTGCCGCTGATTTTGCTGCTACTTACCACTACCGCGACAACCACCACCATTATTCGCGCAATCCAACTTGATACTCGTCGCAGTGGCTAATGGGAGAGACTGTAAAATAATGGGAAATACCTTTACGGTCGTTCCCACCAGCCACCGCGCTGTGTGGCAGCTTGTATCGTACGGAAAGTAAAGGGGTGGCGAGCCAAATTCGGCGAGTGGAAGAACCACAGATACGTTACCTGGCAAGCCAGGCTTACACTGGAGCGAATACGAGCGAAAGAGAATTCTTTCTGTTGTAAACAGTAGGCGAGCGAACAGCATTCTGTCGGGTTCGGTTTGCATTCGCTGGTACCCGCTCGTGTTACGCTGTTTGTCGGCCTTGCAGCGAACCATCAAAAGAAGTTCTCGTCTTTTCTGCTTCGGCACTCACAGCAGAGGGAGTCGTCTGCTATTTTGCGTGCAAACTGTTTTTGTTGTTGACATAGTTGCGTGAACGACAGAGAGGTCTGGAGAAAATGGAACGTTGTTGTTAGAATAATATAGATGTCGTAGATGCTTGTGGGATCAAAGACATCAACAGCACAAATGCCGAAAAAAAGATATACGATTTAATAAAATCTTCTCGGGGAATTTAACCGCCTGATGTGGCTAGAAACTCGAGAAGATTTTATTTTATTAATTAATTTCGCCGTAAGATCATACATTCATACAGAAATACGATTGGTAGAAAATTGCTGCAGCACTCAAAAGTCCAGCTGGGATAGTGAGAAAGATGATAAATTCATTAAATGAAGAAGTTGGAGCTTTTTATTTCCTTTTATTAAAAAGGAACAGTACAATAAATTTCCTTTGACGTAAGCAAGTATATGAATGTCTTATGCTGATTAAAATTAAAAATATACGAAAGACAAAACCATTCAAATTGATTATGTTCGTGGTACATGTTATTACATGGCTGATGCATCACTGTTTCGTTAGAGATTTCTGATATTTTAACCGAATAAATAAAAATAGTTTTGGCGCGATCACGCCATCTGCCCTCTGACAAACTATAAAGCAGATTTTATCAAGTAGCCTATGTGACTTGTATATGTATTTCACATTTCATTAATCATACTTTATATGCATTATCTTCTTCCATGTGTTTTTAATAAAGTCCTTGCAGTGCTTCACATATATCACTGCAGACACTAGGAACTATTTGAGTTACAGTAGCTGTTGAAATCCGAAACAATTTTTGACGTAAATACCTCCAGTAGCTAACAAGCAGAGTGTAAATGCTAGTCTTTAAATATCAGAGTCGTACATCATCATTTGTAGCTCTTATTAATTTCGGTGCTTGCTAAGAAAAACTGCAGAGAAATTCCGCCTTATGCAAGATACCGTTTTCTTATTTTGTTATTACCCAACAATGTTTCCGCACTTTCTATGCAATCTTCACTGGAATTTATTTTTTTTCTCTCGCGTGATTCTGTTATTTGTGTAAGTTAGTATTTCTTTATCAACCGTACATTCTACATCCTTCCTAGTTGTTTTTTTTTCGATGTTGATGTCTTGGTCCTCTTGTTTAGGACGTGTTAAAGCATTTACTTCTTTTGTTGCTCTCATTTCTGCCCTTTTTGCACTCACGTTTGATATAATTTATCTACAATGCACATGTTTTTTGCCGCGATTTCGCGTGTTATCGTAACATCGACCATCAGTCTCGCGTTCCGTCAAATGTCGTACATGAGCCTTTCCTAAGGACGACGAATACACATCTCTGGTGAAGTGCTTGTGCTCTGCCACTGAACTGGTTAATTATGTAGAACTATACACAGCTTGGTGAGAGATTCCAACATTGAAAAAACAGTCATGCACCAATATGGTGCGACGGTGAATTCCTTAGTAATGCGAGCAGTTTCATGTCATTTGTATCGAGCTAATATGTTGTTAGATTAGGACTGCCATAATTTCCCAAAATTCTGAAATTAACAATAGAACTGTGGAACAATGCTGTGGGGCTGCTCAAGCGAAGAAAGGTTGGTTGACAGCTGCTGACTAGACGTCATCAATAATTGCGAGGACTGCGTATGTAACGTAATTATCTGATGCAGTAATGGTATAATTACATTCATTCATCCATTC
Organism: Schistocerca serialis cubense; assembly: GCF_023864345.2. Classification (NCBI taxonomy): domain Eukaryota; kingdom Metazoa; phylum Arthropoda; class Insecta; order Orthoptera; family Acrididae; genus Schistocerca; species Schistocerca serialis. Next base: position 619,274,359 of record NC_064640.1, read on the forward strand.
AGGAATATCTTATATTACATAGAGTTCATACTGGTTAATAACTCTAGGATATAAACATTAACTACACTACTGGCCATTAAAATTGCTACACCACGAAGATTACGTGCTATAGACGCGAAATTTAACCGACAGGAAGAAGATGCTGTGATATGCAAATGATTAGCTTTTCAGAGCATTCACACAAGGTTGGCGCCGTTGGCGACACCTACAACGTGCTGACATGAAGAAAGGTTCCAACCGATTTCTCATACACAAACAGCAGTTGACCGGCGTTGCCTCGTGAAACGTTGTTGTGGTGCCTCGTGTAAGGAGGCGAAATGCGTACCATCACGTTTCCGACATTGACAAAGGTCGGATTGTAGCCTATCGCGATTGCGGTTTATCGTATCGCGACATTGCTGCTCGCGTTGGTCGAGATCCAATGATTGTTGGCAGAACATGGAATCGGTGGGTGCAGGAGGATAATACCGAACGCCGTGCTGGATCCCAACGGCCTCGTATAACAAGCAGTCGAGACGACAGATATCTTATCCGCATGGCTGTAACGGATCGTGCAGCCACGTCTCGATCCCTGAGTCAACAGATGGGGACGTTTGCAAGACAACAACCATCTGCACGAACAGTTCGACGACATTTGCAGCAGCATGGACTATCAGCTCGGAGACCATGGCTGCGGTTACCCTTGACGTTGCATCACAGACAGGAGCGCCTGCGATGGTGTACTCAACGACAAACCTGGGTGCACGAATGGCAAAACGTCATTTGTTCGGATGAATCCAGGTTCTGTTTACAGCATCATGATGGTCGCATCCGTGTTTGGCGACATCGCGGTGAACGCACATTGGAAGCGTGTATTCGTCATCGCCATACTGGCGTATCACCCCGCGTGATGGTATGGGGTGCCATTGGTTACACGTCTCGGTCACCTCTTCTTCGCATTGACGGCACTTCGAACAGTGGACGTTACATTTCAGATGTGTTATGACCTGTGGCTCTACCCTTCATTCGATCCCTGCGAAACCCTACATTTCAGCAGGATAATGCACGACCGCGTGTTGCAGGTCCTGTATGGGCCTTTCTGGGTACAGAAAATGTTCGACTGCTGCCTTGGCCAGCACATTCTCCAGATCTCTCACCAACTGAAAACGTCTGTCAATGGTGGCCGAGCAACTGGCTCGTCACAATACGCCAGTCACTACTCTTGGTGAACTGTGGTATCGTGTTGAAGCTGCGTGGGCAGCTGAACGTGTACACGCCATCCAAGCTCTGTTTGACTCAATGCCCATGCGTATCAAGGCTGTTATTACGGCCAGAGGTGGTTGTTCTGGGTACTGATTTCTCAGGATCTATGCACCCAAATTGCGTGAAAATGTAATCACGTGTCAGTTCTAGAGTAATATATTTGTCCAATGAATACCCGTTTATCATCTGCATTTCTTCTTGGTGTAGCAATTTTAATGGCCAGTGGTGTAAGATGAAGTAGCTGCCAGAATCTTGGTCTGCACAGTGTAGTGATAGTTAACGCACTATTTGTCCTTTGTGTAACACTTCTCCCCCTCTCGCTAGATCTGAAATGTTTATTTAGCGGTCGTAATTTCATCCAAAGACATCGGAAACTGTTTCAGTTGAGCGTGAAGAAGTTACATAAAGGTGAACAAAGGAAGGTCAAGAGCTGTCAATGCGTACATACTGCCATTCCCACGCCGCTCTTTCTATCTTTTGGTGTGGTTACAGCTTCGTTGATAGCAGTTTGACAGATAATGCTGTGATGAGCCAAAAAATTATGACCACTATCTACCGAGAGATTGATGCTGCTGGTGGAAAAGTGTCGCCTGGCTGGATGAATCACGTTTCTTATTAACTGGATCGATAGTCGTCGCCGGATATGCCGTCATCCAGGCGAACGGCTGATGGAAACATGAACTGTGCCATAGGTGCAGGCCACTGGGAGCAGTATAAATCTATGGGGGTGGTGGTAAGTGAAGGCATTGTGACGGCTGTGGACCAAGTGAAAATTGCTGACCGCCTGTATCCCATCATGGTTGATGTCTGCCCCGACGGTGGTGGCCTCTTCCAATAGGATAACTGACCGTGTCACAAGGCCGTAATTGCGCAACAGTGGCTTCAGGAGCTAGATCGTGAACACACATTCATGTCCTGGCCACAAGATCTGCCTGATCTGAGCGAGGAGGAACACATCTGGGACACTATCGGGCGTCAGCTCTGAACACAAATCACCAGTCTGCAATTATAGGAATAGCGTGGACTGTACATAGAAATCTGCAGCCGAGAGCACCAAACTCGATTAAAACTTTACTCTGGTGAATTCTGCATTTAACCCTGTTAAACGCAAAATTATTGTGCACTGGCCTCGATCGAAGTTAAACGAGGGAGGTGACCGCAGTGAAATTTGATCGTGGCTAACGCCTGGTTCTCTAGAGATGACCAGGGTTTCATAAGCGTACGGTATTAAGATCGCGGCGCGTTTCAGTGTATTGAGTCGGACTCAAGGCATTGTATATCTGCAAGTAAGATGAACACAAAAAGCTTATTAATTTATGAATTGGACTAACTAGCAGTAGAATTAAATTGTGCTTCCACATGTGATCACATTTCCTGTTTTTCTCGAACAAAGGGACCATACTACAGTCGTATTTTTGTAGTTTTATTTATATTTATGGTATGAGAGGTTCAGAACTTAAATATACTTCTCCTGAAGCAGTTTGATGCAATTTTCAAATATTCTCGAGGAAATAGATATTCTCGAGAAAATAAACTTCTAAATTTTCCGATCATGTTTAATATGCTAAAATGTGGAAGATTGTTTTCGACAAGTAATATGGCTCTGTGGTAGAATGTTTGCTCTCTGTATGGCGGCCTGGATTCGATCCCAGACGGATTCAAATTTTTAAAAGAAGATGCATGTTCTATGAGCATATAGGTGAAGTGTAAAATACAAAAATGTAAACACAAATTTAATTTGTCGTTTCTTAACTATGCGGTCTTGATTAACAATCCTTTATACAAGTTTGGTAATAAGTAATTTTTGTTTGCTATGAGAACTGGACATTTAATGCAGTACACAAGGTGATTCAGCTGCCCCTACCGCAGTTTTATGCAACCCGCAATGATATAGCTCGTTTTCATAAACCACGCGCGAGATTTTGACATTCTCTCGCTCGCTTCGCCCAAATTATTAACTGCACAGGAAAAAATGTGCAGGACATTTTTGTAGGAAAATTATTGCAGTTAAATTTTACACTGTGCCAAGTTTTCTCTGGAGGCCTCAGTTTTTGAGTTATTCAAGAAAAACGTATCAAATAGTTCAAATGGCTCTGAAAATTATGGGACTTAATATCTGTGGTCATCAGTTCCCTAGAACTTAGAAGGACATCACACATATCCATGCCCGAGGCAAGATTCGAACCTGCGACCATAGTAATCGCGCGGTTCCGGACTGAGCACCTAGAACCGCTCGGCCACCGCGGCCGGCCAAAAACGTATCAAAATGACCTTCAAACGCACCTGCACGCACACTCGCCACTCGCCACTCACCAGTCATAATTTCTAGTACGTTGTTTGTGGCACTCCATCCCACAATTATACAAAAATTCCTGACTGTACCCGCAAATATTTGTAGAGTGGTAAGAGGGAGTTGCCCCTGAACAACATACTAGAAACTCTAACCAACGGGGGCTGAGTGTGTGATTGGCGGTGCGTTTGAAGGTAACTTTTGTACGTTTTTCGTGAGTAATTCGAAAACTACGGCCTCTAGTGAAAACGTATTCCAGTCAAAATTTAACTGCATTAAATTTCCTACAAAAAGGTCCTGTTCCTTTTTTTCTGTAGGACTAATAGTTTGCGCGTAGAAAGCGAAAGAATATGAAAATGTCGCGCGTGGTTTATGAGGGCCAGCTACAATTTTGCCTCTGGAAACCTACCAGGCAACTGTCGAATCCATGCCACGCAGAATAGCTGCTGTATTGAGTTACAAAGGTGGGTCAACACGCTATTAAGCAGGTAATGATTACGTGCGTGTGCGTGTGCGTGTGCGTGTTTATGCACTAGGCTGTAGTCAGTAATTAACCAGAAGCGTTTTCAATTACGCTACTTCAGTCCTCAGTCACTCGCCATTGCCTTAACTAAACAATTTTTACTCTGGTTAGTGTATTCTGGGATGTCTTTCATGGAAACACTAAATTTTAAATCAGAAACCATTTAGGACAATTGCTGTTTCTTAGCATGGATACACGATTTTTGTTCTTAAACAACTGAGCCACTCGAATCCGACGCAACTTCTTCCTATTGACCACCACGCTCACGTCGAGATGTAACCAAAAACTTGGCGAAATTTCAGTTCGCTGGTATTTATGTTCCCTAATCATACCGTCATCTTTGGAGGAGATAATCGCATCACTAAAACCCTAAACGTGATAGGTATGTAATACATAATTATAGATTCGAAGGTCAATCATAGGTATTTATTTCCAACGCCATTTATTTACAACGTCACTGCGTGGTGGGACAGTAACACATACGGGAAAACTGTTTCTGCCAGCCATAGTTGTGAGGTCATAATAAAGCAAGTTTCCCGTTTTGGTTCCACAAGAAGTAACGTGGGCAGACGTTACTCAAATAATAATGTTAATTATTTAAAATTATATACATACAGTGCATAGAATTGTAACCATTTATCGGTTCAAAAAATGGTTCAAATGGCTCTGAGCACTATGCGACTTAACTTCTGAGGTCATCAGTCGCCTAGAACTTAGAACTAATTGAACCTAACTAACCTAAGGACATGGAATGAACAGGCAGCCACACAATTCAGCTGTGTTTAATTTACGAGAAGTTTCCGGTTGAGACGACATGTCAGTTTGACGTCCGGCGGAGCAACTTCGAATTCCACCATTAGATCGGCTACTAAACAGCTGCTAGTATCGATGTTTTTGTGTAATCGATTTCCACGTTCAAACTGCAGGCATGCCGCATATGATGTTATAAACTGTTATAGGTCCTAAATCTTTCTTTATTCTTTTTTTAAGTAGTGTGTCAGGTATTGCATCCTTCCCTTACCGAATAATTCATTAAAACTACAGTCTTCCACAATATATACACATACAGCTAATAAAATGTAATACTTATGTTTTCTAATTTCGGGAGTCATAACCAGAAAAGACGTCATGATCAACAAGATCTAAGCTATTATTGCTTTTATATATATATATATATATATATATAAATTTTGGACATTTGTAGTAAGTTCCTAGGGACCAAACTGCTGAGGTCATCGGTCCCTAGGCTTACACCCCCCCCCCCCCCCCCCACACACACACACACACACACACACACACACACACACACACACACACACACACACACACACACACACACACACACACACACACACGCGCGCGCGCGCGGGAGGACTCCAACCTCCGGCGGGGGCACCCCACGAACCGTATCAAGGCGCCCTGGATCACGCGGTTACCCTGCGCGACTAGTATTACTTACGCAGTAGACAAGTTGCAGAATGTACTTAGGGTTCTATATACAAAAACTTTTAGTAGGTAATGGTCTAAGTCTGTTCGACGCATATTGCCTCCTTTATGTACCTTATTCTTAACACTATCGAAGAAAAACTTCTGGAAATGTAATCTATCCTATACTGGTTTCCTTACGATGAATAGACAGTCATCGAGCCCAGAGATCGTCCACACTAGAACTGTCAGCATCGCTGTTTGGTAGCTCATGTAATCGATAACAAAACTACAGATATACAAAGCATATCATTATAACCAATATCATGTACCGGCAACACTTAAGCAATTATGTACGGCTGCAGAGACAGCATGGCTCAATATTTCTGCAGGAGACTTCCAACGACTTGAGTTCGTGCGACGTCGAGCTGCTGCACTAGGCCGGGCAAAAGGAGCTCCGACGCGATATTAGGAGGGACCCCATGACTTTTGTCACCTCAGTGTATAACGTTGACTGTTTTGGAGGAGAGTGAACGCACTTTGACGATGGATGGTCGAATTCACAGTTAATCCAGATGCTGCTTCGTATCACATTCCCAGGTCTGATGGAGTAAGTTAATCTGAGCTGAATCGCCATCGTCGCCTGATAGTTCTGTCTATCATCCTTCGACGTCTTCTCCCCATCTTGTGTGTAGCAATTTACGGTCATGTGTTGTTATTTAGCCAACGGCCTTGCCGCAGTGGTAACACTGGTTCCCGTCAAATCACCGAAGTTAAGCGCTGTCGGGCTGGGCTAGCACTTGGATGGGTGGCCATCCGGTCTGCCGAGCGCTGTTGGCAAGCGGGGTGCACTCAGCCCTTGTGAAGCAAACTGAGGAGCCACTTGATTGAGAAGTAACGGCTCCGGTCTCGGAAAGTGACATACGGCTGGGAGAGCGGTGTGCTGACCACGTGCCCCTCCATATCCGCATCCAGTCACGCCTATGGGCTGAGGATGACACGGCGGCCGGTCGGTACCGTTGAGCCTTCCAAGGCCTGTTCGGACGGAGAGAGGAGAGAGAGTTATTATTTAAATAGACAATTACTCTATTTCTATATAGTGGCCTGGGTGTTCTTAAAGTGAATTTCCTGCATTAATATGCTGTCATGAGTGCAGAAAAAAATTGCATTCACCCTACCCGTAGGCCTTGGGGCTATTCACGTTGCAGGACACTCGTGAAAAGAACGTAATTACATCCGCACTTAGAAGATATAGATAACAGAAAGTGCTGCCGTCTTGAGTCTTTACCTAGGTGTTCTGTGCTAATCATCGACTAAACTGGGACCTGTGTGGGCCTAGTGCAAAATATTATCTATCTGCTTATAATCTTAATGATTTAATGTGGAAATCTATTCCGAAAACTCTTGTTGGTGTGTGCTCGTATAAAAAAATTATTCTGGGATTTTTAGTACTACTACAGACGGCATATAAGCACTAGACTGAGGACCTAAGTCTACATTATGTGTATTATGTTATCAATATACATGTCTTAGTTCTACTTACGATATCAGTCATTCATCCATGCTAGGGTAGCCGTATTGCGTTCTTCCAGGGTAGCCGTATTGCGTTCTTCCATATAACTGTGAGCCTTGGGAGCTGCATCTCTCAAATTCAGGCAACCCGCTAGAAACGTTGTTGCCAAACGTGTTCTTCGTTTGGTTTCCTAAAACCGAACGCGAGAACGATACAAAAAGTGGGCATGGGACGGTAATAAGGATCGAATCCAAGCCAAAGGCTGAGCAGTCTCGTGCGCTATCATCTACGCTGTGAGAACAACTGACACTAATTGTATCTGGCGGGCTTGAATTTGCACACAACAGACTGACTGGCTATCATCAGTTCTGATTAACTCGGGAACGGCGCGACGTATCGATTTTTTTGCTTAATAATTGTTTCTCAGCACAACCGATCCTGGAACACCCTTGAAAGCTTTTCAGACTGTTTATGACCAGTGTATTGTAGTAAAGTAGTATAGATTGTCTGCCAGTCTAATTTCAGTCGATTCATTTACGATACAGTCCCAATAGCGAGACATAATAACAACTGTATGTACCTCAACATACATCACTCCGTGTCCCTTGGTTAGACAGTGCTGCGCTACTGCATATTTCTCATGTTTTAGTAATAGTGTGTGGCGATGTTTCTCAACAATCTGTCGGAAATAGTGTGGATTGTCTGGTCAATAAACGTTTTCCCACGATGGGAAGGGTTTTTGTAAAACCTGGCATACATCATCGTCAACCGAGACGAGAAGAGATCTAATCGTGACTGGCGGGTGAAACACCCTTCCAGTATTATATCTTTTTAAAATCCTCCCTACCACTTAAGGTACACTACCAGCGTGTAATAGGAAAGCAACGGATCTACGTACATCTTCTACTGGTTCCGGTGGAGGTCCAAACTTCGAATCACGACGAATGTCATTGTAGCCATTTTGAACCCAAGATTTAGGTCTTTAGTTCTTGTTCAAGGTTTCCGCTTCCGAGACGGCAAAAGCCGTCCTTGCCCACGTTCTTAGGACCTCCGTGCGTTGGTACAATGGGCGACAACTTACCGCATGTAAATACCACTCCAGATGCGTTGGTGTCCTATGAACAATGTGTCAAAGAGCCCCATTATCCTTCCTTCAGACCAGTACGTCCAAAAAAGGAAGCCTTCTACCCATTTCGACCTTTACTGTGAACTTGATGTTGGTGTGTAGGCAATTAAAATGATCCATGAAGTGGCTAAGACAGTCTAGTCCATGTGGCCACACCACAAACGTATCATCGACGTAGCTCCTAAAACAGGCGAGTTCTGAAAAAAGCCGCCTTCAGCGCCTTATCTTAAAAAATCTTACATACATTGGCGACTATGGAGGATAATCGACTCTCTATAGCCACTCCGTCAATTTGTTCAAAACGCATATCACTGAATGAAAAATAGGTAGATGGTACCAAATGATGGCAAGATCGAGCAAATATTGTTCTCACATGAAGATGGCGGCCAGATGTATCGCTGAAAAATTGTCAAGGTGCTTGTGTGATCTAGCTGCAGAACCAACAAGATTACTCAGTTAATATGCCGGCAAGATTTACGCAGTCACAAGCAACGCGGATGTTTGAAAGAGTGCGGCAAAATTTTATGCATACATTGAGACTGGCGGTCGTCACATTGAACACTGCCTATGGGCTTCAATGGTAGGTATAGAATGTGAGTTGTTTATGTCAGTGAAACACTAAACATTCATTTCTGGCATTAGTTTCCGTCTGAAAGCAATCGGATTAATATCCTCCACCAAGACAAAGCGAACCAAAAACATTAAAATGACTGTCAATACTATTAGTGTGACCTAAGCGGCGGGTGACTCAGTAGTTAACGCGCTGGACTCTCCCATTAAGGGTTAGTGTTTCCATGGTTTTCTTTAAATCGATTACGTCTAAGACAGGGATGATTACTCTGAAAGGGGGACAGCAGATTTTTCTTCCCTTATCTTCCTTTCTTTCTTTCTTTCTTCCTTCCTTCCTACCGGTACTTCGAAATAAATTGCAGCTTCCCCTATGTACCTGCGTGTTCGAATTTACATGAGTGCATTGATAACAAAGCATAATCGTTGTAAGTTGTCTGCTTAAGAATGAAGACAATTGTCTCTCTAATGTTCATGTCAATGCAATTTAATTTTCCTCGACTAACTTCATTTAAGCTGATCTTCAAAATGTTGCTGATGACGTGATTTATTTTTAGTATTGGCTTATCATGAAATAAGGCGACCTTCCAATGTACGCAGTTCTTCACCGCATGTGGAGTAAGGCGGGATATGAACATTAAGATCCTCGAAGGATGTGGCTGCTTAAGCGATCTAATTTAACAGCGTCACTGTCTGATCGTACACGATGTGGCCGGTGTCTACGTTAAGACGTCAGTTCTGTTGTAGCTCCTTGTTAACTATGAAAATTGAAGCTTCCCGAATTCCACGCTTCTTGAGTTGAACGTTTTTAAGAGCCGTCCTTTACGGCCGCTGTGGGCGCCATTAAATCTGGCATACCGCCCAGAGGCGGCCACAGCACTGCTGACCAGTTTGCTGTAATTGATGTAAATAGTACTTTTCCTGTCTCCAGACAAACTTCTCCACGCTGACTACTCCTTACAAGAGAAATTATTGAGATGCCTCTGTACAAAACGATTTTAGGTGCCATAAAATGAGTTCTTACAGGATCTGAAATGGAAATGATGCCCAGAAGTCGTCATGATCCTCATTTCGAGTATACCAAACATGACATCTGAATTACTCAGGACAGACGGTTGAATGAAAGTAAGTTCTCTGTTGGAATATGACATAAGCTTCATTCCATGATATAAATACGGGTCCCTGTCTAGTTGCAAAATACGCCAAGTATTATAATGCTTTCAGAACCTTTTTTCTTATTAATAAACGCTTTTACATTGTAAGAGCGGCGGTTCAAAATTAAGAGCCGATCAGTTATAAAGGAACGATTAACTAAAATGATAATTTTAATAACGGTTTCTTTAATTTACGTATTTAATATTACCACCCAATCACATACCATTCCAAACAATTTTTGAATTTTGTAATAACCATCTTCCAACTTTCCAGGTAAAATACCGCTGCCTTCTATTTTACCCAGCCTTGCGTATGACAGTTTTCGAGTTGTCGCAAGAGATGGCAGTTATATAGCATTACTCTTTCATCGGAATTTTTAAGTTGTTTGCCTATTGCAGCAACGTGTGTGGACGTACACGCAGCTTCTTATAGCTCAGAGATTGTAACAGTTCACATAAAGTTGTCCTAGAAACGTCTGGAAATTCCAGAGAAAGATGACGTTTACCAGTTCTCTGTTCATTTTGAACATTTTAAAGACTTTTCTGCATTTAGGGAGCCATTGGCTAAGTTTTTCTTTCACTAATTGCATTGTGTCCTTTGGTGGTTATATATCCAATCACTGATAGTGCTTGGAACCCATTTTAACGGACTGTCTTGCGAAGGCAGACAGCAGTGAACTGTCACCAATAAGAAGTGATCTGTTACAATCCCAACAGGCCAATTCACTGTATTACGTGTGTGCGAAATAGTCAGCCTCGTCAAACGCTTGATACACTGATGTGACAAAAGTCATGGGACAACTCCTGATATCGTGGCGGACCTCCTTTTGTCTGACGTAGTGCAGTGTGGACTCAACAAGTCGTTGGAAGTCTCCTGCAGAATTATTGAGCTATGCTGTCTCTGTAGCCGTCCATAATTGCGAGAATGTTGCCGGTGCAGGATGTTATGCACGAACTGACCTCTCGATTAAGTCCAATAAATGTTCGATGAGATTAATGTCGGACGATCTGGGTGGCCAGATCATTCGCTCGATTGTCCAAAACGTTCTCCCAACCAACTGCGAACAATTGTGACCCGTTGACATGACAAATTCCATCGTTGTTCGGGAACATGAAGTCCATGAATGGCAACAGGTAGTCGTAGAGTTGCCGAACATAACCATTTCCAATCAGTGATCGGTTCAGTTGGACCAGAGGACAGAGTCGATTCCATGTAAAAACAGCCCACAAAGTTATGGAGCGACCACCTGCTTGCACAGTGCCATGTTGATAACTTGGGTCCATGGCTTCGTGGGGTCCGTGCCACACTCGAATCCTACCAACTGAAGTCGGAACTCGTCTGATCAGGCGACGGTTTTCCAGTCCTGTATAGTCCAATCGACATGCTCGCGAACCGAGGAGAGGCACTGTAGTCGATGTCCTGGTGTTAGCAAAGGCATTCGCGTCGGTCGTCTGTTGCCATAGCCGAGCAACGCCAGATTCCGCCACACTGTACGAACGGATACGTTCGTCGTAGGTCCCACATTTATTTCTGCGGTTAATTTGCACAATATTGCTTGTCTATTAGTACCGACAACTCTACGTAAACGCCACTGCTCTCGATCGTTAAGAGAAGGTCTTTGGCCACTGCGTTGTCTGTCGTGGTGAGAGGTGCTGCCTGAAATTTGGTTTTCTCGGTGATCTCTTGATGCAGTCGATCTCTGAATATTGAATTCCCTAAAGATTTCCGGAGTGGAATGTCCCGTGCGTCTAAATCCAACTACCATTCCACGTTCAAAGTCTGTTAATTCTCGTCGTGCGGCGGTAATCACGTCGGAAACCTTTTGACATGAATCACGTGAGTACAAATAACAAAAAATGGTTCAAATGGCTCTGAGGTCAGCAGTCCCCCAGAACTTAGAACTACTTAAACCTAACTAACCTAAGGACATCACAAACATCCATGCCCGAGGCAGGATTCGAACCTGCGACCGTAGCGGTCGCGCGGTTCCAGACTGAAGCGCCTAGAACCGGTCGGCCACACCGGCCGGCTACAAATAACAGCTCTGCCAATGCACTACCTTTTTATACCTTGTGTTTTAGTCATCTGTATACGTGCATATCGCTATCCCATTACTTTTCATCACCTCAGTGTATATTTGATAGGGCCCTAAATTTAAATTCAGTGTTATATTTGATTTGAAAATATTTTCACAAGCTGCGGTACCTCCTTTCTGGTGGAATGACTGTAACTGATCGGCTGTCGGACCCCATACGTCTAATAGGCGCTGTTCATGCATGGTTGTTTACATCTTTGGGCGACTTTAGTGACATCTCTGAACAGTCAAAGGGACAATATCCACACATCTTCAGGAATTCTGGGAACCGAGGTGATGCTTTTGATGTGTGTATAACAGAGGCGGTCAGTGATTAAAGTAAAACATTGTCAAACAAAGCAAGGTAGGCATTGGGCACGAAGTCGATCTGACAGTTAAGCGGTTTTGTTGGTGCTTTCTTTTTCGCTTTATGTACAGAACTAATTGAATTTCTAGAATTTGTCTTAGCTTAAAATTTTTTTACCTTCAATGATGAAATTTGTTATCAATGTTCGTTGATAGTTTCACCTAGTATAGTGTCTTACATTTTTACTTCGTTTTTGTACGTTGTGCGCATAACTGTAGTATTTTCTTGTTCCTTCTCTGTTCATTTAATATACTGCATTAACTAGATAATGTTGTTCGTGCACTGGTACGGAATTTTGTCATTCTTTTCTTGTAACGGCGTGCCGCAGGGTATGAGGGGCTCTCTGGCGGTCACGTTCCTCTAACCACTTCTCGCCTTTGCGTAATTCTGGCGTTAGCGCTAACAGAGGGCGCTGATTATGCGCAGCAGTATGTTTTCTTCCATTGTGGCTTCTTTAACTATTTGTTTTATAGTTTTTGTATTATTATGTGCACTATGAAAGCTGTTTATTACTATGTCATTATCTAGAATATTGGCACCTGTGCATATGTCAAATACTGTCTCTTAACTCTTCCTCATTTTAACAGTCTTAACTTTTGTCGTGTACTATTTCGTCGCTTTTTTATTACTGTAATGCCTCTTATACCTTATAAGCCCATTACAGATTTTACCGATTGTATCCTCCCTTTATTTTACGCTGTTCATTTGCCATTAAAGACTTGTGTAAGCCTACAGTAGCGATATTTGGTGAACGTACAACACAAACATTTTGTGGCTACTGTACGGCAGTTTGTTTTGAACAGTAGTGCTGCTGAAAACATGTCTCGTGCATATGCTGTTATTTATATATTTTTGATGCTGGTGGTGCGGATTTTGCATTGAACCTTTGACGATGCCACTATGGCTGCAGCACACTAGGATATTGTTCTATAAAACAGGTAGGCCTATGCCTCTTCATACTTAAAGCGCACAAATGCATATGTATGTCAGTAGTATTTTTCATTATGGTCTGTTTATTGTTTTAAGCTGTAGACAATCTGCTGATGTATTTATGTTTCCCATAGTTTGCTGCAGATCTGAAGATGGTCAATTATAGACCGAAACCGGCAATCTGCTGACAAAATTTTGTGACCATAGATGTAATGTAAAGGAAATTTTATAAATATTTTGTTCCCCACCACGAGACTGAATGCCGCTTGGTGACGTTGCGAACATGTGACACGGTAAGCAAAGTACGCAAGCGGAGCAGCGACTACTGGGGAATCGTTCAAGCGGTGATATGGGCCATAAATGGGGAAATGCACTGGGACTTAACGTCTGAGGTCATCCGTCCCCTAGACTTAGAACTACTTAAACATAACTAACCTTAGGACATCACACACATCCATGCCCGAGGCAGGATTTGAACCTGCGACCCTAGCAGCAGCGCGGTTCCTGACTGAAGTGCCTAGAACCGCTCGGTCACATCGGCCGGCTCGGCGCATGGAGAAGAGCTTCCCGGAAACTCAGAGCAAGTCAACTGTTCAATTGCTGCTGTCGTGATCGTCTGTGAAATTTGGCTGAACTACAATGAAACCACGAGTAGACGACATGGTGGTGGACGTCAGAACGTGGAGGTCGGAGGCTCGCCCACTCTGGAAAACAGCGTAGAAGGCGTTCTGTGACAAATCTGACGGCAGAGTACACTGCGTCCGTAGGCACCAGTGTTTCGGAGCTCACTGTTCAACGCACATTGTTGAACGTGGCACTCCACAGCAGATGACATCTACATGTCCCCATGTTGACGCAATGATGTCATAAATTACGTATATAGTGGACTCGGATTCATCGAGACTGGACCGTGGACCAGTGTTGCCTGCACTGATGAATCACGTTGCTTCTTACACCTGGTCGTTGTTTGTGTCTGGGTACACGGTCATCCAAGCAAACGGCTTCTCGTAACATGCACCACGCTACGGGTACAGGCTGGAGGGAGGAGGTTCTGTGATGTGGGCAACATTGACCTGCGCTATAGTGAGAGATGTGGCAGGATTCGAAGGACGACTACAACTGTGGACCCCCCAGGGGGTCCACAACTCTTTTGTGGATACGTGCGTGGCCAGCATGGGGCCCCGAGCCATTGCAGACTTCTTTCTCTCCAGGGCTGCATTTCCTTTCCCTTCCCATCCTTTCCCCTCCTTGCTCCTTTCCCCTCGCCCTCACCTCTCCCTCCCTTGGTGTCCCTGCTTATGTTCGCCCCGCTATCCTCCTGGTTCTGTTGGTTTTCCAATTCGGCTTTGTTGCATAATCGTCTCCTCCTTTTGGCATTCCTTGGTCCCCCTCTGGGGTTTGACCTCCATTCCAAAATTTCTCCTCCGTAGTGTGAGCCATTTGGGGAAGAGCACCTTACCTAGTGTCTCCGACGTGCGCCCTCCTAGTACATTCCACCTTTTCTTTCACGTCGTTGTCTGATACTAGGGTGCATAGCCAGCACGGTAGCCAGCCCGTGTGGTGGGGTCGCTATGTACCCTTTTGGTTGAGCCCCCTGAACACACAGGGATCACACCTCTGATACCTGAGCTGTGACCTCCTCATGCATGCCTTGGAGTGGTTGCTCGTCATCCTGGAGCATCGGAACTCCCGGCAATGGCCGCCGTGCCAGACGGCCCTTGCTGTGGCTGGGTGGCGCCCGTGAGGAGAGCCCCTGATCGGAGTGGGTGGTATCAGGGCGGTTGCTATGCAAATGAAACGCATACGGGTCCAGAACTCTGGCCATTCTTCTGCGGCCGTCTCTCTGCGTGGAACTGATTCCTCAAGTGCTGCTTCTCTTGCCCCTTCGGCCTTCCCTTCCATGGCCACCCCCTGGGAAGAGGGTCAGGCCCGTCATCTAGGGGCAAAACCTTTCCCACGTTATCTAGTTTGCACGAGGACTGATGGAGATACTTTCACCAGTGTCAAACCTTTATTCTTTGTGGAACACATTGAAGACAAGTTTGGCGAAGTGGACTCCCTGAGCAAGATGCAGTCGGGTTCGTTGCTGATGAAAACTACTTCAGCTGCCCAATCTGCGGCCCTTCGTGCCTGTACCCATCTTGGCACAATCCCTGTGTCCATTACCCCCCACCAGTCTCTAAATATGGTACAAGGTGTGATTTTTCACAGGGACCTCATCCTTCAAACTGATGAGGAATTTCGGGACAATCTCAGACGGCGGGGTGTTCACTTTGTTCGGCGTGTTCAGAAGGGTCCTAAAGACAATCGTATTGATACTGGTGCCTTAATCCTGGCCTTTGAAGGGGATACCCTTCCTGAGAAAGTTAAGATTATGGTCTATCGCTGTGATGTGAAGCCGTACATCCCACCTCCTGTGAGGTGTTTTAAGTGCTTGCGGTTTGGTCACATGTCTTCCCACTGTTCCCAGGCCCCTCTCTGTGGTGACTGTGGACGTCCACTCCATGAGGGGAGTCCCTGTGTTCCCCCTCCTGTATGTGTAAATTGTCATGGTAGTCATTCTCCACGTTCACCAGATTGCCCAGTATATAAGAAGGAAAAAAAGATACAGGAGTATAAGTCCCTCGATCGTTTAACCTACACAGAGGCCCGTAAGAAATATGCAAGACTTCACCCTATGTCCATGACATCTAGTTACGCCTTGGTTACATCTTCACCCCTTCCTCCCCCTTCCTTACCCCCATCCCGGACTCCTCCCTCCCCCTCTCCCCTGCGGCTCCCACACCTTCTCCTATGGGCGCTGCTCCCCCTCCCCAGCCGGAGAAGTGTCCCACTCCTTCGGCGTCTACCGGTCAAGGGCGCCTCTCCCGGGATGCCCCTTCCCGGCACCTTCCAGGCCAAAGGTCTGCTGCCGCGCGACGACCGCGAGAGCCGCGGTCTGTCGGCCCCCAGGTCGCCCGGTCTCTTTCTGTTCCTGATCTTGCTGCAGCTGGCTCCTTTATGCCACACAGCCCTCCTCGATCTCAGCCTGAATGGAAGAAGAAACATAAGTCCCGGGACAAAGAGCCTCTGGTGTCACCGGAGGTCCCTCCCCCAACTTCACAACCGGATTCTGACCTGTCGTTCATGGATGTCGCCCCCTCCTTGTCGGTGACGGGTGGGGACCCGGCGGTATGACTGGATTTAGCGTGTTCAGCCCCCATTTAAACCATCGTTCTGTGGTTCTCCAATGGAATTGTAATGGATACCATCGTCATCTTCCGGAATTGAAATCCCTTCTTTCGTCCTACTCTGCAGCTTGTGTGGTTCTCCAGGAATCTCATTTTACTGATGCTCACTCACCGACCCTCCATGGGTTCCGTGTTTTCTGTCGAAATCGGGTCGGACCCCTTCGGGCTTCTGGTGGCGTTTGTACGTTGGTACGTACAGACATTGCTAGCACGTGGATTCCTCTTCAAACTACATTGGAAGCGGTTGCTGTTAGGGTCCACCTAGAATCTGCAGTCACAGTTTGCAATCTTTATCTCCCTCCTGACAGGACGCTTACACCTGTTGCCTTAACTGCCCTTCTTCAGCAACTTCCTCCTCCCTTCCTCCTCCTTGGGGATTTTAATGCTCATCATCCTTTGTGGGGCAGTGCCTTTCCATCTAGACGAGGTCTTCTTATAGACCAATTTATTGCTGACCACGACCTGTGCCTTCTTAATGATGGCTCCCCTACTCATTTCAGTGTCGGTCATGGTAGCTTTTCTGCCATTGATCTTTCTCTTTCTTCTCCCTCTCTCCTCTCTTCCTTACACTGGTCGCCACACGACGACCTTTGTGATAGTGACCATTTCCCGTTGATTGTCACGCTCCCTTCCCGCTCCCCGATGGACAGGTTACCTCGTTGGTCTTTCCAACGCGCCGATTGGCCTCTATACACTGCACAGGTCGTGTTTTCTCCCACTTTGTCGGGTTGTATTGATGACGTCCTACGTGACATGTCTGACGCGATTATTCGCGCTGCTAGCCTTGCTGTCCCGCGCTCATCTGGACCGTTTCGTCGTCGGCCAGTCCCGTGGTGGATTACGGCCATTGCCATTGCCATCCGTGATCGCCGTCGAGCTTTGCAACACTTTAAGAGGCACCCGTCCGTAGCCAGCCTTACTACCTTCAAACGCCTTCGCGCTAAAGCCCGTTATTTAATCAAACAGAGCAAGCGGATATGTTGGGAACGATTCGTTTCTTCCCTTGGTTCTACTGTCCCTCTGTCACGGGTATGGGCTACACTTCGCTCTCTCCAAGGTTGCCATCGGCAGTCCACCCTCCCAGGCCTTCACCTCCCAGATGGCATTTTTACGGACCCATTAGTTCTTGCAGAACATCTTGCGAACCATTTTGCAGTGGCATCAGCGTCAGCCTCCTATCCAGCTGCTTTCCTTCATCAAAAACAGCGGGCTGAAGCTCCCACCTTATGTTTCACCACTTGTGAGTCAGAATCTTACAACGAACCTTTTACTGAATGGGAATTTCTTTCTGCTCTATCTTCTTCTCATGATACGGCCCCTGGCCCAGATTCCATTCATAAGCAACTGCTTCAACATTTCAGTACTCCACAACGGCAACATCTTCTTCGAGTGTTTAACCGTATCTGGCTCCAGGGTGACTTCCCTTCTCAGTGGAGGGATAGCATTGTGGTTCCTGTCCTTAAGCCTGGTAAGAACCCCCTATCTGTTGACAGCTATCGGCCAATTCGTTTGACCAATGTTGTTGGTAAGTTACTTGAACGGATGGTAGCCCGTCGGCTCAATTGGGTCGTCGAATCTCGGAATCTATTGTCCCCTTATCATTGTGGCTTTCGAGAGGGACGGTCTCCAATCGATCAATTACTTCGCTTGGAATCCGCAGTTCGGCAGGCTTTTTCCCGGCGCCACCATTTGGTTGCAGTGTTTTTTGACCTTCGCAAGGCCTATGACATGGCCTGGCGCCATCACATCTTACTTACCCTTCATCAGTGGGGTCATCGGGGCCCACTCCCGATTTTTATCCGCCAGTTCCTGATCCATCGGTCATTCAGAGTTCGAGTTGGTACTGCTTTTAGTTCTCCACGGACCCAGGAGACGGGCATCCCACAGGGTTCTGTCTTGAGTGTCCTTCTTTTCCTCATTGCTATCGATGGACTTGTGGCCTCTGTCAGTCCCTTGGTCGCCCCTGCCCTGTATGTGGATGATTTCTGCATTTGGGTTAGTTCCTCCTCGATGGCATCTGCAGAACGGCAGCTCCAGGTGGCTATACGGCGTGCCTCTGCATGGACCCTCTCACACGGGGTTCAATTCTCTCCTTTAAAATCGCGAGTGGTCCACTTCTGTCGCCGTACTTCAATCCACCCTGATCCAGAGCTCTATCTCGCTGCACAACGATTGCCTGTGGTCCCACAGTTTCGTTTCCTGGGTCTTCTTTTCGACATCAAGCTCACTTGCTGCCCCATATCAGACTCCTGAAGGTAGGATGTTTCCGTAAACTCAATGTCCTTCGCTTCCTTGCCCACTCCTCTTGGGGTGCGGACCGTTCCCTCCTCCTCCGTCTTTATCGTGCTCTAGTTCTGTCTCGCTTGGAATATGGTTGTCAAGTTTATGGTTCAGCTGCTCCTTCCACACTGCACATACTGGATCCAGTCCACCATTGTGGTGTCCGTTTGGCCACCAGTGCCTTCCCTACTAGCC
Source organism: Schistocerca serialis cubense (assembly GCF_023864345.2). Taxonomy (NCBI): domain Eukaryota; kingdom Metazoa; phylum Arthropoda; class Insecta; order Orthoptera; family Acrididae; genus Schistocerca; species Schistocerca serialis. The sequence continues at coordinate 619,293,276 of NC_064640.1, forward strand.
CTGTTGATAGTCTCCTTGTTGAAGCTGGGATCCCCCCCCCCCCTTTTCTGTTCGGCGGTCCCAGCTTCTGGTGTCTTATGCACTCACTATCCGTTCCTCTCCCACTCATCCTTCCTATTCTATCCTGTTCCCAGACCATGGATGTCGCCCACCCGACTCCCGCCCTCGGGCGGGTTTACCAGTTGCGCTGCGCCTTGCGTCTCTTTGCCGTGATTTTCAGCTTCCTTCTTTGTCCTGTCTTCCTCGCTCCCTCCCCTCCACCCCTCCTTGGTTAGTTCCTCGGCCTCGAATTCGGATGGATCTCCGCCTAGGTCCGAAAGATTCGATCCCCCCGGTGGTGTTCCATTCCTTTTTCCGCCAAATTTTATGGGAGTTTCGGGATGCTGTTGTTTTTTACACTGATGGCTCTGAATCTGCTGATCATGTTGGGTATGCCTTCACGCCCTCTGTTGGAACGGAAAGTCATCTGCTGCCGCCTACATGTGGGGTGTTTACTGCAGAATTGATGGCAATTTCCCAGGCCCTTACCTTTATTAAACAGTCCCAACACAACAGCGTTTTGTTATGTACGGACTCAATGAGTGGCCTTCTTGCTATTGACCGGTGTTTTTCGCGCCATACCTTGGTCTCTGCCATCCATGACCATCTCGCTGATATTCACCGTGCTGCTTGTTCCATTGACTTCCTTTGGGTCCCTGGCCATGTGGGTATCCCGGGTAATGAGCTCGCTGATCGTTTGGCTGGGGGAGCAGTTACTTACCCCCCGTTTTCTGTAACCCCTCCTGCAGCGGATTTACGGCTTCACATCAAATCCCACTTCGCGCAGTCATGGGCCAATTCTTGGGAGGCTACTCTCCTGTCTAATAAACTTCGTGCAATTAAGGTGACACCAGGCCCGTGGCGTTCTTCCTTTCGACTCTCCCAAAAGGACTCGACCACACTGTGTCATCTCCGCATTGGCCATACCAGGCTGACCCATGGTTTTCTTTTGCGTGATGAGCCGCCCCCACTATGTGGTTGTGGAGCCTTCCAGTCAGTAGCCCACATTTTGGTTGAATGCCCCCTTCTTTTGGCTCTGCGTGCTAAGTACAGACTCCCCCACACTTTATCTTTGATGTTGGCTGACGATTCCCGGATGGTCTCTCTGGTTCTCAGTTTCCTCTCGGAAAGTGGTTTTTATTCTCAGTTTTAAGGTTTTTAATCTCTCTCTGGTGTTGGGGCAGGGCGGTGAGTGTTTGGGTGTCTCCCACTGTAGGCGGTGTTTGGAGATTCCCGATTCACCTCCCTGACCGAAATCCTCTTTTCTTCCCCTTTCACTCTGTTTTTACCTTTTTTAAGGCTTGGTGAGTCTTTCTATTCCCATGTGTACTTTCTGCATTATAGCAGTTCTACCTTTTTAGTCACAGGTGGTCTTGCCTATGCTGCTTCAGCATAGTGTTGGGTTCATTCTCTTGCCGACTTCCCTCATTTTGTTTTTTTTTACCAATGACAACATGCCTGCCCTTTTACGTTTTTCCCTTTTTCCGTTTCATTGTTCTGACTTTACTGAGATGTCCCATTAGCGGAATGGAGCATATTTGAAACGAGGGACTGATGACCTTGCTGTTTGGTCCCTTAAACCTCAAATAACCAACCAACCAACCAATAACTGTGGACCACGAGAACGTTATTGCTGGCCACCGACATCCGTTCGTGCTTGATGCCTTCCCTTATGGTGATGGCATCTTCCAGCAGGATAACTGTCCAAATCACAAAACCAGTATCGTGCTACTGTGGTTGAGGGAGCATGATAGTGAACTCACTTGGTTCTCTTGTCCACCATATTCACCTGGTATGAACTCGATAGATCACATCTATGACCCTACCAGGTGCTAGCTTTGTTTACACAAGCCACTGGCAAGTAATTTAAGGGAATATCATGGCCTGTGCATACCACATTCTTCCAGAAACCTGCCAATTTACAGAATCACTGCTGTATAGCATTCCACATGTGGTGCAGCACATTGTTAAGCAGATTGTCATATTGTTTTGACCCATCATTGTAAGTAACAGCCTAACATTCTGTTGATCAGGAAACATAAGTGCGCAGTAAGTATGTTAGGCAAGATTGTAGAAGGCAATCCATTGTGCGGACCTTCTTGAAAGTATCATTAGCTTGAGATGATTTAGAGAGAATCTAAATCAAGATGGGCAGATGCGGATCTGAAATCCATGTGTGATGGGTGGAGAGAGAGAGAGAGAGAGAGAGAGAGAGAGAGAGAGAGAGAGAGAGAGAGAGAGGTGATTGAGTGAGTGTGAGTCAGGTGGTTAGAGGAGAGGGGAAGGCGACAGGAGAGTATACTAAGGGATTAGATTGTTATTCTGTAGGAAGGATATTGAAATACCATTTCTGCCATTCTGATTTAGGTTTTCTGTGGTTTCCATAAATCATTTGATTGGAATGCCAAGGAGAGTCGTTGGAAAAGAATCGTCTCAGATTTGAATTCCTGGAAATGCTTCTAAGAAATTTCTACACTGAATGTAATTTCCCCAACTTAATGTTTCATCAGTATTGAAAACAACCATGGACATCATATTCTTGAAAAAGGCATAAGATAGACCTACCCTACATGTGGTACAATCACTTAATTTGTTTTATTAATTTGTCTTTCAGGTACTTTTACACCTGGAATAGTGTCCTCCCCACTTTTAGTATCCCTCAAAGATGTATTATCTATTTGAATAGCAATAATACTTAACTATGTCCAAAGAAAAATTTGACTTGCTCTTTCTTGCCAGGTCAATGATAATTTGTGGTACTTTTTTCTGAAGAAATGCAAGTTTGTCTACTCAGTTTCTGATTATGTACTCTTAATCACTCTACGCTATTTGCCTGTTAACTGTTGCATTGTGTGCAGAAGACCTAAATATTCATATGGTATAAATGAAGAAATTTTCTTTCTGCAGCCAAGTCATTATGGAAGTCATAAGGTTGTGTAAGGTACTGGATACTATTTCAGTCCCCCTTAGGTATTCTCTTATGTTCATAGTATCAATATAATGCACTGCATGCTGTATTCTCCTGGTTGCTCTCTTCAGTAGGTATTCGATAAAAGGCTTTTACTAGATCCAGTCTACAAAAGTAGTGTGTCTTCCCTGAGCTGCCAAGAATTTCATATATACCTGATAGTGGGAAGGTTTCATACATGCTCTGCTTATTTTACAATAATCAGATGGCTACAACCAGCCATAATTTCCATGCAATGGCATCTATGTTTTTAGTGATAAGGTAAGACAGAAATTCCATGTTCATAAACCATGGGATTTGCTGGATTTTCTATTGCATCCCTCTGTAGGTGCAAAATTCTGTCAGAATGGAATTTTATGATTTTCTTTTTGGCATCTGGTAGCAGTTTTCTTTCGCTGAATACTGTCTGTGTGTGCTAACTTCTCAGCTGGAAGAAGGAATATATCTTAATGAGCTATACATAATAAGATGGATTTCCTTTCCTCTAGAATTCTCCCCATACATCTTGTTCAATTTGTGATACTTTATCTCTTTATGGAGAAACCGGCACCTTCTTTCTTTGTTTTGAGCAGGGCTTCATGAGGTCTCATTATCTGACTGTTACCATTGTATGTTATTCTGGTAAATTAATTTTTTTTCTTTTTCTACTTCTGTGTAAAATTTCCTGTCTGTTGGGCTGTGTTTTCCATCACCCATGTCAATCAGCAACTGTATTCAATGGAACATACCACCAGCAGTGGCTACAGTCATTTGAAGCTAGTATACATGTGAAAACACGAGGGTCATTGCTGGAGGCATATGTTTTTTGGCTAGTGCCTACTTAACTACTAAACAGGAAAAAAAAACGTTGTCTAATTTTCTTTTGAGTCATTGATGTAGTTAGCTCTGGTATCTTAAGATTGCCCCACAGCCAGGAAGGTAGCTGGTCTCAAATAGCTTGGGGAGCTCTAAAATATTTCAAAGTCCATTTTGAAAGGAGTTTATGAATAGATTTTAACTTACGCTGAATAACAGTATTACCTGTCTGTCTGAAACCAAATTTTCTCCTATTGAAGGTTTGGCAAGCATGAGTGTACCTGTGTACATAGCAGAGAGTGCAGTGCCCAGCAAGCGTGGTCGAATGGTTACTACAAATTCACTGTTCATAACTGGTGGGCAGTTTTTAGCAGCTGTCCTTTGTGGTGCCTTCAGTAAAACATACGAAGGCTGGAGGTACGTTGGCCATTGCTTCTCTAAATTTCTCACCAAAACAAATTTTATAATGGAAATTCATTTGTACGTTTCTTTCATAGGGATGTGGTGTGTTAGAAACAAGAATGTTTCTGTTGTGTAAGTCTGCAGATACAAGGCAAGGGTACCATAAGTTACAAGTTAGTTGCTTAGTTAGTTGTTTTTGCAACACATACATGTTAGATTTGTATTATAAAAATGTGGAAAAAGTCACTTTTGTAAAAATTACTTGCACCTTGCCTTACATATAATCATACTTTATTGTTTACTTGGATAGATAAAAAATCTACTCACCAAGCAGTGGCAGAACAGTCACATAAGACTGTTGTGATTGGCAAGCTTTCAGAGCCAGTGACTCCTTCATCAGGTAGAGGGTTGAAGAGGAAAGAAGGGTGAAGGAAAAGGACTGGAGAGGTCTAGGAAAAGGGGTAGATCTTGGGAAAGTCACCCAGAACCGTGGGATGAGAAGGAAGGTCTTCCCTTCTCATCACATACAGTAAGTCTCCTCTGACCTGTGGTTCTGGGTGACTTTCCCAAAACCAACCCCTTTTCCTAGACTTCTCCAGTCCTTTTCCTTCACCCTTCTTCCTTCCTCTTCAACTCTTCTGCCTGAAGAAGGAGCCACTGGCTCTGAAAGCTTGCCAATAACAGTCTTTTATGTTTGTGTTCTGCCGCCGCTTGGTGAGTAGATTTTTTAACTATTAAATTAAATAATTTTATCAATACTTGATTGTTTTTGTTGTTATACTTTATTGTTTGATAGATTTAAATGTAACAATATTTAGTGGTAGTACAAAAGTGATGGAAAAGATCAAGCAACGCCAATCAGTAGCTGCCCTTAACTCGTTCCTTTTAAAAACTGGGGAAGAGATCCTACAGCAACTTGTAAATGCCCATTTGAGTCTACATCAGGCAAATGTCTTGCCTAGGGCATTGTCACAAATTGTCCAGATTGCTCCAGCTAGAGCAGTTACAGATTTGAGGCTATGTTAATGGGATGAAGGAATTTTAATAGCCTTAAAGCAGAGTTATAATGTCAAATAATAAACTGACTTTACGTCCATAGTACTGTGACTGCCAGTGATTTTCACATTGAGCAATTTTCACTATGCCTGACTCTGTCAATCACCACCAGTATTGTTATCCACCTGACCAAACACACGCAGAAAATTTATTATGTCCTTATATTTTGGGTATTTAAAGATCATATTATCTAAAAAGTGGAAATAAATGTTCACAATGCTGCACAAAACCTGTACAGTACATGATGAATTTGTCACCAGTTGTAGTTAAAAAAGGAAGTAGTAATATTTTTGTGATATTGTACTATAGTTAGTATATAATTGAGAATAATGTATCAGGACGTCCTTAATTATTGCATTATAGAGAAGGAGACTGTGTAGATAATCTAGCATATCAGGTTAGTCTAAAAAGTTGTAGTTCATCATACAGAATGGCAAACATGCTTTACGAAGAGGGTGAGGGGGGTGGGTGTTTGTTTCCGGTGATGCTGTTGTTACAGCAGTCAGTGACTGTAAACAGTTGGTAAAACTGTTGAGAAACCATAAACATATGCTGTCCATTAACAAATCCTGTTAAGCTTTTATGAAGCAATAGCATGCTTTATTTGACTGTAGAATGCCATTTTAATTTTGATAGCAGACATATACTAATTCCACAGTCAAGATGCATCAGGGCATTTTCTTTGTTTCAAATTTTGATGTGTGTCTAAATTTCAGGTATATGTTGGGCCTTGCAGCAATACCAGCATGCATTCAATTTTTTGGTTTCCTTGGAATGCCTGAGAGTCCAAGATGGCTTGTTTCAAAGAAGAGGTACATGTTTTATTATTGATTTTGTAATGAAAACAGTGTCATCCCCATATAAAACTTGAGATGTTCAGAACTTAAAGCACATCACATTCAATAACATTACATTTAGCCTCCCAGAATAGCTTACATTTCTTCTTTCATTTTTGCAAGAATTGTGTTTTGTTGCAGTTTTATGAACTACATTGTTAATATATGTAAGACTGGGAATATTTAAATAGCACAGGTCGCCCTTCAATGAAGTTTGACCCCACAATTTTGATAACATAAGATAAAAGTTTATCCCTCAAAAGCTATAAATAATCTATTGCAAATAGTTAAGCCATTGTTGAAATCTTGATATCTTCCTTTTATATATTTTATTGTATTTAACCACTGAAATTAATTTCCTTAGGTGAATTAGAACTATATAGCTAACTCACAAACAATTATATTTGGTTTCGAGAACTTTCTTTGACTGTCTACCTTTATGTTGAACAAGATATCATTGAGGATATATGATGCTGATCTAATTTGTTTTTCTTATTCAATTCATAGTTAGGATGTAAAAGGTTGGGAGGGGGGGGGGGGGGGGGGGGTTCTCTCCTGTTTATATTCATACATGTTCTGATTTCTCACAATTCAGCATGTTACATATGTGAGGAAATTGATATGATCTTAAATTCAAATAATTCTGATTAATGTATTTGTGAATTGCTTTTGTTGACTGAATTGGCTGATCACAAAATGTTAATATTTTTGTATTTTTTCAGTCCCTTCAGTTATTCTGATTTGGTGTGGCTTGTACTCCGTTTTTGGGTAACACAGATGATTAGGAAAACTATCCCTTGTGAATTTGATTGGTTTACTAAGATTTTTTTTTCAATTATTTATCAGCATGTGCATCTTGCTTCCAAAAAGAAGCCATATTTGTGGCTATTTTTCATTCACTGCATAAGACAGTGATTGTCCAGAAATTCATTTGAATTTCTCAGAGTTTTCTTGCAACAGCAGTTATGAATACATAAGATATTCAATGAACAGAGTTTTCAGAACAATGCTGGACATACTCTCATGCCATGTATGCTTGTTTTGCATACCACACTTATCATATTACATATTTCTGGGACATCACTAATATCATTTTTAATCATGTCGTCTTACTACTTAGTAAGACAACATGATATCAAGCCAGATCTTCTCTTAGAACATAAGTTTATGTATTAGGCAATAATGGGAAACTGTAAGAAGTTTCCTATGAGTTCTTGACCAAAACAAGAGACTGATGTATTCTTAATGCAGTCAGAACTTGATAATCCTGGCTGTTACAGTGGGGTTATTTATCATTAATTGTTGTCATGAATATGTTACTCAAGTGTGAGGTGTATCAAACCTCCAATAGAAATGTAGCTGTGATGTTAGTCTGTAAGTTAGTATATTTGTCCTCTCTGAAAGAGAGACAACTTGTCAAACTTTATAGTGAACAGAGTTCTTTGTGTTTACACTAATTTATGGTAAAAGATAGAGCAAACTATTGTATGTATTCAGTATAAAACACAAAAAAAGGTCATGAGATAGTGCACCCTCTGTAGTTCACTGAAGTCAGTCAGAAAAATTATGATACAGACATATTTCTATACCATGCTCAATTGTAATTGTGCTGTTGCTACTTTAAAAAAATTGTGCTACAGTACTCCTCAGCAAAAAGATTTTTAAAAACAAACAAATTTTAATCTTGTCACAATTCCCATGGTATCATTCCACAGTTTATGCCCAGATTTTTTAAAAATTGGATACTATTTGTTAATGTCACAGATAATTTCATATCTAGTATACTGGTATGATTATGGAAAGTGTTAACGGCTATGTGTGTATTGTTCTACTTATTTTACTTCCACTTAATTTTTGGTTGCTCACCATTCTATGATCTCTCTGACTCACAGTGTAACTTTCTTTTTGCTAGATATCTGTGGCATTGCCTCTGAACCATGCTCAATCTCACTGCTTCTTGCCATCGTGTGTGGCACACAAGTGTCATTCTCAAAGTCAAGTTTCTCCTAATTTTTTTTCTCTCAGAATATAGTTTTTCAACGTTTTTGAAACTTTGTTTCATTATAATTAATTGTTTCTTTTACATATTTGGTTTTCAGATCAGTTTCCTTTAACTTGTATAGTCTTACACTAGGTAGTGCAGATGTAACCACTATCCCACTGTTTTGCTAACACTTTCATCACCTTCAAATTCCATTAAAAAGAGGTCAAATTTGTATTATTTAATTCAGGCACTATGGTTGACAGAGTAGCAAGATTGAATTCAGGCTCATGTGTTTTGTGTTCTCAGACCTGGATGAGGTTGTGCTTATCTGTGGTGAAACAAAACTGTGCTAAAATCTTGTCATGTCTATGATCTACTTGATGTTTTTTGCATATCTATGATTAATTACTGCGCTTGTCATGTTGCAGAGAAACAGTGCCTATAATTTTTTCAATAAAGCAAACTGTATTGAATTTCATCTCTTGCGTTTTTTGATGATTCCACTGCTTTACTGACCCGAGGCCAAATTAAAGCCTGCAATTCATCATCTGCTACAAAACAGGGTGGAAATGATCCACATTTCACATCAGAGCTCCAGCAATTAAAATGGAAAAAAGACTTCTTTAGAAGCCTTGATTTTTGAGTATTAGAGAGCCTCAGTAATTGAAGACATTTCCCCTCTTGGATCAAGTCAAAACTCGATCTCTACCAACATGTGTAAGGCATCTTCTTCTTCCTTTTTTGCACTTTGTGGTCTAGGCAAAAACACCTGCATATCTCTGAGTTAGTTACTGCACTTACTTGTGTTCCAGTAAAAGAATAAACATATTACACTGTAATTTCACTACTTCTGTGAAGAAAAACCTGATTACATATACAGCAGAAACATCGGATTTCGGCCATTCAAAAGTGCTTCTCTCTGTTTTTGTTTATGTCTGAGGGTAATGAAACATTATGTTAAGAGTGATCCTCGTACATTTTCAGTGCTTACTGAACTACAAATTTTAATTAAAACTCTCAAGCTTATGTGGATGCTTTCATCTGAGTACCTCGCAAAATGACTCTCCAGTTGCAACGGCAGTGACAGACATTTTACTGTCATTTCTAGTAACCTAGAGTTATAGCACTGTTTGCTTCTATATGTGAGTAATCTGATTGCATTAGAGAACTTAGGTCTTCTTTATTGCTCAATCAATAACTATTAAAATGGAATTACCTCTTTATCCATCCTGACTCAAGACATTAGAATTCCTGGAAATGCATCTAAGAAATTTCTACACTGAATGTAATTTCCCAAAATAATGTTTCATTAGTATTTAAAACAACCATGGACATCATATTCTCGAAAAAGGCGTAAGATAGACCTACCCTACGTGTGGTACAATCACTTTATTAATTTTATAAAAGTATAATAGTTAGCAACTCTCTCTCTCTCTCTCTCTCTCTCTCTCTCTCTCTCTCTCTCTCCCCCCCCCCCCCCCCCTCTCCCCCTCTCCCTCCTCCTCTCCCTCTTTCCCTAGCTTAAAAAAATCTTTAGTACAGCCTATTTGTGTTGTGTGGGTCAGTTTCATTGAAGTGCAATGTGGACTTTAAAAAAATCTATTTGAACCTAATAATCAATGGTTTACAATAGGCAGTGGAACGACTGTGATACATACTAAATAAACAAACTGTCATAAAAGTTATGATTATAGTACATGCTTAACATTTCATGAATCATGTTAAATAGGTTGAGTGACATACTGATGGGGATATCAAAACTAAATACATGAGCCAAGAATTTCAGTGAGACATAAATTTGTTCATGTGTAACTGTTTACATAATTTATCATGTATTTTGTGTTTCAGATGAAACATGGCGTAGATTAGCTGTCATATAATGTTAATGGGTTTTATTACTAAATGAAATCGTCCAGATTTTGTAGACAAATTTTATTTTTGTCATGTTCAGAGTGCTCAAGACGGCACACCTGTTGTAGCATTAGTGGACATCATGACCACCAATGAAAAATGAAGAGGCAATCTAACATTCCACTCAGGACTACATTACCCTAAAATTTGAGAGATTCAGTAGATTTTCTTGTAGATTATGTTATCATAGTGTATTGCTTGTCAAAATTTTAATTTTATACAAATGCTAAGTATGACAATTCAGTAAAATGTTCTTTGTGACTCATCAGTTTCATCATCTTCATGAAAAATTATTTAAAATTTGTAAGGCTCTCTGATCAAGTATTTCATAAATACACCATACACAACAAAATTTGGGTTTAATTTTGTGACATATGTATTAGTATATTTTAAGAGAGTCTTAGCATATTTTCAGTGTGTTTAATAACTGCAGCAGTTACTTAGGTATTAATTTCAACTAAGTCCTTTTTTGTGTCTTTATTCACTAAGATTTTTTGTTTCAGTCCTAATAAAAAGCACTACTTCTAAGATTGTAAGTAATTGTTGAGTACAGTTACTGCTTAGAAGCAAGAGTTCTTTAACCTCATATGAGCACATGGTTTTCAGTTACTCAAAAACAGTTTTAAAAGATAGATACTGTCATTTAATACAGTTTCCTAAAGTGGGTTTGATTTTGAAAATGACAGAACTCAAATGTGAACATAAACAAGTCTTGAGCATTTTGCTGTAGTTTTCATTTTAATTTTTATTCTTTCTCTTTTAACATAATGGCTGTGACTGAATTTGACACTAATAGCAGAAGCACTCCTAGTATCACTCCTCAAAGCCCCACTAAGAAATTGGTTTTCTCAGAAACACCTGTCATTACAAAACTTGAAGATGTATCAACTTTGAGAAACAAGTTCATGGCACTGTGCAATTTCATATCACATTCATAAGGCAACTGGGTTGGTTGGTTAACTGTTTGTCAGTACATATGGAAAATTTTGCAGTGTAAGGTGAAATTCGTAAGGGATAAAGTACATGACATGAACTACCGATGGTTCATCAAAGGCGCATGTCTGCACCAGCATGTCTCAGTCTTTCAGGCCTTATGTGCTTATTTATTCCAGCAGCACACAGTGGTAATCTTCTTTTATTTGTTTCATATTAACCAAAAAACTTATACATTGCATGTTTCCACACAGTGTTGATGTTTTTGTATTGCTTTTCTTGTGCCAGCTGAAAATTTTTTGGAAACGATTATCAGAACTTCCATATTTCTCCTCACAGTAGACATTCAATTATGACTTTCTCTGTGTATAACTTACTCCCCACATGAACAAGTAAAACGAAACCAATATCTCACATTTGTGTTCAGAATGTTGCACATTGTTTAAATACAGTGAAATCCTGATTTTCTGAGAAAAAATTACCCTTATAGTGGCAATATTATAGATTAACTTTTATGAATTTCAGCAGATATTGAAGAGCATTTCATTTAAAATATGAAAATTATTGAGTTTATCTTGCAAATTAAACACGGTCAAATTTCATCTTCTTAACTGTTCAAATTAAGAGATCATAGCATGACATCTTCATTTGTTCACATTATTTTAAGTGCACACCATCCATAAAAATGAGCCAAAAGATCTGGAAATTGGATCAGACTCAAAAGAATAAATGCAATTTGTAGCAAATAAAAACCTTCACACTAGTGATCTAGTGACAGTAATGTAGGGTAATACTTTATGAAGGGTCCTAAGATAAGAAATTCCATGAAAGAAACTTGTGTGATGTATTTAATAAAATATTCTGGAAATAATGGTTTTCTTTCATGGAAATTAGGTTCAAAGAATTATCTTTATGCGACATATTCAGAAGTATTTAATGACTGATGTATTATCAAAGTATTCATCAATGTGAATATACATAGCCATATGAAATCCAAATAAATTAATGACAGTAGCTGCAGTGTACATTTGTATTAGAATGAGAAGAAATATATGAAATTGTTCTCATGAAATAACTAAAACCTCACAGAAATTTAAGGGGAACTATTGATAATTAGTTCATGTCAGCTGAGTCAATACAAATTACTAATATAATGTTCCACTATATAATATTTAATGCACAAGATTGGAATGATTAAACCATCATCACAGTGGCATGCAGATATGCAGTCAGAATTCAGGCATGCTATTTAAACTAACTAGCAATATGTAATGAAACAATTTATTTTTGAGTTGCTGTGAAATTTGAATATCTTTTGATTATTGTTCTCAGCCACAGTTTTCCTACATTACTTTACTGTGAAGAACAAAAGCAGTTATGACTGTGACCTGCTGTCTGGAAAGAGCTGTAATACAGACAGCAGTGTGAACTTCAGCAAATCTGCCTAAGCAGAAGGAAAAAACTAAGATGTTTAGCTTAGATTGCATTAGTAAATCAAAAACAAATGTGTACAGATAAAAAATATTTTGTTTAATTATGATGCTACAGAGCACAATTAAACAGTAAATCAAATGATACAAGTAAAATGAGAGATTATATACAACTAATGTGCCCACTACAGTTTCATAATTTGGTAATCAAAGGCACATCAGAAGATATAAAATATAGTAAATACAAAGATTGGAATATGTGTTTAATTATTAAGAAATGAATAGTGACTGCAGGCTATTAAGAGACAAGTTCCTGTGGAGATTATGACAATCTTTAAGAAGCTCTCATTTGTTGTCTTCACTTCATTTTCTGGGAGTTAATTTCCCCACAAAAATATTGTGTCCATGTGTGGCTTTATGATGGATTAGGTCTTAATACAAATGATCAGATACACTTGCAACTAAAAGAATTCACTGTAGTCAAATAATAGCAGAGTTCTTATGAGTGGGTGGCTGAGGAATCTGGCTGAAGTATATATTGCAGCTGCACACATAATCAATAGCAACTGGTGAGTGTGTTTGGTTGTGTTAACTCTGCAATAGAAAGAGTTAACTCTGCAATAGAAAGAGAAATGTGCATCTCCCCTTTACTGTGCAAAGAATGATATCTAGGAAAACTGGAACTAAGAAGAGTTTCAGTGACGAAAAATATTAACATTTAAGGAAAACATAGTTCTTTTGTAATAAAACACCACACTTTGCATAACAGGAACATATTATTTTATAGAAAAACTGTAATATTCAATGAAGAATAGTTTTCTGCTGATTATAAATCATCAGTCATCCAGTAGGAAGGGCAGATTATGCTAGTACTTCATATAGGCACAGTGCTACCTAACATGTCTTTCTCTGAGCTGAATATTATCTCACACAACTAACAAAGGAGGGACATAGATTATAACATAAAATCCAAATCATGGTGTAGTTTGACCCTACAATGCTTTGTGCCATGGTGAGTGTGATGCAAACACACTGGATAGCATTGTACACATTTATTACAAACACAATTACAGGAGTGCAAAATCAGAACATTAACAGAAAAATGTGCTAAAAACCAGAAGAACATCAAAGATCAAAAGTATAAAAAGGTGATGCACTTCCCAGTTGACACCATGTGTTACAATTAATTGGTCACCACACCAGTGCCCCCCCCCCCCCCCTTTCCCTTTGCTTGTGTTTTCTTTTTCTTAAAAAAAAAAAAAAAGAGTCCAAAGTCCCAGGCATGTCGCATAACAGGTGTTTTACCACTCACCCTGCATGAGTTCTCAATGTTGGTACTTCTGGTGGCTGCAACTGGCATCTGCTGCTTGGTCTACTGTTGTCAGTAGTTGGCTCTGTGTGGACTGGTGAAAGGATTTGAGTGCAATGAGGGTATGTGCTGGTAGTTGTGTTTGTTTCATCCATTTGCAGGAGCACTGGTTTAAGATGGTTGGTGGAGACTGCTCCCTCCTGATTATTGCACCATATCTTGAAGGTGTGGGGGTTGCATTGCACAACTGGAAATGCATCCATATGAGGTGGTGTAAATGGAGGCCGGACTGAGTTATTGCAAAGCCACACATCAGCAGAGCTGAACAAGCCCTTATGCATAGAAATGAGGTTATATCCACGCAGTTTGGGTAGTGTCAGATAGAGAAGTGCCATAGTTTCATGTAGGTGGTGCCCAAACTCTAAAACTGCCATTGTCACAGGGAGGTCTGCTGGTTTCTCCAATAGCGATTCCACTGGTAGATGCAACATTTTGCCATAGACTAATTGAGCGGAAATGTGGCCCAAGTCCTCCTTGAGTGTTGACCTCAATCCTAGCAGGATCAGTGGTGGGGCACCTGCCCATGTCTCTTTAGCACACATCAGTGCCACCTTCAGAGTGCAGTAGAATGTTTCCTCTGTTCCATTGCTGTAAGGGTGATAACTAGTTGTCTGAATGTATTGCACCCACAGAAGTGGAAGAGTTCTTGGGCTAATGCTACCTCAAACTGTCTGCCCCTGTTGGTTGCAATAGTTTGGAATGCTCCAAATCTTGCTATCCAACCACTGAGTACTGTCTTGGCCACTGTTGTGGCAGTGTTGTCTATGAGCAGAAATGCTTCCAGCCATCTTGTAAAATGATCCACTACAGTAACTAAATAGCAGTAGCCATTTTAATAAGTTAGTGACCCTACCAGATCCACATGAATGTGACCAAATCTTGCAAAGTGCTTGATGATGTTTCCTGTGTGGCTGGCTATCTCTCTTCCCACCTTGCATACTTGACATCTCTCACATTGTTGTGCACACTGGTAGCTGTCTTTATTCAATTCAGGCCACATCACCTTCCTTGTCAGCAATAGCACTGTAGCTCTCACTTCCAGGTGTTAAAGGCTGTGGAACACCTTGAAAACTGCCCATCAGAAATTACTGGGGATGAACACGTGTCATATTGTATGTAACATTGCATCATCACATTAAATCTCCTATTGATGTTTTTACATTCTTCAGTGTCAGACTACATTGTCCATTCACTCATAATTCATGTAATTCTGGGTCAAGAGTTTGTTCTTGGGCAATGTGTTTTCAGTTTACCGCTTTTACACTCACAGACACCATGATAATAAATCGGTCACAATATTCTTACTCCTGCTAATATGTGGACATCTGTGGTGAATTTCAAAATAAAATCTGTATGTCTAAGTTGTTTTGGCAAGTCTTTAGGAGTTCCCTTGCTGAAGAGTACTGTAATTGCTGTGCGGTCTGTGTAAATAGTGAAAGTGTGGCCTTCAATTGAATCTCTGAAGTGAAGAACAGCTGTATATGCTGCAAAAAGTTCCTTGTCTATAATACTCAAAGCCTTTTGTGTGGCTGTGAGCAACAGAGGGGGGAAAAAAAAGGCAAGCAGCTGCAAAGTGTCATTGACAAGTTGCTGAAGTACTGTCCCCATGGCTGTCTGGCTGGCATCCACAATAATCGCTAGTGGTGCATTAATCAGAGAGTGTGCAAGCAGTATTGCCCTGACAGCATACTTCTTTACTCTGTCAAACACCATTACCAGTTCGTTGCTCCAAGGAACCTTTCTTACACCAGCCATGTGTTTGCCATTAAGTAGTTTTGTTAATGGTTGCAACAGTCTCACTGTCTGAGAAAGGTGGTGCTGGCAGTAATAATGAAGCATTTCAAGAAACTGCCTTATATCTTTGAAAGTTGTGGGAAGTGGAACCTGTTGTGTGACTGACATTTGCTCTGTCATTGGAGTTCTGCCGATATCTCAAAACCGAGGAACTTTACTTTGTTCTGACCAAAGACACATTTGTCTAAATTGACCACCACACCAGCATCTTGGAGTCGCAAGCCTTGGGTTCCTCCTGAGCCTTTGAAAACATAAGGATGTCAGCCATGTAGCAAAATAATAATTCCAGCCCACCCAGCAGCTGATGAATAAACCGCTGCCATTTTTGAGCAGCATTTTTCAACCTGAACAGCATGTAACAGTACTTAAATAAACCAAAGAGCATGGTGACTGCCACCTTGTCAATGTTCAATGGGGCCACAGAAATTTGCAATATGCTCATGTGCATTAAATTGCTCTGAAAAAATGCGCACCTGCCATTGAATTGTTCACATACTTGATATGTGAAATAGGGTTTCTATCCAGGGTAGTTACGGAATTTAACACTCGATAGTCTCTGCACAGCCTCCATGTGCCATCTGATTTCTTGACCATATGTAGAGATGATGCCCATTGGCTATATAATGGCCTTGTTGTGCCCTCTTGCATTTGCTTCTGTGTGTCTTAACTACCCACTGCAAATTTTTCTGATATGAGACAGTGTGGTTTGGCTGCTACTGGCCGCCCTGGTGTGGTGCAGATGAAATGTTGAGTGTTGTCTTGTGTCTACACCTATACCTTTGCTCTTGTGGGATACCCAGAAATGCTTGTACTATTCCGCGGCATTAATCGTGCTTTCCCACTGCCACTATTATTGCTTTCCACAGTAGTCCGTCATGTGCTCTTGGAAGCAAAGATCTAGCACCAATGATCTGCTTCCATACACTTTGATTGCTGAATATTTGCTACTGCTAAATGTAGAGGAGTGGCTCTGCTGTATGATTAGAACAATCCTTCAGGTAACACTCTGATATCTGATCCTGTATGTAGCAAAAATGTCATGTTGGAGCACCTGTCTGTTATGAATGGCTGCTTTGCCCAGTTGGCCAAGGTTGTAAATCCTACCTTCCAATCATGGAAGTATTTGTAAAAGCAAAGCTTCTCAAAGTTGATGTTGTCATAACCTGGTGTTGCTATGATGCGTATTACTTCCATCCTGGCTACTGCCTCAAAGCTACCTAACTGCTTGCCTGTTGCTTGCAGTATGTGGAACATAGTAACCCAATTAGAAATTCCATTTGAACCCACCTCATGTATGCTTGACTGGCGCAGAGAGAACTTCATTAACAAGGGGAGGTCGCCAATTGTGAAATTCAGATTCAATTCATACTGCGCATAATAAAAGCTCATGGCCAGAGGTGTAATGTGGCAAAGCACCAAGATGCACTTCTCAGCCGTTGTCGAGAAAATCAACAGTTAAAAGAAACCGTTGCGGTGAAATACTCTCTACGATTAAAGGCGTCGTGGCGCAGCGGTAAGCGCTCGGGTTTGTAATCCGAAGGTCGCTGGATCGAATCTCGCACCATGCAAATATTTTTTTTTAGTATTTGTTTTTTGTAATATATATATATCTCCCGGCAATCAGTTGCAACAATTATGCATACAATAAGTTGTTGAAAGTCGTTTGTCGTGGAAAAACTGGCGACTTCGAACATCATTATGTTTTCCGCAAACAAAGTTGTATTTCACAAATGTTATTAATTGTCTTCATAATGTTAACCACGTATAGTTAACGGAAGACGTAGAAACGATATTCTGAAACGAATACGTATAGCGTAAGTCAAACGTTCGAATCAGAATAGAGACCCCACGAACACAAATTCGCTGTGGCAGGTATGAAATATAAACTCCGTTACTCGCTCGTTACACTTAAAGGACAGATGTTGAATGGGCCGAAACGAGCCACCGCATAACAGCGTAGTTGCCTGCCAACTTTGGAAGAAGGTAGATGCGGTCCATAGCGCAACTTATAACACTCATTAATAGAGAGTGTGTGTGTGTGTGTGTGTGTGTGTGTGTGTGTGTGTGTTACCACTGCACCAAGACCCTGTAGTAAACCTTTAATTGTAGAGAGTATTTCACCGCAATGGTTTCTTTTAACTGTCGATTTTCTCGACAACGGCTGAGAAGTGCATCTTGGTGCTTTGTGCTTTTCCACATTACACCTCTGGCCATGAGCTTTTATTATGCGCAGTATGAATCAAATCTGAATTTCACAATTGGCGGCCTCCCCTTGTAAGTTGTAAATCTTCTTGTGTTGCACACCTGGGTGTGCACTGCAGAGATTACCATTTGTGAACATTTGCTGTGAATCCACTGCGAAAGGTGTCTTAAGGGAACAAATGCCGTAGTTCTGTGGGTGACTTAATGTTTGTATCCGATGAGCAGGAGCATCCTTTAGAGGTTGTTGAATGTGTGGGTACTGACATGGAGCAGAGCATTTGTGAGTCCTATTGCCAGATCTTTGGTGAAACAGACCGTCACCATGAGGGTCTGTTTGTTCATGAACATTTGTCATATTGCATGTAGTTTCACTGTCATCCATTGCCAGTGCTAGCTTCTCCTACATGCTGTGTGTTATGCAGTGCTGCCACCTGCACGGCTGAACTGTGAACTGTCGCTGCTAACTTCCAATGAGGTAGATTGCACCTCACTCATGATGCTCGATCCAGGGGGACTCACTTGTTTCCAACATGCTCTGTTGGGGGCCCCAGCTGAAATAATGCCATCTACAGCATTGCTTGCTTTGAATTCCATGCATGCCGCCATTGGTTCTGCTCTTTCTGTCCACACTTGAAAAGGTACAGTTTTGTTCACAGTCGAAACGATTCTCATATTTTCAGGAAGTCTTTTAAGACCCATCATGTGTAGCGTTTGCACCGGTATCAAATCTTGTCCTGCTACTGAGTGAAGTTCGTGCAGAAGTTGACATGGTGATTTCTTGCCAAACAGTTGTCTGCCGTTAATCTATAAAGTCTGAGCTCTGGAGAGGACGTAAAAGTTTCTTACGAGACAATTTTTTAATTCTTATCTATTTTATGCTGTCAAAAAATATAAAAACAAAAGTTCTGGTCTGAACATCCAGAACACTGTGTTGTGTTGTCCTACAGTGCACTGTTGGCTGTAGTAGATACTGATGCTGTTACTGTTGATGTCAGAGGAGGGAGCAGTCATTATTTCTACTGACGTTGAAGTGTGGACACAGCCCTTTGGTATCAACCTCCCGTTTTATCCCTCCATATTTTTATCCCTCGATATTTCTCATTCTGATCAGGGTCACCACTGTAGGAATGCTTGGTGCAATGGTGAACTCGGTACAAACAGCCTGAATGGTCTTTTACACTTTTATTACAGTCACAATTACAAGTGCACAAAATCGGAATGTTAACAGAAAAAGACACTAAAACCAGAAGAAAATCGAAGATTAAAAGTATAAGAAAAGGTGCTCACTTCCCATTTGAAGTTATTTGTTACAGTCGATTGTTCAGTCGGCACAACCTCAATGCTGCTACAGATGTCCGATTTAAACTACTGCTACCAAAAGAGGATATCTTAAGACCAACTGGGGATTGAACCAGGGCCTCTGTAATTATTTTTTGGTGCTTACATTAAAAATAAATGGTGTGTAACTTATACTGGCCTGAATGATATTTCAAATTATTTGTCAACACAAAACAGCACGAGTTATGAGAAAGCCAACTAAAGAATGTATAAAGGCGACAACTGTTGAAAGAAACTGGGTAAAGGAGTTTGTAGACAGCTATTAAAATTATAAGTACTAGCTATATTTGAGATGGCTATATCTTAATATAGAAGAGTAATGGCTCAAGCATAGAAGATTAATAGATGGAACATGATACTGATGAATATGGACATAAAGTAACATTCAAGGAGAAAGTAAAAGATTGAGGAAATTCGAAAAATAAAATAATGAGGAAGAAGTTTGTTGGTTTTCTTTTATGGGAAGAAGACTAACATACACCAGAAGGATTAAGAGCTTTTAAAATGATAAGAAAATGAATGTGTTCCCTTGAGTGGTTTTTGTAAATAAATATTTTTTTAAATACTGTTTAACTGGCATGTTATTTGTCAGGCTCAGAGAACAAAACAAAGGAAATAAAGTGAGGAAGGAGATTACAGGTTGCATGAGACAGGAACCAAAATGAAATGTAACCAAATGTGTAACTAGAAGGGTGGTGGATGAGTTTTAAACATAAAAAAAAATTGTAAATAAACTTAGGTGGAAAAAATATCATTATTAAAAGCTTGCTCCCTCCTTCCATCAGGCCATAAATGTTTCTTATTAATGCTAAAAGACACTTTGACTGCTATTCCATTATCACTCAATGCTGGTAACCAAATGAAGTTAATTTGTAAGCAAAGCAAACTTTATTATAATCATCATCATCATGGTCGAGGAACCAGTTTAATGTCTCATTGGGAGCAAGGTCATAAAACAAAGCAACAAGAATCTGGAAGAGAGCACCCTGTATAAAGCTGTGCCTTAGCACTCTTCAACACTGATTCAGATTTTTTGGATTTGGCATTATCAGACAGGAATTTAAATCCTGCTTTGCAGAAACAAAGGACAACTAAAACATATAGACTTACGTGTTCAGCAAACTAGACAAAGAGGCAGTAGTGTCATGTCTCAATGAAGAACTTGATACATTTAGCTCTGGAGAGGAGCATGTAGAAGAACTGTGGCTCAAGTTTAAAAGAATAGTTAACTAAGCTCTTGATAAATATGCACCTGGTAGAACTGTTCATGAGAGACCCTCCATGTCAGTGTCCCTGCAGTGCAGGTGTACAACTAAGTATAGAGCTATAGATAATGTGTTGCTGAATAAAATCAGTTTGACTGTCAAGAGGGCAATGCACAAAGCCTTCAGTGACCATTCCTATCAGAAAATAAAGATCTCTGACAAAACCCAAAGAAATTCATGTTATATGTAAGGGAGTTAATGGTGTGAAAGTTACTGCCCATGCAACCATGGACAAGACACAACTGAAATTGAGGATACCAAAGCGGAAGCTAAAATTCTGAACTCCATTTTCAAATGGTCCATTGCAAAGGAAAATCCAGGAGTATTGCAACTCGTGCACCACTCCAAAGACTAGTGCTATAGATATTAGTGCCAGCATGTTAAAAAGCAGTTGAAATCACTAAAATGGAACAAAACAATGGGGGCTCGGAGGGTGTCCTATCAGATTCTGTACCAAATTTGTGGCTGAGTTAGCCCCTCTTTTAGCCATAAAATACCATACATCCCTTGAACAACAAGGAAGTAGTTGGAAGAAGGCATAGCTCCCACCCATCAACAACAAGGGAAGAACGAGGTAACCACGAAACTAATATCCCATAGACTTGACATCCATTTGTTAGTTGCATCTTAGAATGTGTTCTGTGCTCAGATGTAATGAGGAGTCACAGACAGAATGACCTCCTATATGCCAACCAGCATGGATTCTGAAAACATAGCTCATGTGAAACATTGCAACACACATCCTGAAAGATTCAGATGAACGGAGTCAGGTACATGCATTTTTTGATTTTGTAAAAGCATTTGCCTCTGTACCATACATATGCTTCATATCAAAAGCACAGTCATAGTGAAATGTGACAGAATTGAAGATTTCTTGATATGTAGGATGCAGAATTTTATCTTGGATGGACACTCATTGACAGCTGCAGAAGGAATTTCAGGCATACATCGTGAAGTGCGAGTGTATCCTTAGTGTTCATGTTGTGTATTAATGACCATACAGACAGTGTTAATAGTAACCTCAGACTTTTCACAGATGATGGTCATCTATAATGAAGCAATGTCTGGAAGGGGGGGGGGGGGGGGGGGAAGTTGCACAGACATTGGCAGCTTGCTTTAAATGTTCAGAAACATAAAACTGTACACTTCACAAAAACATAGTGTCCTATAAATATAATGTTTGTTTGTCACCAGCTTATACAAATACCTGGAGTAACACTTTATAGAGATACGAAATGGAAAGATCATGTAGGTTCTGTTGTAGGTCAAGTACGTGAAAGACGTCAGTTTTTTGGTATAATACTAGGGAAATGCAATCAGTCTACAAATGAGATTACTTACAATACAGTCTTGTGACCCATTCTAGAGTATTGCTTAAGTTTCTAGGACTCGTATCAAATACAACTTAACAGGGGATAATTGAACATATATGAGGGGTTCAGTACAGGTGGTTATAGGTTATACGACCCATGAGAGAGAGTCGTGGAGTTATTGAAGAAAATGAAGTGGCGAACACTTAAAGATGGAAGCAAACTACAGAGAGAAAGCTTAGTTAAAAGTTTCAGCAACTAGCTTTAAATGATGAATCTAGGAACAGACTACAACCTCTCCACATACCACTCCCGTAGGGATTGTTACGAGAAGATTTAGACTAATTACAGCATGTACAGGGGTGTTTACTGAATCATTCGACCTGCAATCCATATGTGAATGTAAAATAATGGGCAGTTCCTTGTGCCATGCACTTCGCGGTGGGAGTGCAGAGTATGGATAGGAAAAAGAAAGTCGTGGCTATTACGCCACATACAGATATTATTATAATCAATTACACTCTTTCTATTGGCTTAATCTGCAGTGACTACTGCATTCTTCTTTGAACTCATACTCTATATGAAACAAGCTCTGTTTATTACCTAATTATTCACATTCACATTCATCTATGTTGTTCTTGTGGTTGACCTTATTTATGGTTTGCAAATTATAGCTTCTCTAAAATGAGATTGTTTCCTAAACTTCCCACTTGTTAATAACATGTAAAATTAAAGCCAAACAACACGTTCAGAGAATTCCTTGTATTTAAACATTTTGTTTGTCCCTATTATCAAGGTCATTTTTTTTTTTTTGTACAACCACTGAACAATTTACACCGACTGACCAAAACATTATGACCACTGCCAACCATAGGACTGAATACCATCTGGTGATATTGCAGGCATGCAACATGGTAAGAAAAGTATATAAATGGAGGAGAAATGAATAGGGACTCATTCTAGTACTGATATGAGCCTTATAAGTGACTTTGACCAAGGGCAGATTGTTATGGCTTAGCACATGAGAACAAGCATCTCCAAAATGGCTCAGCTGGTCAGCTGTTCATATGCTACAGTCATGAGCATGTATAGAAAGTGGTTGAAAGGTAGTGAAACTGAGTATGCCCTAAGATGTTGGACGTCCATACTTCATCGCAGAACATGGAGGTTGGAGGCATGTCTGCTCTGTGAAGCAAGATAGACAGAGATCAGTGATAGATCTAATGGCAGAGTACAGGCACAAAAATGTTTCAGAGCCCACTAACAAATGCACATTGTTGAAAAGGGCAGTCTGTCACAGATGACTCTTACATGTTTCCATGTTGACACAGTCACTTCCTCCACTATGATTTCAGTGGGCATCGAATCATCAACACTGGACTGTGGATCAATAGTAACATGTCACATAGATGAATTGTGTTTCTTGCTACACCAGGTCCATGGTAGTGTCTGGATTTGTCATCATCCTGGTGAACGACTGCTCAAAACAAGACCCACACCCCAGATGCATGTGGTTGGGAACAGTATTGTGCTACAGAGGACAATAACTGGGGCATCTGTTGGACAAGTGATAATAATCTAAGTTATCATGAGAGCTGTGGACTACATGAACATTACTGCGGATCACCTGCATCTCTTCGTGTTTGAGGTCTTCCCTGACTGTGATGGCAGCTGGCAGCAGGATAACTGTCAGTCACAAGGCTAAAATCATGTTACAGTGGTTTGAGGAGTATGATAGCGAAATTGTATTGATGTCTTGGCCACTAAACTCACCTGATCATAACCTGATTGAATGCATCTGGGAGGCTATCAGATGCCAGCTCCATGCCCACTAACAATAGGCCCTTAATTTACAGGAATTGTGGGACTTGTGCATAGATATTTGGTGCCACATACCCTGGGAAACCTACAAAGGACTTGTTGAATTCTTGCCACACAGAACTGCTGCAGTATTACGTTTAAAAGGTGAACCAACATGCAATTAACCAAGTTATCATAATGTGTTGGCTCAACAGTGTATATATGGACCCAACATTTTTAAAAAATATGTGCCTATAGTGCTGTTCCCTTTTTATCAATTTAACTTTTCTTAACTAGTTTGTTTGGATGTAATTTTATAGCCCACATTTGGTTTTGTTCCACCTCTCTCTCTCTCTCTCTCTCTCTCTCTCTCTCTCTCTCTCTATCTCTCTCTCTCTCTCTCTCTCTCTCTGCTGTGGAAAAATTGTGAAAGTAATGGGCCAATTTGATAAAAAATTTTTTTTTGTAATTTTGGTTGTAATTTCTCTCTTGGGAGCTGCCCTAAACAAGTACTGAAAAGATGCTGGAGACTCAAGAACAAAATCAGTTTTGGATATTTTGATTTGATCATAACAACCCTTTCATTGTAAATCGGTAGTCATAATAGTTCAGAAAAACTGAACATTTTCATTGTGATGGTCATTTATTAGTTTTCAAGCTTGTGTGTGTCCATACCGAATTGCCCTTATTTATGGAAGGGGCAGATAGTGCAGATGGGGGAGTGCTTAAACATTATGTAAAAGTAGCCAAGAACAATTGTCGTTGTAGCATAATCATATCTCAGAAGTATCCAAAACTCATAATGCGTTTAAACATGCAAATATCCCAGTTCACCATATCCAGTATCATTTAATGCCAAAATGCAATAAAAATAAAGTAAACTGACAGTACAATAAAGTGTAATGTGAAAAAATGGGAGACAAACTAAAAACTTAAGCATGTGTGTTCGTAAGCTGTTATAATATGCCATTATGATGTAAACTGATTAATATGGCAGTACACCGCCCCATGCCATGTTCATACAGTAGCTGCTCATTGGTTAATGTATTCTTATTGATTGACTTTTCCTCCCTAATAAGTCCAAATCTGTTCACTTTGTACAGCAAAATTTCATCTCCTTTTTGTTGATTTTTTAAAAAAATCATTGAATAATTTAACTTGTTTAGATAATGCACCCACTCTCCAGCCTAATTTTCTACTGACACAGTGAAGATTGATTTCAATTGTGTGTTGTATTTTGGGTATGTCCTTTCTAATGTAAGACCCATTTTATGTGGTTTAGGTATAATTTCCTGAAATATATTGTGTGGTTAGGAAACTGTAAAGACAAATGGTTTTAAACACCATGCAAGTGGAAAAAGTACTGCACATTTTCTAACATGATGAGTAGTTAGTTTGTTGGTGATTTGTGTTGGTATACATTTGTGGTATAGATCCCCCACTTTGTCAAATTTCTGAGCAACTTTGAATTCATTCTTATTTTACATCAGTAGGCTCAAATGATGTCAGATTTTCAGTTGTTTCTGAACATGAAATTTTCCTGTGTTTCAGAAATTTTGGTCCTGGTGTCCAGACAAAAAAAGAAAAATCAGGATTTCACTGTACTTCTGAAAAAAAGTATCTACCAAAGAATTGCAAATTTTGCTGCCAAATATAATATCTTTGCTATCTTTTTCAGTAATATGATCTGGCTAAACCAGTAATCTTGAATCATAGGAAGTACTGGTAACTAATTACAGAACTTGTAAGATTTGCAAGCTGCTGTGCAGTTAACACATAAGAGGCTTTGGAAAGAGAAAGATGAAGCTCTTCTGTGAGCTGATTTGGAAGCACATTTCTCCTGTGTAGCTGAAGATGCTGCATCACACTCTTCAAAGGCAGGACAAATTTTTTTATCCCTTTAGCAATTTTTTAAATACACTACTTACTAGCAAAGCACAGGAATGAAACAAATTAACGTGATTCCTTCCAGTAATATTGAGAGTAATTATAATACTTGGTGGCAGTCTACAGCAGCAAAATTTGTTCTTTTTCCTTTTATATTTATTCGTTAAATGTTCTCTTCAGTAGGTGGTTTAAAATTCACTTGCAAAATTGTCCCATTATGCTATCATTTATTGTTTTTGGGATAATTAGAGTAATAGTTGCATATAAATGTTGAATGTGACCTTAGTAATATCAGCTTTTATTCCAGAATGCACACAATACCAGGAAATTCTGTTCACAAGTAATTCACTCAATCTAAATGGTTTTTTTATACTATATTCTACAAAAGAGAAATGACAGGTGCACTTTAAATTAACTGGGAGATATCCTGACCAGACATCTATAAAGTGCTCCCAGTGATGAGAGAGTTGAAGGTAAACAAACAACTCAGTCACCCTGATCCCACAACAGGAAAATATGTGTTAAAGATGGCATTCAATTTCATTCATGAGTGATAGCATTCATCACTCTGATTTTTTTTACTATTATTTCAAATGAAGTGGCAGAAACTGATGAAAATTTAAAAAATGAGAGGAAAAGGCAATTAAATTACTGCTGTAACAGAACCACTTCTGAAACAGTAAGAAATTCGAAATAATAAACATTTGCCATATTTTAATTATAAATATCTTTGTGATTACTCTGAAAATAAAAATGTAGTCCATGGATTTACAGTATGGACTACCTAATACATAACAGCCCATATTTTATCTGTGTCCTCTTACCACTATAAGGGTTGTGGAATAGGGGGAGGGGCAAGAGGACTATTAGGAGGAAATTATTGTAGAGTAGACACACAGCCACCTTATGGTGATAAAGAAGTTTGAGGCAGAACATAGTCTCTTCACCAGTGCAATGATTTGGGGTACCTAACTTTTGCTTCAGTCTTACTGTCTCATATAAATTGTCATTTAACAAATTCATTTTATCTTACACATTGGAAAAAGGAAAAAAAAAAAAAAAAAAAATCAAAAATGACATTCAATACCAAGTGTTAAGTGCATAAACACAGTGTGTGCTGTTGCTAAATACACTGACCTTATTTTCTAGACATACTATCTAAACAAAGACATATTTCTTAATTGTAAATGTTTAAGTTAATTTTCACTGGCAGTTCAAATTATCATGAATTCGGACTCATTGACCATATTTTGTCAGTATAGTTTTGCAGAATCTACAAAGCGTGAGTATTACGCTTCTTGTGTTATACATCTATTTCAGCATATAAAAATTGCATGCTTTTGTGGGAATAACACTCTTATATGTATGTTAGGTACGATGATGCTCTGAAAGTTCTGAGTTCTATCCGAGGAGACAGGGCAGTTGCGTCTGATGAACTTGAGCTGATCAAGGCTTCATGTCTTGAAGATGAAGAACTCCAGCAAGCAAAACAAGCAGGTTCAGGGCAATCAGCTTTTGTGAAAATCCTGAGAACAAGTCACACACGCCATGCATTAATTTTGGGATGCGCCCTGCAAGCATTCCAACAGCTGTCGGGCATCAACACTGTGATGTAAGTACCTTTGCTGGTGATAAGCTGAGTGAAAAATGTCTGCTCTTAGGTAATGGAATAAAGTATGTGTAACAATATTTGTGGAGCACAATGAATGAGAGCAAGGGAAGAAAAAATAGAGTACATAATATCACTAGGGAAGCACATGGTGAAAAATTTCAGTATAAGTAAAATATCTTTTTCTACTGGTTCATTTACGTTCTGTGCTTTTAGTATTCTGTATTAGCATTGTGGATCTTATTTTGTAGTTGGTATGCCAGCATATATTCTATTAAATTGGATTAATGTCTAAACTGCTATCTTCTGTACAGTAACATGAACAGCACACACATTTCTTTTGTTGATCATTGAATTATTAGTATAAAAACGGATATTACATTCAAAAATGTTATTTTAACAAAAGGACAGGTGGACTGGCCGTATCTTAGCTTCAGGAGATGCAGCACCCAGTACAGCTGATAGGAATGAATAAAAATAGATAATGGCACTCCATCCATTCATATATTTTGCTCCATGAACCTCACCATGAAGGAGAATTTCCAGAGATGTGGAATGCATAAATTTACATGTGAACAGGAAGAAGCAGCCTTTGAAGGCTCCTACTGTAAAATATATCAATTAAGATTACTCCTAACCTACTCACACTGATGGTTATCAGAATTATTTTGACATTACTTCATATGTATGTCTCTATTAGGAGAAAATCAACTGCTGTACTTAAAAAGAAAAAAAGCTACTGCTGTTCCTCTTATACTACTTAGTTGTTTTTTTCTCTGATTCTTCAAACAGTGTGTTCACGTAACTTTCACACAGATCAGTATAAGCTGTCTGTATACTGGCAAAAGCAAGAGACATTTAATACAATTTTTAACAGTGCATTACTTTACTTTTTACCTGGTGTTGTTGCTGACAGTAAAATACCTAGTAAGAATTTGGTTCAGTACATAGCATAAATTAGTGGGAAAAATCTATGAAATGCTTGATCGCATTTAATTATTTTTTGCAGGTATTACAGTGGTAGTATAATTCAGATGGCTGGAGTTAAAGACCTATCTCTGGTAATTTGGTTAGCTGCTGCTACAGCAAGTGTGAACTTCCTGTGTACATTCATTGGCTTTTACTTAGTAGAGGTTTCTGGACGGAGGCCTTTGTCGTTGTGGTCTCAGGCTGGTGAGTGACAGTTTGTTAGCACTTAAAATATTAATTCATTTTTACTGTATTAATAACACTTTGCTCTCTTTTAATCCATTTCTTGATGATCAAAGCATTCTGTGGTCTTGTAGTAGAACCTGACTGGCTAAAATAAACAGTATCTGCAGGTTTGCAAATGATTAGAGCTGCAATTCCCTGTGACAGTTACATCAGACAACAGAGTACATCAACGATGTCTGTGTTCTGTGTTGTCAGGCCTGGTAGTGTAAACAACAGGTATGAACAGTATAAGATGTTGAGTGATCATGGTGAAGGATACAGAGATACCACATACTCAAATGAGACAGCATTACCAGGACCAAACTGAAAGCACTCTCATTATGGGTCTTCATTTGGCCAGCTGGTCCAGTTGTGCAATATCCACATTTGTAGAGCACTTGGATATGACAATGTCCCATTGTTGGACTGAATGGCAATGTGAGGGCAGGCATACTTGTAGTCGAAGTTCTAGTCTGATTATCCAAGGGAGGATCAGCATACTGTGTATTGAGCACATCTGCGACTACCATCCAACAACAAGTAATGTACTCATTGCATCATTTTGTGTCATTCCACACATGCATTGGACACTAGCAGCAGCCGAAGTAGGGAATTACCATCCCATGCATAGCTGCTGTTAACACCACCACAACACAAACTGGTGTGTTTGGAGTGGTGCCATGACCAGGAAGCATAGGCTGCTAATGAATGACATTGCATTGTGTTCAATGATGAATAACATTTCTGTACTCTCAAGGATGACCATTATCAGCAAATATGGCAGCAGCCTGGAGAGACGTCCCATTCTTCCAATGTTTCAGAGAGGTGCAGCAGAGCAGTGTTACTCTTTGTGTCATGGTGTGCGGATCCATCTATGACTTACAGTCACAGCTGGTAGTGATTGAGAGAACTCTGACAGCACTGTAGTATATCATGGCAGTAGTGTGTCCTCCTGTGTTACCTCCCTTGTGACAGTATGGAGGCACCATTTTTCAATGGGACAATGCTCAGGCACATATGGTACATGTCTCCATGAACTTCATGCATGATGTTGACATACTTGCACAGCTGGCAAGATTCCTACATCCGTCCCCAATACAATGTGTGGGACCATTTCGGACATCGATCCCATTACAATGCTGTGATATCTAGGACCAGTTACAGCAGTAAGGGCCAAGCCTTCATAGGTGATACAACAGTTTTGACACATTTCTTAACCATATTAGTGCATGCATGTAGGGCAGAGAGTATGCAACATCTTAATGATTACAGAGCTTATACTACCAAGTTCTATGTAAATGTGATTCAATTTTGTAATCTCTGAAATAACATCACATACCCTCTCAATTCATGAAGTTTCATTTCATTTCCTCCTCCCTTTCTGGGTGCTTAACTTATTGTCTGGCAGTGTATTATTATGTGGAAAAAACACTGTTTTGCTGTCAGTTTCAGTATCTTGTAATGATTCTGAACAAGAACTACACACAATCAAAACAATACCTGTAAACGATAAACATTACATATTTATATGCTCCTCAGAGTATCAGACTTCCATAATCCTTTACAACAAATTGCAAATCTGCAAATGCAATCTGCAAATGAGAGTAAACAAACTTAAATATCAATAAATAAATTTAAATATTAAATAACATCAGGTGTGAGTGAGCGCTGCACCTTAGCCGTCATTGAGGCTACTATAATGCGTCACTTCCCCACTTACTTCAGCAGTGATCCACAGTTGCTGAAGTCAGTTGCCCCAGTTACCATGACAACTGAAGTGAGTGTTGGCAATGTCCTTCTATTTCTGACATTGTTTTCAAACAATGCATTCAAACCATTATTGTGGACTCTGCCTCCTCTGTTTTCTTGGTTCATTCCCTCAAAGAAAGACTGGTCCTCTTTTTCAGTCATAACACATGCTATATTGCAGTAGCCTAATTTGAAAATGCTCTTCACATGAGCAAAAGAGAAAATGGAAAACGAAAAAAATCGTTATTTTTTATTCCTTCACAGTTACAGTTGGCCAGCTGTCTGAATACAGGCTTCAGTTAATACAGATTGTTTATTAGTACAAATCAAAGTTGGCATTTGGTGATCAGTAAAGGAACTAATAATTATCCATTCACATAATTATTGATTTTAATCAAAATTCTCCTCTTTAGCAGCAGTGACTGGTCAAAATTCACTCCATTTTACCATAATATACAACTATTATATAGTAACATACAATTCAATCCTAGTTACTTATGAGAAAATATTAGTTTACACTTTTCATATACACTTTGGAATAATGGGTTTTAACCTATTTCTGCCAAAAATACTCACATTCTGGTATTGTATATGCTTCTTTACCTTCAAATGCACACCTTATGATTTTCATTCCAGGCTGTCTAAGTTGTGGCTTTACAGAATGAGAAACATGGATATTAAAATACTGGAACCAGAATTCTCAAATCTGCATATTTCATATTACTGATTTAACCGAGAACATTCAGTCAGTCCATTTTAAAGCCACCTGGGTCATGGGATGAGCTCTAATGACACTCTGACCTTTTTTAACTTTTGCCCAGTCTCCTTCTTCAGTACTACAGCCCTTGATGGACTTTGGCCTCTACAACAATCGTCCACATTTGTTCTCTGCTTATCTCTTCCATCCGCAGATCTCTGTCTTGGTAAGGTCAGCAAGCATATTGTCCAGCCACCTAGCTCTTTGTCACTCTTTCAGTATGCCTTTTATTATTCGTTTGGGCATCATGTCATACATCTTCCTCTCCACATGTCCTAACCAACATATTCTTCATATTTAATAAATGTCACTGTATCTTTCTCTTGCATAAGCTCTTGTATTTCATAATTGCACTTCACTCTCCAATCCTACGCTACTCTCACAGGCCTATAAATTTTTTGCAGGATTGTCCCATCAAATGCACTTAGTTGTTCGCATCTGCTTTTGTCATTGTCCACATTTCTGACCCATATGTAACAACTGGTTGTACAAGGGAATAGTATAATCTTAACTTGGCTGTTCTTGTAATTGGAGAATTCTCAAATACCTGTAAGTTTACGTATTAGATGCTGTTTCCCACTTGTATTCTTCTTCTAATATGGGGTGGTTATAATTACAGTGCAGCAAAACTTAGTAGATATTAGAATACATTAATGTGTTTCATTAGAGGCCATACATTTTGGGTTATTCAAAAAAAAAACATACAAAAGTGACCTTCAGACACACCTGTGCTCCCACACTTAGCTCCCTCTGGTGGATTTCTATAACATTTATCATGGCACTCCCTCCTACCACTGTACAAAAATTTGCAACTCCATGAATTATTTCCCACATTCAACATTTTTTGGTCTTCATTGACTGGCCTCATTAGACCACTGGGCTTAGTCAAGCACTTACAGATTGTAAAATTGACAGTATGTGTAAATTTTAACAACATAAAATAAATGATTACATCATTGTATTCGCCAAGCCTTCTGACTATGAAACTAGCGTTCTTGTAAGGGCTAAGTTTGAGTCGAATTGTCTACGTAATTAGTTTTAGCATAACATTGTAGTCTTTCTTTTTCTTTCATTGCCCACACAGGCATTTTTAAATCAATAATGTTAATGAAAGAGCCGACTATGCTGGAAGTGTAATAGCCCAATCAATAGAGACCAAAAAAAGTGAAGTATCTGGACTAGTTCATGTAATCGAAAGTTTTTTGTACAGTGATAGGAGAGAGTGACATGAACAACATACTAGAAATTCTGACTGGTGAGGGATGAGTGTGGTGATGGAGGTATGTCTGAAGGTCTCTCTTGCTCTTTGTTTTCTTGACTAACTCAAAAACTGTGGCCTCCAATGGAAATGTATCACAGTACGAAATTTAACTACATCAAATTTCCTAGAAAAGATTCTGGTCATTTTTTTTCTGTAGCACTAATAGTTTGCACCTAGCAACCAAGAGAATATGAAAATCTTGAGTGGTTTCTGAAGACTAGATAGAACATCATGGGTTGCATAAAATGATGTTGGTAGGGCAGCTGAATCACTCTGAATATACTGTTACAAACAGCATGCACCTCATACAGTTTTAGCTATGAAATAAATGTGAAGATCAAGCTCCAGAGTGTCTCTAAAAAAATATGGGATGATTATTTCCTTCTCAGAGTATCAGCCTTCTGTAATACTTAACAACAAATCAGCATATGCAAATAGCAATAAACAAATTTAAATAGTAAATCATATCATGAGCATTAGTGAGCACTGCAGCACAGCCATGATTTAGGCTGCTATGTTACAAAATGTTTCCGGCTCACTGTTATCAACAGTTTTCTTAAGAAAAAGCTAAAAAATCGAATCTAAATCACTGGTACATCCATGACCAGTGTCCAAAACAATTTCCAAAAAAATGTGTATTACCATTTGTTGGAAGACAGTCTACCAAAACAGGAAATATTTTGAAGGAAATGAAACATTCCACTACTCAACTGAGATAGTAGGCAAAAATGTGTTTTACCACAAAGGCACACAATCCTCAATGAATAAAAGCAGTGTCTATAACATCAGCTGCAAAGATTGTGGTTCATACTTCATAGGAGAAATGTCACCACAATTAAGGAAAACCACAGAAAATGGAAGCTGCAGAAAACACACTCTACATTTACACAGTTTTATCTGGAGACTTATTTCTTTGATGATCATAAATTCTTTGCTGTATATATTTGGACTATTATAAATGTCAACATCTTTGTCAGTTACAATAGACAAAGATCTAATGATGCAAAATCTAGGTTGTAAAAATAAATAAATAGAGAAATAAATGGCAAGAAATGTATTTTCTATATAAAACTGAAATTATTGGCATAATTACTTTTTTTCTGTACTGAAACAAATCTGATATAATATTACAACATATCCAACATGTTTTAAAACTGTCAGTTGAAATGTTGCGCAAATTCTCATGGTAATTCACCAAAGTTCCTAATATCTTAAATATTGGCGAAAAGTTTCTCACTCTTTGCAAACAACCATAGGCTTGATGGCATATTTAAAACACTTTAAATTAGGTAGTTAGGTAATTGGTATAATAAGCTGAGAAGGATCGATTGTTACTCACCATATAGAGGAGACATTGAGTCACAGACAGGCTCAATGAAAAGACTGTTATACGTTTAAGCTTTCAGCCAAAAAACTGAACTTAAATCCGTCCGAAGAGGCCATGAAGGCCTAGTGGAACCGACCGGCTACTGTGTCATCCTCAGCCCTTAGGCATCACTGGATGTGGATATGAAGGAGCATGTGGTCAGCACACCACCCCCCAACCGTATGTCTGTTTCCGAGACTGGAGCAACTACTTCTCAATCAAGTAGCTCCTCAGTTTGCCTCAAAAGGGCTGAGTGCACCCCGCTTGCCAGCAGAGTGAATGGTCACCTATCCAAGTGCTAGCCAAGCCTGACAACGTCTAACTTTGGTGATCTGATGGAGAGAGAGAGAGAGAGAGAGAGAGAGAGAGAGAGAGAGCAAGCAGTCTATCCTTTCCATAATATTGTTTTTATTTCATGCTGGACTTTCCTTTGTTTGAAATAATGATTCATCCAGGAACCTAAATATGAAGCTATTGTACATATATATTATGTATTATCTCTTACATAATGTCACAATTCTTTCTGCAGGGGTTGTACTGGCTCTCATCATTCTGGGTGTTTCTTTCCATCTGATGGCACTAGACTCACCAGGCATTAGCAGTCCATTTGATGCACAGGAAGGGCCGTGTTCTGCAGCTGAGTAAGTGTTCAGACTTCATAATATGTCAAATATTATAATAATAATAATAATAATAATAATAATAATAATAATAATAATACACTGTAGTGTGCTTTGAAGAATTACATTTCGAAATTTTTATAGAAAACACTGGAGTAGTGTACAATGTGAATTATCATGTATGTGCACAAATATTTAAACATGTATGTATACTTGCTTTCTAACATACTTCCACACTTCCTTCTGAAGGTATTGGTATTGTGTAACTACAGCATATGCAAACTAGTTTTTTTACTTTGATACACCTGAAAGTATGGTGCTTGCGAAATCGTACACATAATATAACTTCTACAGAACAAGTTAATTTATCTGCAGAGGAAGATAAAAGGTTTATTCTTTACCTCAGTGGAAATTACATTGGCACCTTCAGTTAAATGAAATAAGTAAAAGGTTGTGTTACAAGATGGTGTACACAGTAGGACACTCAGATCATCCCAGCGACTGGCAGAGAAGGCTGAAAGATCAACCTTGCACACAGAGTTTCAACAAAGCTCAAAATTTGCAGCTTTGTCCCGATGTCAGATTGTGGCTACCTGGTTCAGAGTTGAGTGGAAGGACTGCACCACAGACTTCGAAGGTTGTGTGACAAGCTAGGCTACGACTTCCTGTACTTGCACGATTGGGTAGAGAAATGTAGGGTCACCCTAAATGAGTCTGGTGTACAATTCACATCAAAGGCTGAAACCTAGACTGTGTGTTGGGTGCACAGAAAGATTTTTTTAGATTGGGTGACTCTCCATCCTCTCCACATAATGAGCTGTAGGAGATACAGAAGTGCAAGTGTAAGATCCAAAAGAATGCCCTGTCCCCTCCCCCAAAGCAAGAGTATTAAAATTTTAGTAATTAACTGCCAAAGCATTTTCATCAAAATGCCATAGTTTGAAGAATTCCTGAAAAACGTGCAGCTCATGTAATACTAGATACAAAAAGCCAATTAAAACCTGAAGTTGACAGCAGTGAGATTTTTGGGTATAATTTAAGTGGTTATCAAAAGAGTAGGCTAATGGGAAGTGGAGGTGGTCTATTAGTTGTGGTGGACAAGAAACTCAGTTTCATGAAGATAGAAATTGAAGCTGCATATGAGATTGTTAGGGCAAGACTCAGTATCAGATGCAGGCATAAAATTGTAATTGGATCCTTTTATTGCCCACCAGGCTTGCCTCCTGATCTAACTGAAAACTTTAGAGAACACCTCAGTGTGCTTGTAAGCAAATTTCCCAAATCACAGGGAAATTATCCATTAATGAGTTGGGAAAATTAGTTTTGTTAGTGGTGGATGTGAAAAGACATTGTGTGAAACATTACTAAATAACTTCTCTGAAAACTACCAGGAACAGTCAGTTTGGAACCCCACTCATGATGGAAATATATTGGATCTAATGGCAACAAATACATGTGACCTCACTGAGGATGTTCACATGGAAACTGGCATGACTGACCATGATGCAGTTGAAGCAGCAGTGATTACAACAGTACAAACGACAACTGAAACCAATAGAAAGAGACATACATGCCATGAACTAGGTAAAAAAGCAGTAGTGTCATATATCAATGAGGAACCTGAAACTTTCAGCACAGGAAAGAAGAATGTAGAGAAAATATGTCTCGAGTTCAAAAGAATAGTTGACCATGCACTGGATATAAATGTACCCAGTTCATAATGGGAGAGACCATCCGTTGTATACAATCATTCTAAAGAAACTGCTAATGAAACAGTGACTACTGCATAATAGGTGTAAAAAAAAAAAAAAAAAGCATAAGACTATAGATAGAGAGATGCTGAATGAAATGGGGTCTGGCTGTAAAGAGAGCAATGTGTGAAGTCTTCACTGACTTCCATAGCATAATACTGTTAAATGGTCTTTCACGGAACCCAAAGAAATTCTGGACATACTTAGAGGCTGTTAGTTGGACCGAAGTTAGTGTCCAGTCACTCGTGAATGAGACAGGAACTGAAATTGAAGGTAGCAATGCAAAATCTGAAATGCTTAACTCCATTTTCAAATATTTCTTTACAAATTAATATCTAGGGGTATTGGGCCAACTTATTTCTCGGCCACTGTGGGGATCTGTAATATAGATAATAATCTCAGTGGTGGTTAGAAACCACTGAAATGATTAAAATTGAACAAACTTCCAGGGCTCGATGGAAACCCTATCAGATTCTATACTGAATCTGTGACTGAGTTTGCCATTTTTGTAACTGTAAACGATCATATCCCTCAAAGAAAAATCCATGCTCAGTAGTTAGAAGAACTCTCCTTTTCATATATTGTGAAATTATAACATGGAGAGACAAAGGAAAGTAAAACGAAGAAACCCCTGTAGGTAGAAGTTACAAGATCCAGTTATACACATCTCGGCTTGCAGAAGTATATAATCAATCACAACTGTAATAAAACTCTAGTGTCACCATATTGTCTATTGTTTTTAAATTAATGTTTGATTAAGGACACCATTTCTTTGATGCATAACTAACCATACCATAACATCAGCAAGTCTTGACATTATCTTGATTAATCAACACTCCATTTTTTCATTATATTGATAACACCAACACATACATTTGCACATGAGCAAGTGAGTGAATGTCTGCAGCATTTACAGAGAAACAACTTTCACATTTGGATCAGGTTCAGTACATTGCACATCACAAACACTTGGTGCAAACTCTTTTAATGAACCAAAAGACTACCCTGCTTAACCAGTGTGCCCAGCACTTCACATAATAATTTGGGTTAAAAATGAAAAAGATGACACCATTAAATAATTAGAACAAAATTTCAGGTGTGAGCTGTAGGAGAACCTTTATTTATATGGAGAATTTACCATTGCTATAAAAATCTTTGCACTGCATGTGGCAAAAAGTTTTAGGAGATTGCAAAATCATTAAAAGGCTGACTGTTTACAGAATTTTTTGCTCCTTATTCAAAAACAATAAATATTATGTGACTGTTGCAACCAGTATTGGAAAGTGAATATGGTATTGAAATAAGACAGTTGTGCCTATTTTCCTCGCCCATTTGATAGAGCAGTCCCAAATTAGTCTAGTGTAATATTCATTTTATCAGTCAATGTTAACAGGGTCATTAGATCATGAAGAATAACCAGTGCTTCAATGATGACTGAACAGCACCCTGACCTGCTCAGCTACTGCTGAAGTACTGGTTGCTCTTAGTGTGTTAATGTCTTTGTTAATACATATGAATAAAATAAATATTGAAATATACTAATTGGACCCATCTATCAAATGGCACACACAATTCTGTGCTAAAATAACTTTATTTGTAATGGGAAACAAACTGGCACTTTCTGTCGACACTGAGCATCGCATGAAAGACATGAGTATTTGTTTGGGGTAACTCTGGCTACACATTGCAAAAGTGAAATTTTCGTGGTGGAGGGTTCATCAAACCACTTTAACACAATTTCTGTAGTGTTCAGCTCTCAGATAGTGCGTGGAAAAAATGAACACTTAAATCTTTCCATGTGAGCTCTTATTTTATTATAATGGTAATTTCTCCCTCTGTAGATAGGAGTCAACAAAACAATTTTGCATTTGGAGGAGAAATTTGGTGATTGAAATTTCTTGAAAAGATCTTGCTGTAGCAGTAATACAAAATGAGCTGCCCTTCTTTGAACTTTTTTGATGTCTTCCATCAGTCTTATATGATAAGGATCCCATCCTGCCCAAGAATAATCTAGAAGTCTAATATAACTAGCCTCTTTAGTATATCTGCTGCATCTTCTAAGTGTTCTTCCAATAAAACACTGTCTTCACTTCACCTCCCCAAAACATTTTCTGTGATAATTCCAATTGTAATCCTCACATATTTAACTGAATTGACAGCTTTAAATTTTTGTGATTTACAATTTAACAGAAATCAAACAGATCCTATATAGTGCTTATGTGGATGAACTCTCACTTTTTATGCCTTACTCAATTGTCACTTTTCGTATCGTACAGATATCTTGTCTAAATCATTTTGCAATTGGTTTTGATCTTCTGATGACTTTACTTAACTATAATCACAGCATCATCTGCAAATAGTCTAAGAGGACTGCTCAGATTATCTCCTAAATTGTTTGTTTAGATTAAGAACAGCCTGTAACATTTCGCTCTGGAATGCCAGCTATCACTTCCATTTCATTCAATGACTTTCCATCAGTTACTGTGAACTGTGACCTTTCTGACAGGAAATCACAAATCCAGTCACACACTGTGACTATGCTCTGTAGGCATACAATTTGATTGGAAGCCCACTTGTGAGGAAGAGTGTCAAGTGCCTTATCTAGAAACACAGAATCAATTTGAGAAACACAGTTGACAGCACTCATTATTTTGTGAATAAAAAGCAACTTGTGTTTCAAAAGAATGATATTTTGTGGATCCATGCTGACTATATGTCAATAGATGCACATAACATTATTTAACAATTTGAAATTGACCATTTTCCACTGCAGGACATGTGCATCTTGTGTGGACCAATTAGCAGGATGCGGCTTTTGCTACTGGGATCTTGATGTGGCAACTAATGGAACATGCCTGCCTGTTAATCCTGAAGGTGAAGCATTAGTGGGGCTATGTTCTAACATGACATCAACTCTTGTGGATGATGGGCTGACACTGGCTGTGGGATGGTGCCCATCACGTTATTCTGCTCTTGCAGTTGCATCACTTGGCATCTACCTTTTGTTTTTTGCTCCAGGTATGTCTCAGTTTTTATTGCAAGAGGATTGGACAGAATCTGAGCAATTAAAAACTTTTTGTGTAAGTTGTCCACAATAAAAGATTTTGCTAGCTTAAGGGGCTCCAGAACGCCCTATACTTGCAATGTTAAAATAACGCTTATAAATTACATCTTTCCTCACAAAGTATTTGAGGTAGGAAGTTGAACTTTTTACACATTATTTATTGGAATATGGGCTACAACTTAACACAGGGATTTTACAAAATTTTAGTTCAGTTATTAAAGATGATTTTTTTTTTCAATTGTAATGAAAATTCACAACATTTTTTTGCAATTTTTTATTTATATATTCAAAAATATACAGTTTTTTGGAAAAAGGCTGTGTTAAATTATGCAGAAGGTACTGTGTAACATTTACTGAAAGTTTGAAGCAAATATGTTTGGAAGATCCTTAGAAAACATGTAATTAGTATGAGAAAATAAAAGTTTTGGGAATCGAGCGACAAAGATTGGATTAACTTTTTAGTGCATTCCAGGTCCATAGGATGGATTATCTTCATCCTCTGCAAACTCCTCCTCCAGCTTCCTCTTGTTCCTCTTTCTGTTTACTCTTGCTTGTATTTCTAGACTCTTTACAGCCCTGTCTACAGCCCGAAGGCGTTCCTTGTCTAAAGCAAGCATCGCTCGTACCATGTTAGAACCTATCTTCATTCCCATATTTCTAAATACCTTGCACCTTACAATGTTGCCATCATTGAAAGTCGCAACAGCATC
Source organism: Schistocerca serialis cubense (assembly GCF_023864345.2). NCBI lineage: Eukaryota > Metazoa > Arthropoda > Insecta > Orthoptera > Acrididae > Schistocerca > Schistocerca serialis. Next base: position 619,332,676 of record NC_064640.1, read on the forward strand.
ATACACACCAAAGTGAAGTGTTTCCATTCCAACAAATACAGTCTTGGGGATTCTCGACCATATAACACTATTTACACTTTCATTGGGGTTTTGAGTTTTTCCGTGAATACACTTGTTCAACAGTTCAGGTGCTGCTAAGTCTCTGAAAATAGGTTTTATCACCTCCATTATTGCATGAGGCAGACTATGCTTATGAGTGTACACTTCACCAGTTAGCAATCCTTTGTTATATTTACACCAACTGTCTTCTTCTTTGGGACACAAGTTATGTTGGGGATTTTCATCGGTTGAAGAAGTATGAAAAAAAAAGAGCCCAAACAGCCTTCTTCATTTCGTCGACACTTTGTGTATTTTGCCTAATAGCCATTCCATAATAGTTCTGTATTTTGTCAATTACACTGTCAGTTAACCTTCCCTTCCCATCCAACCCTTTACCATCACTGAGTTTTTGTTTTTTGTACGAAGCTTTCAGTCACCGAAGTCTTGTTCCCATTCGTTTCTGTACGTGTCCAATACACTCAAATTTCTGCACTACAACATCACCACCATAGGGCTTCAGTCCTTGAACATGTTTGAAACTTTTAGAATCACCGTCACCAAGGTAGTTAACATATCGCACTTTATCACACGCCTCAGAACGCTGGAATATACTGGCAACACCAGCCACTTCCATTCCTCCACTACTGCCACTATAGTTAGCTTTGCAATTATTTTCATGTGTACCTTTATATTTTTGTGGACATCTACAATACTTTGATATTACTGCTACATCTAAAACTTTCCCTGTATACATACTGGTGGCAGATACTACACCATGAAGAGATGTGTGTCCCCGTTTATGCCAGGTACCATCGAACGCTGCAGTCAAATCTCTGTTACCATTATTTTCCATTACTGCCTCTTCCACAGCGTTCTTAATAGATTCTATACAGACATATTCTACTTTAGACCCTATTAATTTATTATAGGTTGTAAACTTGGTTGGGGGATTTGGAAGATTCATGATGCCACAGAAAATTGCACCTGCAGTAGCACCCTTACCAACTGAACGCAAGGAATAAACAAATCTAATGTTGTGTTTGTAGATTTTGCTACCATTTTCTTCAGTTACAGTTACTGCAACACTGTTCCAAAAGGTGGTCATGTATGAACACTTATCACATTTCAGTTGTATTTCACTAGCAAGTCCTACGTGCTTTATTATGGAGAGTTCCAGACCAATTTCACTACAATGAATACATCTTACACAGTTTGAAAAAAGTCCTTTGAGAACCGACATATCAAATATTTCATTCACATCTGATTCACCCATAAAACATTCATAGTTTTCACTCATTGAACCAAGCTTCTTCTGTGAAGTATTTTCTTTCCCACTTTGACTGCTATGGGCAGGTGTACTTGAGAGGTTAGGTTCACACACTTGGTTATCGTCTTTATTGTTTACAGTAATAACACATACCTTTGGCCTTCCAACATTTCTCCTTTTCTTAAAAGCCTTCAGAGGATTTCTAATAACTTTACTTTTATTCAGTATTATACTTCAACAAAACAGACACTCAAGAAACAGAATTAATTATGAATATTTTCGAGATAATGACAGAGCAAATAAACATGAAACAATCGACAATCACACCAGCGATATATATTGAACCATCACAGGTTAGCCACAACACATACTTTATCTCACATCACTAAAATGTACCTGATGAACACGGACGTTAATAATAACACCATTTGACAGCAGTTTAACAGCGCCACAGTGGGTCACGCCCATGTAGAATACATTTCAAAAAAAATTTAAAAATAGTTGTAGTCTTCAGAATTGAAATGCAAAAAGTAAAAATTGAACTTTTCATGATTTTGAGCCTTTCCGGAGCCCCTTAAGGTGAAGTAGTGGAACAGTATGTGAAATTAAATGTTATATTCTAGGATGATGATTTAGTTTTAGTCAACTTCTAATTTAAATATTCTATTCATGAGGCAAGTTGGTATGTGGAATCACCTTTCTGGAAGCCTCTTTGACTACATCCCAGTGTATCTAGAATGCTGTTTACAGCAGCGAACTTATTTTTGCTCAGTACAAAATAATATCTCTTGTAAAACAGTAGAGCAGTTGACTAGAACAAGTTTTCTTTAACAATATCTGGAAAACAAGTTGCTCAAGAACATCGTAGTCCAAAAAATTCAATCTCTCTAATTCATTGTGGAAGACTGTTACAGAATTCTCATTAGAACATTGTTTTTAAACAGTATCTGTAGGATTTTTAATTGGGAAAATGTGGCTTGGAATTTGTATCTGATCTTTCTGATTGAGGTTTTCTGAAAATGTTTCATGAAACATCTCTGTAAGTGAGATTGACAATGTATGCTTGTGTGGTGGTACTTGGCTCTAAAATTGCCATTTCAAATTGTGGTGGTGGAATAAATTTTCCTCGCCAGTGTTTGGCAGTAAGTGGATGAGCTACACAGATAATTATAGATTTTAGTATACAAAAGGAATAAAATATATTATTCTGTTGTTCACACTGTGAAACTATCTTCAGTGAATTCTTCAGCAGAGAAGTGGCACTTTTCCACCAGGTGAGTAAAGAGCTATTGTTTCAGTGAAGCTCTATGTTTAATAAGTTACTGGCTTTCATTTTATTGTAAATTTTTAACTCTGTGTACTCTGAGGTGATTGGGTAAAGAGTTTTAAATGATGTTTTGTGGCATTTAAAATTTTCTCTGTAGCGAGTGCTGCAGTTGTGGTGGAAAACAGTGTCAAGTGTACATTTGTTTTTGTATAAGTCAACCAACACCTCATACATGTAAAGGGAGGGAATGGGTAGTTCTTTTAATTTTTTGTGGTGGTAAACATGATACACATTATTCACAATGTATTTTCTTTCATAATAATGCTAAGAGCCTTGTGACATTTGCTGAATATCCCTGGAAGATTGTCATAATGAATCAGCAACTCAAAGTAACTGTTTTGAATTATCTTTCTGGTATCTATATTTGTGTCACCTGAAAAAATACACATTGAAAATGCTAAGGTACTATATTTATTTGCTAAGTAGTCATTTTTTATCTCCCAATTTAAATTTTTATCAAGATTTAGGCCTAAGGACTTTTATAGGGTTTGCTTCTGTGATTCCTTTTATTTTGCTCTGTTCTAATGACTAATTTTCAAACTGTATTATTTTGTATTTAGTTCCATTTAGTTTTAGACCATTTTAATGGAGATAAGAATCAAGTCTTTCAAAAGTATTTTTATACTTTATGGAATTCTTTGATGCACATAATTTTCAATTAGAAAAGATACGAGCAAATAAAATTGAATGAACATTAGGAGCAAGTGGCTCATCATTTATATAGAAGAGGAATAGATAGATACCCAATATCCAACCTTGAGGGACTACTTCAAAAAATTGTTTTCCAGTTTCAGGAGTAATGGCTGGAATTTGAAATTACAATTGTTTACTTTCTATCTAGCAAGTAAGACTTGAACCATTGTAAAGCAGTGTCCCTGATTCCGCCTATTACAGAATACTCATATGACCTTTTTGTCCTTATCTAATGTGGAGCATATTTTTTGAGCAAACTCATTGATGGTATTTACAGAGCTTTTTCCTAGTTGTAATAATCCAAACTGGGTTTTAAAAATTTGTCATTTATAGTAAGCAATGTTTGAATCTGTTTTGCTGCAATCCTTTCAAATGCATTAGAGGACACTGGGGGAACTGAGACGGAACAGTAATTCCCTATATCTTCTGTTGATTCCTTTTGAATAACGGCTTTATCTCTGCACAATACAGTACATCTGGAAATGTACTTGTGCAAAGGATTTTCATTTTTCATATCTCTTGGGGTGATTTTATTTATCTATATATTTTAATGTATTTATTTTTTAAATGGTTTAAAAGATGTGTTGTGGTAGTTTTCCAAGCTTATGAAATTTGCCTTGTCTTGGTAGGCTGTCATATGTTCATCTGATCTTACTATGTTACAGTATTCACTGAAATAATGGGACATGGTTTACTATATTATTTTCAAATCTAATTTTCAGAATCACTTGATATTTGACTTAGGCTTCTCATTCTGACTGAATAACTGACCACACTGATTTTGTCATATTTATTTATTGGAGGATGAATGCAGGCTATTATATGCCATTTTTGGCAGCCAATATGACTTTCCTGAATATAGCTTTATAATCAGGATTTCTGCTTGCTTTTAGCTCATTGTGGAGCTCTCTCTTTCTGACTCTAGAGACTTTTATTCCTTTTGTAATCCACTTAATCTTACTGCTAACATTCTCTTTTACCAAGTTCTGAGAGGACAAGATTAATTGAATATATATAAGAAACAATTTAAGAAGTTTTATGTGGTGCTTGAACTTAAGTGATCTACAGGCCAGCATACAACACTTTGTTTACTGCAGAAGAAATCCATATTATCTTTGCCGAAATTCATTTTTATGTGAGGGAAAGTCAAAAAGTAAAGGGACTTTTGCAATTTCTTGCCATAGGGCTCAGTAACACTGCTCTTATCCAGAGCTGATGTTTTGTTGTCTGCAGCAATTCTATGCAATGTGTCACTCTTATTCCCACATTAGTCATTGTATTGTAGCAGGCCATGAAACATGCCAGCTCCATTGCTGATCTGCACCAAGGAGGAAATGAGTGCAGTGATTCACACTTTGTTTGCGGAAGATGTTAAACCCGTGGAAATTATCCACTGGATGCAAGAACAGTAAGGTGACAGCTTTTTATTGTGAAGCAAGATCTATGAATGGACAGAGCACTTCAAACAAGGGAGAACTTCTCTATGTGACGAGGAATGATCGGGCATGCCATTGATGTCAAAAACTGAGGACAATTTGGATGTCACTGAGGGCATGGTGGTGGAAAACAGATCAATCACAGTAGACAAAATCACCAATACTTTACATATTGGTCATGGCTCATTGTATTCCATCTTGCACAACAGGCTAAATTTTTGGAAAGTGTGTGCAAGGATGGACATCCCGTAACCATTTGGCCTGCTTTCAATGTGAGGGAGCTGGATTTTTACAGCAAATTGTTACTGTGGATGAAATGCGGGTCCATCATCATGAACCGGAAAGTAAGGCTGCAGGCATAGTTAGGAAATAACCACCATCACCAGAAGTTAAGAAATTTAAATGTCAACCATCAGTTGGTAAAATTATGCTAACACTATTCAGTTAACCTTATGAGGCAAAACTCTGAACAGTGAGAACTATTATGATATGTTGTGAGCTAAAGTGAAACATGCATTCAGATCCAAACATCATGGAAAACTGTGAAAAGGTGTCATCCTGCAGCAAAATAACACTTGGCCACATTCTGCCAAGCACACAGCCAAAATGATAACAGTTGGGATTTAAATTGCAGGAACACCTGCCATACAGCCCAGACCTGGCACCAAGCGATTTCTTTATGTTTGGATTATTGAAGGAAGTAATCAGGAGAAGAAGATTTGCAACTGATGCAGAAGTCATTGATGCAGTGCAAAATTGGTTACAGGCACAACCAAAATACTTTTTTTTCCAATGGAATCAAAAAACTTGTGAAACATTCGACAAAGTATGTTGAAGTAGAGGGAGGGTATGTAGAAAAAATGTATGTTTCAGTTTTCTATCATTAGAATAAATATTCCTTTTCTCAAAAGTCCCTTTACTTTTTGACTTCCCCTGATATATGCACTTGTGAAGGCTTTTTTTTATCTGTCTTTGGCGGCTCAATAAACAGAGCTGAATGATCCAAAATACCTAGTTCTAAGCATTACTAACTTGCATTTGCAAACTGTTAGTTTGTAATAATATTATTGGTGGAGGTCATTGATCTATTATTTTCTCTAGTACCTTAAGAAAAGTTTACCTTGAAACCAAATGCCTGAAATAAGAAACAAAATTTTGTGGCTTCACTGATTTCAACTAATGCGTTTAAGTTGAAGTCTGCTGTGATCATGACTTTTTTCTTACCTTCTTTCTTATAATTTTGCAAGAGACATTGAAAGTTTAACACTTTTGTAATAGCATATGCAGGAAATCCACAAAGTGCTATAATCACTGTATTCAGATAACTTAACTCTACATAGCAACTCTCACCCTCTCTCTGCATTTAAATAACTAAAATTTTTGCTTGCTTCATAGCTTACTGAAGAATCAACAACAATGAATTTATTTCTGCTAGGAAAGCTGCTAGCTACCTGAAATTATTAATACTATCTAAAACTTTTATACAGTCTTTTTTTAACTATCATTTTATTGTGATAATGATATGATGCAAGTCCTTTCTTTGGTATTTAGATTTTTTATTTTAACTTGGCATTTTTACCTTGATGTATCAGTTTCCCCTGCTTTTTAGGAGTTCACACAAATCTATAAACTTTCACAGATGTTCATAGAGCCTAACTTATTGAGGTGTTGGCCAATTTTTTTCCCAGACATTTATCACTTAACAAACTTACTTGGGTCAAACAATGTTGCCCCAAAACATCACACTGTTCCCTAATGCCACTATCTATATGTTGAGGTAGGTATCACTTGCTGATCTTCTGTGAACAATACCACTGATTGCCAGCCTGCAAACTGTCTATGCAGATTTTGCTGATCTAATCAGATTTTGTGTTCCACTCAGTATTTCTTCCTTACTGCTGCTGTGGATGTGTTGTTTTCACATAGATAAAATCACCTTTTTAGTTACCAATTCTTTCAGTTTCGTTATAATTTCTGGCTATGTTCCTTTTCACACTAAAGTATATTTTTAGAAATGTATCTTTGGCTAATGGGCTTGAATTCAAAGTTGAACATTGATCTTACTGTCTGGCACAATAACACTTTTAAACATGGAATCACCTGTTAATAGGACATAAATTTTGTCACTTTCTTTCCTAGCAGCTCTTACACATTTATCCTTTTCATGGTCGATAACTGTTTTTCATTTATATTTTATCACTTGCTATTTCTCTGATGGAGTTCTCTGCAGCATTTTTCACTGTATTACATGTATGTGAATTTTGCCACTTTTTTCAGTAATCAATTATTTTCCACACACAAAGGACTTTCTTTCACTGACTAGTTTAGCATTTGTTTATTTTAGTGACTCTGTTGATGGCGATCATTTTGCCAAATGAGGTCAAATTGGAGAGGAGTAGGCTATGCGCTGGCAACAGCTTTTACCACCTCTGTTCCTTTCAGATATAACACACACACACACACACACACACACACACACACACACACAAACAAACAAACAAACAAACAACAACAACACCACCACCACATCACACTATCCAACTACCTCTTCATAGTTATTCATGATGCATGCACACACCTGACACCTTGTAACAGACTAGATAAAGGCAATGGCAAACCACGTCCACTAGGACCTTGGCCAGGACAGCAGTGTGGGACTACCTTGCCCTTTCATCCCTCCCCCACCCACCCACTTCACCTATCTTACACTGAATCTCATTTCCTGAGTATGGGATCGACTTCAACCTTTTACTCTTCAAAAATGCTGTAACTGATGCTAGTTCTGTTGGGAATATTTTCTACTGAGCTAACTTTCTGTGGACAGAATATTAAAAATATATAAATACTTTGGTAGGACAGTCTATCAACATATTTTCTAACATGTACACAAAGCCATTACAAGAATCATATGGAATAATGTACTGTGTATCATAAACTAAATAAATCTGTTAGTTGAATATACTTTTTAAAAAGCAGCTAATCTAAGCTAATATAGAATAACAAATAGTATATGCATTATAAAAGTCTGATGTTGCAGCAGTGTTGTCCCACTGTATGTGTTAGTATGTTGAAGGTAGATGTTCACCATTTGCCACTCGCTTACTGGACAATTGTCAGTTAGTTTGTGTAGTACTCTGATGCATGAAAGCAAATTCTTTAACTACTAGTTAACAGTTTGACCATGAATTGGTATGATATTTAGTGAGAAAACATGAGGCTTGTTAAAGATAAACCATCACTGAAAGATGCTTTACTTGGGGTCTGAAGGACAGTGAACAACTTGATGAAAAATGCATCATGAAATTAAGGTGGAAACCAACATGCATGTAGCATAAGGCTGTTGAAGACCATACATTCCTGTCACCCCTCGCACTCCTTCTTTCTTTAAATCTCCACTTTGATGTATATGTTGTAGTCTTAAAGATAAATTTTCTAAACTTATTACTTTTTTGTAGTAATACATCACTTGATACTATAAACAACATGAATGTGTTTTATACTCACTGAAGACTATACTAGGCTGTTTAATTTGCTCTATTTGTAATTGTTACCTGATTTACAGGTATGGGTACTATGCCATGGACAATAAATTCTGAAATATATCCAACCTGGGCCAGAAGCTTTTGCAATAGTTTTGCAACATCTACAAATTATGGATGTAATCTGATAGTTTCAATGACTTTCCTCACACTTACTGAAGTGTTGACCAAGGAGGGTAAGTTAGATGTAGTTAACAAATCATCACATTTTGTGCAAATGTTTATTATGTAATAGGTTGTAAAATTTCAACAAGATATGAAATTAATTTGCATAAAACACTTAGATAACTGCTGCTCCTGAAGATAATTGTTTTGGATAACAATGTTTCATTTACCAGTACTATGAGAAGTGCATAATGTTGAATTTTCATTACTGGTTTTAGAGTTATCTAAATGGACGGAAAGTTAATGTAGTATTAAAACTTTACAGTATAAAACAATGAAATAGGAATGGAGGGTGGAGGAAAGAGGAGGACATGCAGAGATCATAAAATATTGACAAAGAACTAGAATACTTGGCGACTAAGTGGCTGAGGAAACTAGAAGTTGGGATTAACATAAAGAAAATGAATAAAACTAAAACCAAAAATGTTTTGTTTGGGAGACAAGATGAACTAAGAGAGGTTGATTTAAGACTGCTAGAAAGTGACCTTTTTCCAGGTTATAGGGGCAAAAATTTGACTGTATATTAATATGAGTGAATTGTGAACTTTCTGTGCTGTTAAGGACATTTATGTCTGATATTACAACTTCCTTCCTGAAATTTCTCATTCCCAGTTGTTCCAAAGGTAAACTGATTTGTCTCCCTGCCTTATGTAGTTGCAATGATATGAATTAATTTTTAATAATATATAATGTGAATTATGTTTTGACAACATAGTTATTTACATGGATCTTAAGTGTTAAGTCTCATTTAAATGCTGTGCTGGCATTGTGTATATGAAAAGAAGCTGTGGCCTTCCACCATATTGTATTGAAGATTGATAACAATATTTATATGTGTGTTTCATATAACTAACTTTCTTATTGATTTTCCAGCATAGTTTGATGCTTTTTGTTTGTCACAATTTACATGTAATTTCCTGTCCTTTTTTTAATATACCGTGTGATTAAAAAGTCAGTATAAATTTGAAAACTTAATAAACCACGGAATAATGTAGATAGAGGGGTAAAAATTGACACACTTGCTTGGAATGACATGGGGTTTTATTAGAGAGAGAAAAAAAAAAAAAAAAAAAAAAAGAAGAAGACTAAGTATTGCTAGACACTTGAAAGATCTCTTGCACGCATCGTTTGATTATGATCGTGTGCGCAGCCGCCACTTTCGTCATGCTTGGCCTGCCAGGTCCCCAGACCTCAGTCCATGTGATTATTGGCTTTGGGATTACCTGAAGTCCCATTTGTCTAACTTTTTTATACTAATTATTGCTATTCTGATCAGATGAAGCGCCATCTGTCGGACATTTTTTGAACGTTTGTATTTTTTTGGTTCTAATAAAACCCTATGTCATTCCAAGCATGTGTGTCAATTTGTACCTCTCTATCTACATTATTCCATGATTTATTCAGTTTTCAAATTTATACTGACTTTTTGATCACCCGGTATTTATGAAGAACCTTTCCCAAATATCACTTGCAGTTCAATTGGTGCTTCATTTTTACTGGTACATATTGCCTGTTTCTGTGTCTAAATATTGAAGACAAGACACTGTAAAAAGTCATCTACAAGGACAGGACAGGCATAAAGGAATTACAATTTGCACTGAAAATGATCAAAGTGGAACATAACTACATGCTTATTGGCTGTTGGAGTGTGTTTCAGTGGATCGGATATAATATGTTGCTAACTGACGGATTTCATATTTAAAATACTTACCATTTCAGTTCTTCAAACTTCCTGGCAAACTAAAACCATATGCCAGACTGGGACTCAAACCCAGGACCTTTGTCTTTTGCAAGTAGGTTCTCATCTGCTTGAGCTGTCTGAGCATGACTCATGACTCATGACCTGTGACAATGTGTGCCATGCTTGGATAGCTCAGTCAGTAGAGCAATTACCTATGAAAGGCAAAGGCCGAGGCTTGAGTCCCAGTCCAGCACACATTTTTTTCTGCTGGGAAGTTTCAGCTTGGTGCAGACTCCATGCCAGAGTGAAAATTCATTCTGGGGTTCATTCCTCATCTGTCAGGTGCTTAAGAGTATATTCCTGTAGTACATACTAGTTGCCTTCATATGTAATCCTTCAGGTATGGGACCTGAGTACACTGTTGCAGGCTAGGAGCATCTGCACTGGCAGTAAACCACACACACATTTGTCAGGTGCAGTCTCATGGGTAAAAATTTACTGCTGGCTTCTGTTGATGACATGTGGTAGATATTACTTCATAAGCTAAACTTAGTTATCGGTGCTGATGTACTGTTAAGCTCTTTCTCAGGAAATGAATGAGCAGAAAGAAAATGGAAACAACCTTATCTTGTGGAAAAAAGTGTAAACTGGTACATTACAATACTTAGAAAGCTAAGGAATTTTTCAGCACAAAGTGCACTCTCCAGTCCAGTGAGAACATAAAGGAAGGACCACATGTGAATTTCTGGCTGCTGCTTATAACAATACTGTTCAAAATCGACAGGAAGGCACTGTACAGTAGGACGCTGCTTTGAAGATTGGTTTAAAGTATAGCACAGTGAAAGTTTATCTTAAGTGATCACATACATTTTAACTGTAAGAAAGATCTATCCTTAACAGTTTGAAAATTTGAATAATTTCAGGCAAATGATTCCTGAGCCAGAGCAATATAAATAAAATGCTGCAGCATTACACCAGCTGACCACACAAAAACTACTGCCAGTAGGATAGGCCGGGCAAGAGCCAATAAACTTTTGGCTGAGAGAGAGAGAGAGAGAGAGAGAGAGAGAGAGAGAGAGAGAGAGAGATGCCTTTACTCCCATTATTTGTATTTCACCCGGGGGGCTTTCCAGTATTGTATCATTCTTTTGTTCATAGTATGTGTAATAAGACAGTGATAGTTGTTGAATATAGAAATCTGATTATCCCACACACATAATGTATCATTAACTCATTTACAGGTACATTTTATCTGTATGCTGGGATAGCTCTCCTGGGATTGGTTATCTTGTTCTTCATACTACCTGAGACCAAAGGAAAATCACTGGAGGAGATGGGACAGCTGTTTTCTGGACCTTGGTGTGCAAGAATGAAGAAAGAAAATGCAAAGAATGTTCAGTACGTACATATCATGGTTGTTCTGAGGGTCAGCATAGTGCTGACATTGATCACTGGTATTCCATAACATGCTGCTCTCCCAGCCTGTTGCCTGCTTGTTAATGGTACTTTGTTTGTGATAGAAGTCAGTGTTTGTGAATCATATGTGCTTGCTTGCTCATGTACTACCCACAACTTCAATGATAATACAAACTACAACAGGACAGGTCTTGGTGCTTTGGATGCATTTACTAAGCTAATGCAGATTATCAATTATAGAAATGTCCTAATGCTATCCACATAACTCTTTCTGCTTAAGTAGTTACAACAAAACAAAACAAAAAAAAAATGTGGTCGTGTCACAAATGGGTTTACGTTAAGGGTAGTTAGATTTATGTTTTATTTCAACTGTGGTTAACAGTTCCCATTGTTTTATTACCTGTTTCTTATAAAGGATGGAGCAATTTCTTTCTAATGAGGAAAGACAGAATGCAAAATATTGAATGCTGCTGGTCTCTTTTTCGCATGTCAACTGCTGCTGCACCGTGCCATCTGTGGTAAGTCAAGGGCACTGTCCATCACGTCTTTAAAATTCAGACTGTAGGTAACGTAAATTTATAGAAGTGAGCTTGTCTTTTGATACAGTATGTTCACTGTGTAACTTCTTTATAGCATTTGTTTCACACCTGACTCTCAGTTGAGTGATTTTTGTTGTTTTTTTGCTTGGGCTAAGCACTTTCCTTGCACTGACCCATCTTTGTCTGGTCCCAGAATGTTGCTTTTTATTATTCATTACCATCGCATTGTGGTAGCTACCCTCAACAAGAATTTATTAGGGAGGGTACATGAAATACAAAATGTTGGAGTAATTTTAACTGAACACTGACACAAAAATGAGATAGCCAGTTACTCCAGTCTTACCCGAAATGTTAATGGAGCAAGATACTGACTAATTGTTACATGTAAAAGCTACTGAAATTAGCTTATTTAGAATATGAATACATTCCTTTCCCCAAAATCACCAAATACTTCACGGTATGTTGCTTCATTTCTGTTGATATTCTCTCTGTCACTGGTGAACTGTGCTAACAAACCAGTCATGGCTTGCATCTCCATTGTTATCAATAAGGGAAATAAATATACGTACACTCTCTTTCTCAGCACTATATCCTGTTTTACAGCTCTCATATGGTATAAACTGGTGTCTACTAATAATGTAATATACTCAATTTCTTGCACAACTTTATATACCTTGTTTGTCCTCGTGCACAAGTACTATCTCCTATTGCCAGATGTGACTTATTTCTCTGGGAGTTATTAATGTAGAGCTGATAACTCTTATAGGTTGTTGGATGAAAGAATTTCTGATAGACCGACTGTACTTTGTTCTGTGTGCCAGTGGTGATCACATTTTTTTTGTTTTTAATTATTTCAGTAATTTAATTTTCAAAATATGGAAGTACCTAAATGCAGTGTTACTAATAATATTAATGACAGAATTAATTTTGAGGCTAAACTCTGTAGGTAAAGTACAAGGGAATGTCTTGGTTCAAGTAATGATAAATTCATAAAAATTATTTTAAATCGTATTAGCACTGATGGAGAGCAAAATAATAAAATTGCAGTTTATTAGCTGCTGTTTCAATCATTTAAAAAATACCAAAAGATTATCAGATGCATTTTGGGCGTATTCGGTCTTTCAAAGCAGCATTGTTACCTTTCATGCAACTGCTTGAGGTATGTTTGGTGGAAGTAAAGGCACACACCATATTAAATCACTTACAGATAAGTGCAGGAATAATGTCTGACTGCTAAAATATATTTAAATCCTAATCAGGAATTTAGTACGTCTCTCTTTGCTGCACGGACGTAAATAGGAAGATGAGCCAAAACCAGAAAAACTTAGATAAAACCATGGGAAACTCTGTAATTACCAGTTTCATGTTACATCCAGGAACTTACTTCTAATTCGAAAATGAGGGATACAGCTGCTGTCTTGTACTGACCAGTGATTAAATTAAAAACAGAAATTAACAATACATAAATGTAATTATCTGATTTCTTTCAGATAATGTGCAGTGCACAGTATGGGTTCAGATAATGGTAAACTCCATAAGTAGAATTTTTTTATCTAATAAGATGGCCTACATTTGTGAAAGTTGATGGTCACCACTGTGATGAGCTCAAGGTGCACGCAAGTTTAAAGACATAAAAGACATACAAAATATATGGAAAGCTGATTCATGTTTTAATATAGCAGGATTTTTAGTATGTCAGTGTACAACACTCAGATTCTAAGGTAATGTAACCACTGTAATACAGACATCTGTTGTGAATGCAAGGAAACATGATTTTATAACAACTTTTGATGAAAAGGCTTAGAAAGAAGATAGGAGGGCAATGGATCCAAGAAAGTCAGCTGAAGATAACAAATGCAGAGAAGAAAGATAAATTAACTTCTTCTTAAGAGCCACAGTTTTTCAGCAGAAATAGAACATAGAAAGACCACAGAATTTCAGACAAATTGAGACAATTATGATTGGAAAGAATGAAACAGTATTGCACAGATTGCAAGAACTGAATGATACAGACTTCAAAGAAAGATAAACTGAATGTGGAATGAGGGACATGGTCCACCATATCCTGTACAGTTGATAATAATAATAATAATAATAATAATAAAGGGAAATTTGGAACTAAAAACAAAGTTCACATCAAACTCTTTCTCATAAGCAAACTATTAGTTAACTGACTCACTAGTTTTCATTTATTAAGTTTTTTTATTTACAGAACACATTTTATAGTTGAATTAAGTAGTAGATACACTACTGGCCATTAAAATTGCTACACCAAGAAGAAATGCAGATGATAAACGGGTATTCATTGGACAAATATATTATACTAGGACTGACATGTAATTACATTTTCATTTTCACGCAATTTGGGTGCATAGATCCTGAGAAATCAGTACCCAGAACAACTACCTCTGGCCGTAATAAAGGCCTTGATATGCCTGGGCATTGAGTCAAACAGAGCTTGGATGGCGAGTACAGGTACAGCTGCCCATGCAGCTTCAACACGATACCACAGTTCATCAACAGTAGTGACTGGCGTATTGTGACCAGCCAGTTGCTCGGCGACCATTGACCAGACATTTTGACTTGGTGAGAGATCTGGAGAATGTGCTGGCCAGGGCAGCAGTCGAACATTTTCTGTATCCAGAAAGGCCCATACAGGACCTGCAACATGCAGTCGTGCATTATCCTGCTGAAATGTAGGGTTTCGCAGGGATCGAATGAAGGGTAGAGCCACAGGTCATAACACATCTGAAATGTAACGTCCACTGTTCAACGTGCCGTCAAAGCGAACAAGAGGTAACCGAGACGTGTAACCAATGGCACCCCATACCATCACGCGGGGTGATATGCCAGTATGGCGATGATGAATACATGCTTCAAATGTGCGTTCACTTCGATGTCGCCAAACACGGATGCGACCATCATGATGCTGTAAATGGAACCTGGATTCACCGGAAAAAAATGACGTTTTGCCATTCGTGTACCCAGGTTTGTCGTTGAGTACACCATCGCAGGTGCTCCTGTTTGTGATGCAGCACCGAGGGTAACTGCAGCCATGGTCTCCGAGCTGATAGTCCATGCTGCTGCAAACGTCGTCGAACTGTTCATGCAGATGGTTGTTATCTTGCAAATGTCCCCATCTGTTGACTCAGGGATTGAGACGTGGCTGCATGATCCGTTACAGCCCCATGCAGATAAGATGCCTGTCATCTCAACTGCTCGTGATACGAGGCTGTTGGGATCCAGCACGGCATTCTGTATTACCCTCCTGAACCCATCGATTCCGTATTCTGCTAACAGTCACTAGATCTCGACCAACGCGAGCAGCAATGTCGCGATACAATAAACCACAATCATGATAGACTACAATCCGACCTTTATCAAAGTTGGAAACATGATGGTATGCATTTCTCCTCCTTACACGAGGCATCACGATGACGTTTCACCAGGCAACGCCGGTCAACTGCTGTTTGTGTATGAGAAATCGGTTGGAAACTTTCCTCATGTCAGCACGTTGTAGGTGTCATCACTGGCGCCAACCTTGTGTGAATGCTCTGAAAAGCTAATCATTTGCATATCACAGCATCTTCTTCCTGTCGGTTAAATTTTGCGTCTGTAGCATGTCATCTTCGTGGTGTAGCAATTTTAATGGCCAGTAGTATATATGAACCATTAGAAATTTGTACCCCCCTCAGCAGGATATATTTTGTGACTGGAACAATACAAAGATGATTAGCATGGATCCGGTGCAAGGATGACATACAAAATAATGAAACATTCCACATTTTTACCAAGTGCGGTGTCATAGTGGTAAGACACTGGACTCATATTTGGGTGGACAGTAGTTCAACTCTTGGTACAGATGTCCATATTCAGATTTTCTGGTATTTCCACCAAACTGCTTAAGGCAAGTACGAGGATGGTACCTTCAAAAGGCTTCAGCTGATTTCCTTCCCCAGTCCAAAGCTGTGCACAATCAGTAATGACCTCATCAGTGAAGAGATGTTAAATGCTTATAAGTTCCTTCCTTTCTCTCCCAAAAATATCATGGATTTTTATGAACAGTCACAAGGTTTTGAATGACTGTGTGAATATTTCAATGACAAGACTATAGGTATAGACATATTATACTTTGAATGATAGTGTAAAAAAAAATACCAGAGTGACAAAGAGTAGTACCACATCATAAATTAATTTAAATAATCAAATCACTCTGTACATTATAAAAATATTCATAGATATTCAACCTCCATCTGCACAATCAAATTATGCAGTTAGGTGCGGTTTGATAAATGTGACAATAATATGAATAAGTAATAATCTTATAATTTATCAAGCCTTTTCTCTTGAAAGTTGTCAGATATATTGCCCATTTGCCCATAATTGAGAGACAGAGCATTTTTTTAAGAAATGTAAAATTTGTAGTAACAGCCTTCTCCATAACTCAGCAATAGTAATGCAAACTGAGAACCCTTTTCCTCATTCTTAGCTGTTTAAAATACTTCAAAATTCTTGCAAGAATATGAGGATTGTCCATATGAAAAGGTAATTACACACTGGAGAATAAATGGTGAATAACTGGAGACATATGGAATTTTGTTCGTACATTTGTGCATGTCGGGTTGTGGTGCTGCAAGTAAATTGTTTTTATAGTATGTTGGTAGGTGCTGTAAACTGAGGATTCTGAAATGATGAAAAAGTAATCAGTGGTTTTGGGTTATGTCATCAATAGCATTTTCATATGATTGGAATAGCGGCAGCTGTGATCTCAACCAATTATAATAAGCTGTAATGTTATAGAGGAGTTGCACAGTATTTATTCGTTTGATAAGATTGTGAATGATTTCGTGTGTGTTTCAGTATGTTCTGTTTTCTATTTTTTTTAATGGTCTACAAAAAGTACTAATGTTTTATAGTAAATATTGTCCTGAAAATATCTGTTTTGGTGTTGGATGTCATAGTCCTAAAATATTGGTGGTTGTTTTTGTCATAGTTAGCTGGCACACCAAATGCTTCCACTTTTTTGGAGGAGAAATAATGTTGCCTGTTGTATGTGCAGCATGTTATCCTTGACTTTAATTTGAAAATATTATTCCAATTACCATTGTTGAGTAATAATGAAGCCACTATAAAATGATCAGAATTGAATCATAACAACAGATGCTCACTGACTGGATTTTGACTTTGCAGAACAAGGAATATGAGCAGGCACTGGAATTCAGGAATTCAAACTCTTATAAATAAGTCACATTTTTCATTATTGTCTAATCATTTTTGGTTGCACAAATCATTTAATATTAAGAGTCAATAAGTATGCCCACTCAGTTGTCTTCTCCATCTTTTTGTGAATGTGCCCCAAATTTAGAGAATGTATTTTGAAAAACTTGTTATCTGACAAGGTAGTTACATTTAAATTTGTATAATCCAAATATTATGCAATTCATGCTATCATTTATCATTTGTGTTACCTCATTTCTTACAGTGAACAGAGTTAGACAAATAGAAAGAATATTTGAAGTAAAATTTAAAGAATATTCATACCACTTGAGTGACGTAGAAGTGAGTGAAGTAGAAGTGAGCATGTCATCATACAAAACATGACCTGTATTTTTAGCTGTAAGGTTTCATGGCAATGGAGTTCTCCCTCCACTCCAACCCCCTCCCCCCTTGGGGGGGGGGAGGGGGGGTAAGATTCTGTAGAGATTGACACTATCATTAATTTTCTCTGCCTCCCTCACCCTGTATTCTTATTGAGTTCTTCTTTATTTTATTTTCCAAACTGTTCTAAATGGGCACATATTATGAATTTTCTTGTTTCTTTTTGTAAATTTGGAATGGTTGTAAAATTACAGAAGCCACTATTTGTTTTACACTGTTTCATATCGTTTTATAATTAAACCAACTAGGTTTCTTAAATAAAATACAGAATTATTGATTGGAGTTCCTAGAAATTAAAACATATGGTATATTTACTGTTAAGAGTTTGTAATTATAACTAAACTCACCCCCACATAACAATTTCTATTCAGAAAATGGGTGAGTGTATTAGCAGGAACACAATTAAAATATTGCCTAGGAACTGGAGAAAAGGTTAGCCCTACAATAAAAGAATATGGTGACTGACATGCCCAAGAAATAGATTGACTTGAAATGTATTATAGAGAAGTTGTTGAAACAGATTAACTTTGTGCTGTGGAAATTAATCTTGCTTTGAGATAGATGTATGGAGTACATCTCTGTCTTCTATGGGGCAGGTGTTGCATAGTGGCGAAGTATGTCACAGTAATATAAACTACACACACTGCATCTCTTTGGACATTAAGTACCAATGACTTCAAAGAACAGTGGAGCAATGATGAAACTAACTTTGAAGTTACATCTCTGTATGCCAAGGAACCTAATGCATATCTATCAAGAGTAATGACCCCATACTCATCGAATCTGTGTGTTCCCTGCTGACTGCACCCATGGGAGAAAATGTGCTATGCCACTCTATATGATGCTCAATGACTGAGTACCACTATGTTACTTCCTAGTATGGAAGCAAGGAGCAAAGTTAAAATGCCTTTTCTTGTCCTGTTGTCAAATGTCTCTCATTATGAACCTTGAATAGATACATCGTTTGAATTTTTTGAGGCACCTTCCAAAAGGTGGATGATTGGATGTTCAAATGGTGACACAGCTTGCACACTGCTTGACATTAGGTGGTGGTTGCCTCACCAATAATAATTATATCGGATATCTGTGTAGGAGTGATCGCAAACCTCTTACCAAAGCAAGACTGTTCATAGAGCAGTGTGCAAAGAGGATCCTCTTGTAATTCTTTCAACCACAGAAATTTTCAAAGTGCATCCACAGGGCTCTTATTACCATAAAGGAGTTGCCTGCACATTTTTTCAAAGTGTGTATTTACACTGACTGTAATGTTTCTGGTTGATGAAGCTACCAGTACATGTAAATAATGGCTCTATGTGATAAAAGTTTCATGCTAATGAAAGCAGTGTACTATAATTTAGATGTTGTTCATTCAGGTACGGATACAAGTAACTGTATTATGAAAAAGACTATCCAACAGCAATTTGATTTTGAATCTCTCATATAATTACTGACAAAATTAAAATTTTTGTCATAATCTACTAATCTTATATTAAATGTTAATCACAGCAAGACAAGTTTTACAATTAGAAACTGTTTCTTGAGATAGTGTAACTGATGATGTGCAAATACCCAGACTTCATTCATACAGTATTTGACAGCAAGAGCACTTAGCAACTTCCAACAAATTTTAAGCCTAATTTCAGTACCCATCCCTGACCCCAATGTGCTCCCCATGTTAATGTTGTTCATGATACAGGTTACTCTACTTTATAGTTTTGAAACTAGACAACTGGCACTGATGATAGTTTTATGCAAGAATTCACCTGCAAAGGGCTGAACAAAATAGTATAAAAACATTGATATAAGCACCTTATTTCCAGAGATTATTTTCTAACATCCTTGGAAGTGTTCAGTGATTGTTGTAATGGTTTGATCAACAATCATGTTAGAGCTTGGAGACAACAGTTATAAATGTGCTAAAAGTATCCAAAGCTACTTCATATGGTATTAGGACATTGTACCTAGTTCATAGGAAAACTTTGTTTGTTAAAAATAAGAATGAAGGAAAAACTATGCTCACTAAATATAGGATGACATCGAAGTGGATTGTTAAAATTTAATAAGTAGACTGATGCCACAAAAGTGACTGCTGAGCTTAGTATGCCAAAGAGCTGCATAAATGAAAAATTTGTGGTGGTGTTGCTTTTGCCAAAACTGTTGTAAATTGGGTGACTACAAAGATGCTGCTGCTGTAGTGCAAAGATCACAAATCCTGAACTGTTATTCAATGGAAATGTTTAATGCAGCATTTGTTAAGACTTGTCTTCTTCCAACTACATAGCTTCAGCAAGGCTCTTTAGTGGTTTGGAGGGTTATATTAATGTTTCCAAAGAGTACCATGGTCACAATGAATTAAAAGGCTTTTCTGGTAATATCTATGAAACTATTGTAGGTGATAATGTTGATGCAATTGTGTAGACACTGTTTCAAACATGGAACTGAATTTTGAACATGATGCTCTACATATGTTTCATGAGCACGAGGATGGAATAATGTCTTCTTTGGCACCAAAATTAACAAATATGAATCTTTTCAAACTATTATGGTCTGTGTTGGAAAAACAATGCTTTGCTGCCATTCTCCATTACTTTCAAACAATTGAAATAGTTGTTTTATCACAATGAATGCTATAAAATCTCATTGACGTCCTTCCAAAGCTAGTAGTACTATCCTTTGTTTGTATATGTAACAGCATATCTTTAATAGAATTACTGCAAAGCATATAAGAACATTATTGAACTCATGTCTGTTTTATGAAATGGAAAACACAAATGTATACGATATTTGCAGAATAATTGGTATTTTGAGAAACTGTGCTAGGTATGTTTCTGGATGGGAGACTCATAAAATTAAACTGCTAGTAGAATGCTATTTTCAATTTTAGGAGGTTATATTTAAGACATTTTGACTGTGAGGAACATTAGATTTTTGAATTACAAAGAAACAATATTGGTCAAAATTTTTGCTCTTTCATTTGCGTGATTTCATATTTGAGTGAAACAGTGAGAGCAAGAAATTTATATTAATAACAAATTCTGAAAATATTCTTGAAAAATTGTTTTTCATATCTGTTTCTTAAAGCATTCTTTTATTTCTTTAGGAAGCTTTGTAAATCTCCCTGCCTTGCTTTCTTCTCCTTATGCACTTAAAGGTATTTTGAATATACTCAATTAGTGTCTTACAAATTTGAAGTCTTCATAAGAAATAATTATTCTTGATGATGATATCATTTTATTCTCTTCAGTGGTAAAGGTCCCCATTTCATTGTCAGAATTCTTTGGAAATTCATGTCTTGCTCATAGCTTGTGATACTGTTTTCATTACTGACTGTAATCAGTTTCAAATTCTGGATAGAAATATTACCCGTTGCCAGTTCAGTACCAACAAATGGCACAATAAATGTGAGTTTATGAAATTAGTTTAGCTGCACGATAATGAGGGAATGATTGGCTGTGGTCTTATGAGAGGGCCCATTCTGGTAATCACATGAAGAGATTTAGGTAAACCAAAGAAGATAGAAAACCAGAATGGGAAGACACAGATTAGAAACATGTGTTTCTTGGTTAACCACTGCACCAACTTTGTTGGTCAGAATATTTTTAAAACAATTGTGTAATCCACATCAGGAATTTGCAGTCAGATCAAAAACATAAAAGGAATATATTGTAGTTCTGACAAAATAGATTAAAGATTGTATTTTTATGTGAAGATAACAAAACTACCAAATATATTGTGCAGTTACTAATGACTGCTTTGATCAGATACTAATATATAGCATTAAACGCCACTCTGCATTTGACTGGCATTTTGACATTTCAGCAGTTTTAAGCTCTGTGTTAAAGATTTCCTATATCTTTACAACTGAGCACTCACCATGTATTACTCATTAAAAAACAACAAAGAAGTAAATATTAAAGAAGTTGTTACTAACGTAAAAACTGTCAAGTAAATATATGAATACACACACTTACACTGCTGAAGCATGAAATATTATTTTCTTAGTCTGTAATGTTAGATTAAGGAATTGATCAGCTGTGTAAGTAATAAATGCAGGTAAAAAGTCGACTAATAACAGTTCTTGGAGATGACTCATAAACAATTTGAATAGTTTAAGATGTTTTATAGATACATAAAGGAGAAGTAAAAAAGAAGGTAATTTTGAAATATTTGTAGTGAAAAGATCTAGGTTTGAATAACAGTAACTACACAATACACATCAAATTTTTAGCTACAAAACAAATGCTTAAATTGCTATGACAACTATACACAAATTGATGAACAAAACTAGTAGTAAGCATATGTAAGGCAATTAGTCATTATGAGGTGGTTTATTTTGTATGTGGCAGTGTTTGCTACTGTGCAAAATACTGAGTTGTATGAGATTCGAAGTAAAAGTAAATTGGGAAACAGTTGTTCAAACTGAAGAATTTCACTAGCACAATATAATACAGCTTCCAGTGCTTCATATGATGGGCCTGAAACAGAGGAAACAGTATTTGTTAGCAGAAGGTCTACGAAGAAATTCCAGTAACAACAGAAAATGAAGTTAACAGGAGTCACAATTCAATGAGGGTAGCATTTACTAACAATGTATTTACTTAAAAGCAGTCACAAAATTGGAATAAATTAACAAATTTTCAGTTAGAAAGCCTGATATAAATTTCATTTTTTATTGTTCCAGTTTTTTTAATTTCTGTATACTTTCCATGTTACCATTGTTATTTCATGTTTTCGAGCATGCATTTTGCTTTTAATTTGTGTTCATGCTTCAAGCACTGTAACACTCCTTTTGTAAAATTGCTATTTCTCTTGGAGAACATTTTCTGTTCTTTTGCTTTTGGGAGACAATTTTGACACTGTACATTCTATAAAAGATCTCTGCTATATGTGTTGCTCATCTGATTGTATTTAGAGGTTGTTTTTAGTGTTGCAGTCAGATGACACTATCATTCTTACCAGTTCAATGTAACCATTCTCTTCTTAAGATTCTGTTTCGTTGTCATCAATTAGGTGTATGATATTTTTATTTAAATTTGTCATCTCCTCATTTACTGATGTTGCAAATGAACTACAACGTTGAATGTTGTTTAAATCTTTATCAGAACAACAACATGTTGACAATGATTATAAACTATCTTTTATACAGCAAATTTTTTTCAAAAAATTATTGTGAGCGTATTAAAATAGATACAGATTGCTGCATATAACTTCTGAATGAAAGTCCGTGTCAGCATAGGATTCGAAATAGAAATAAATTATGCCTTCAGAAATGCAAAGTTCTTCTGTCTGCATTCTGTAGCAGTAGGCCTAATGAAATTATGCCTACAGTTTTATGCAGTTCAACCTTGAAAAGTTTTGACTGACACTGTTTTTGCTAGAGTTGACATGGCACATGTGGTTACATTAAGCTGAAGCATAATAATTGTAAACTGCATATTAAAATGATACCTTTTCACCCAGGAATGCTTTCTTGGACCTTTTCTTTACATTGTCATAACATCTCAGCCATAATTTTCCCCAGTTCTGTGAATTGGACACTGGCATCTTTGTTCCACACCTATTCTTTGTTGGCTGTAGCAACTTTATAAGGTTTTTTTTATCTTCAATTGTGTCTCTATACTGATTCAGTATGGTTTCCAGCAATAAATAGTTTTTAACTTTTCCAGTTAGGTGGCTGAACCTGCACTTCGGGGTCTCCCAGTCATTCATACCATATGACTTTACTTTATGTAGCTGGGGAGAAGTTTGAAAATTGCACCTTTTTCTGCTTGCTTTTCTCCAGCCTTACAACATGCCACCTTTGGTGTGATTACTATCTGCAGTTAAAGTGTGATAATCATATTGATAGCTGATTTTAGTGAACATGTTTTATGCTAATTTACACTCCTGGAAGTTGAAATAAGAACACCGTGAATTCATTGTCCCAGGAAGGGGAAACTTTATTGACACATTCCTGGGGTCAGATACATCACATGATCACACTGACAGAACCACAGGCACATAGACACAGGCAACAGAGCATGCACAATGTCGGCACTAGTACAGTGTATATCCACCTTTCGCAGCAATGCAGGCTGCTATTCTCCCATGGAGACGATCGTAGAGATGCTGGATGTAGTCCTGTGGAACGGCTTGCCATGCCATTTCCACCTGGTGCCTCAGTTGGACCAGCGTTCGTGCTGGACGTGCAGACCGCGTGAGACGACGCTTCATCCAGTCCCAAACATGCTCAATGGGGGACAGATCCGGAGATCTTGCTGGCCAGGGTAGTTGACTTACACCTTCTAGAGCACGTTGGGTGGCACGGGATACATGCGGACGTGCATTGTCCTGTTGGAACAGCAAGTTCCCTTGCCGGTCTAGGAATGGTAGAACGATGGGTTCGATGACGGTTTGGATGTACCGTGCACTATTCAGTGTCCCCTCGACGATCACCAGTGGTGTACGGCCAGTGTAGGAGATCGCTCCCCACACCATGATGCCGGGTGTTGGCCCTGTGTGCCTCGGTCGTATGCAGTCCTGATTGTGGCGCTCACCTGCACGGCGCCAAACACGCATACGACCATCACTGGCACCAAGGCAGAAGCGACTCTCATCGCTGAAGACGACACGTCTCCATTCGTCCCTCCATTCACGCCTGTCGCGACACCACTGGAGGCGGGCTGCACTATGTTGGGGCGTGAGCGGAAGACGGCCTAACGGTGTGCGGGACCGTAGCCCAGCTTCATGGAGACGGTTGCGAATGATCCTCGCCGATACCCCAGGAGCAACAGTGTCCCTAATTTGCTGGGAAGTGGCGGTGCGGTCCCCTACGGCACTGCGTAGGATCCTACGGTCTTGGCGTGCATCCGTGCGTCGCTGCGGTCCAGTCCCAGGTCGACGGGCACGTGCACCTTCCGCCAACCACTGGCGACAACATCGATGTACTGTGGAGACCTCACGCCCCACGTGTTGAGCAATTCGGCGGTACGTCCACCCGGCCTCCCGCATGCCCACTATACGCCCTCGCTCAAAGTCCGTCAACTGCACATACGGTTCACGTCCACGCTGTCGCGGCATGCTACCAGTGTTAAAGACTGCGATGGAGCTCCGTATGCCACGGCAAACTGGCTGACACTGACGGTGGTGGTGCACAAATGCTGCGCAGCTAGCGCCATTCGACGGCCAACACCGCGGTTCCTGGTGTGTCCGCTGTGCCATGCGTGTGATCATTGCTTGTACAGCCCTCTCGCAGTGTCCGGAGCAAGTATGGTGGGTCTGACACACCGGTGTCAATGTGTTCTTTTTTCCATTTCCAGGAGTGTAGATCAACAATGAACCTCACTCAGAGGACCCAAGTTTAGGGTTACACAATAAAGTGGATTCCTGAACATGTTAATTTATGAGCTAAGTCAAAATTGATCTCCAGTCAGCAATGTTTATACAGTCTGCTCTGAGTATTTTAAACTTTCATGTTTTGGTTGATTTTGTGGTAGAATAGGTAACAGTTTCTAAATTCAATGTTAATATACTGAACTAGTTTTACTGAAGGGCAGAAGTAAATCTGTAGCCCCATGAGCAGGGATTTCAATCTACCTTTAGTTAAATTTTTACTGTGTAGTTCAATGTATTGTTTGTTTCCTGCATGATTGTAGCTGTTCTGTGGCGCATGGTTTGATTATAACATTTCAAGATATCATGATATACTATAAACTGTTTTTCACCCCAGACATGTTCTGGCTAAATTATTTATGCCTAAATTTTTTTAAGCAAACTTGTCTGTCTAGTACGGTATATTAAGTTTGTTTTTAACTATTTACAGTGACATATCTGTGCAGCAAAATGACTGTTGTCAATTTTCAAAACACTTGGCACAAGAGGTAGTAAAAACCCAAAACTGTACTTCATATTTGTGAATACTGAATTAATGAAAATGAATTAGTTATAAAACTGGTGTAAAACATATTAGTATCAAGTGTTTTGAACATAAATTAACTGTTAATTAATCCATATTTCCTGTTTTGTTTTGCAGAAATTCAAAAATTACAGAAAATGCAAGCAGCAAATTGTGATGCTTCTTTTGCAGTAGTGGAAATGAACGCAGCTGGAATTTAGCATTGTTGAGTATTCTTGAAAGGTATTGTGTGTACCAGTTGTGAAATATTTTGGTTATAACCAAGTGTTATAAGGACTTCTTGGTGAGAATGCCAAAGAAAATAGCATTTCTTATTGTTCATTCATTCATTACTCCGTGGGCAGAAAACTGTATATGAGTACAGTGTTTTAGTAATGTATATTTATGTTGAGTTAGTGTCGGTATGTTACATGCACTTTTCTGAAGAGAACTGAATGTGGAGATTGTGTCCTGAATTTTAATAGAGTGGAAAAAAGATTTTTAATGACAGATATTTTTATATAGTTATTTATATTTGAATTATAAATTGCAGAAACAAGTTCCATGTACTGATAGCTGTTTCCCTAGCTTAAGAGTGATTGTTGTTGAAGTTACTGATTAAAAGGAAGTGTATTTACTGTTGTACCTTTATCTAAAATGGAATAAAATGACTGATTTAAGCATTTCTCATTTTTAATGAAGTTTGAGGACTGTGAAATTATCTAATTATTTATCCTGAGTAATGAAAGTATGTGCAAAACATTTGCTGCTGGTAATTACTTAATCATTTGCGAAGTGAAGTGGAGTAAATAGAATTTTTTGATTATATAACTTATCACTATAAGATTCAGTGTGTAAAATTATTAGCATATAACACATCATTTTCCTACTAGGATAAGGAATTATTCATGTATTACCAACTTCAGATATGTGATTATTAAATAGCACTTACCTGTTGATGTCCTGAACAAAGTAAATGCACACTTTGTTTTAGCACTACTATGTTACTCAGATAATGGTGCTTTTTCACTGTTCCTTACAGTTTAATGCTTCCCCTCACTGCATTTAATGACAAAATATGTACATTTCACAATTTGTGGCATTGATGTACTTACAGGAAAAGAATAAATTTATATAAAATTTGTCATTTACGGTGTTTTCCTAGTATCACAAGATAGCAGCAGATCTGTCATGTCTGTTAAAATATTTATGACAAAAGCAATAGTGTAATTATTTGAGAGAAATAAATGCAGTGATATCCATTAATATCAGTCACTTGCTGATGAAAAAATACCTTTTCCCTGGAATCAGAATGTCGTAATTAAACTTGCAGTTTTTGTGGCAGTGGTTTATCAACAAAATGATGTACCAACTGATAAGTGCAAATACAGTGAAACAACTGAACATTGTTACCTGTTAAATTGCTTGCAAAACACCACAATTGTGGTGTAAAATTAAGTTTGTTTATTATGTATGAGGTTGGTTTTTATTCAGGTATGTATTTAAAAAAATTGAATAAGACAAGGTAGTGCTTCATGATTTTTAATGTAGTACATGCGGTCCATGTGTTTACTTGTTTACAGACATAATATTTCAAATTATGATGCTACTAGTCACTTGTCAATGTGCTACTTTACTTTTGAACAGGTTACTCTGCTGTCAAAGACTTAAAAGCACTTAAAACTGCAACAAATTTTACTAGCTATGAACCAATTTTGCACCATTTAACAGTGGAACTGCAATTTTCAACCTACACTATATGGCCAAAAATCTCCAGACACACATGAATGTGCTCGATGTCATAGACATTTCGTGTTGCAATGAATGAAAAAGATGTTTAGTAAGGCTTGGCTGTAGTGTGCCCAATATGTTCGGGCACCTGATTAAAAATATCTTTCCAGGTTCAATTTCTGTGGGCTTATTGTGAAGTTGTAAAAGTGAAGCAAGCATTAAATGCAATTATTATTAGAAATTTACTGCTGGAGATGACAATGATTTGTGGGGACCACCGAACTCAAAAACCTATAGTGCAAAATGGTCATCAGAAACCCTCAACAGCTAGTTCAAACAATTTGTCATGAGTCACGAGTAGAGAGAGATCATTGAGAGGCCAATCCATCAAGTGGTGACAGGACTTGATTTTCATGATCACACTTCTGCCTAGAAAAATTGTACACTGACATTTTAAGTTGTATAGCAATGCTCTCATTGTTCTGTGGAGCAGAGGACAGTTTTATGATATGATAGTCATAGTACTTAGCTTAGAATGTGAGGACTTGGCAGATGCTAACAGTATTTACTGGAGTGTATTTTCAGAACAGTGATATTTGTTAGAGTTGTCATGATAGTCTAGAGCAATTTTCCTGCTTTTTAACCTGAACAATAGTTGAGAGGAAAATGAATAAATGTGATAATGCAAATAGTTGCGAGAAAAATATGCTTCCCACATAATGGCTCAGTTAAGAGTAGTATGTCTACATCTACTTGTTTACTGTGCAATTCAAAATTAAGAATTAGTTTAAAAGCAGTATCTCAGATACTCTACTCTTGAATAAAATGTGGAAAAAATGAACTTCTAAATCTTTCTGTGCTAGCTCTGATTTTATGACAATGGTCATTTCTCCCTGTATTGATTGGGATTCAACAAAATGTTTTGAAATTTGGAGAAAATGTTGGTGACTGAAATTTTGTGAAAAGTTCTTGTCAATGAAAAGCACCTTTGTTTAGATGATTGTCAACCCACCTTTCTTATCAGATATGATGCTCTCTTCCTCTCATTTTGCAATAATAAGAAATTAACTGCCAATAAATTGAGGTCTTTTGTTCCACTTCCCTACAACATTTACCATGTGATGGTTCCAGTTTAAATTGTTTATGATTACATATCCTTAGGTATTTAGTTGAACTGATAGCCTTTAAATTTATACAGTTTATCATGTGACTGAAATTTTACAGAATCTGTTTGGTAATCATGTGAAGGAACCCACATGATTTATTGTCCATGGTCAATTGCCGCTTTTCATTCCGTGCACATATATTTTCTAAATCAGTTTGATATTCTGGTGTGTTTACTAGTCAGTAAACAACAGAAACTTCTGCAAATAATATGAAAGGGCTGCTCAGATTGGGTTGTTCCCTGAATCATTTACATAAATTAAGAACAGTGGAGGGCCTATAACAATTCCTTTGGGTAGCCCAGACATAACTTTGGTTTCACTAGATGACATCCTTTTGATTGCTGCAGACTGTGACCATTCTGCCTGGAAATCGCAAATCCAGCCAAGCTGGCTGAATGAGATGGTACTCTGTAGGCAAAGATGAAATGGTGGCAAGATTTTGTTTGAGTAATGCAGCAGTAATCTTTTACTTGAATACCACTGAAGGTCAATTTTTGTGTTTATGCATTAATCTGTTTAATCAGTAAAAAATTCCAAGGTAACACAACAAACAAATCAGTCCTTAAAAAGTATAGAACTTTCAAGAGGGCACAGCACATGATTTATTCAGCACTTGATAACTGCACCATCTGCATCCTGTGGGGGAGCGAGTTTGGGCTGGGCAGTAAATCATTTTCTACCATCTTTGTCTAGACAGTTATGATGACGATCTGGAAGCACCTTGAGTTACTGCCACAGAGAAGCTAGTTTTCTCACATTATCACTTTTATCTCTGTTCTGGCATAACCACAAGCGCCAGAATGAAGATGAAGAACACAAGAGAAGAGAAGGCAGTGGGACGATGTCGTCCAATAGCACGCTGACCACTATGTCACCATGATAGGAGCAGCATCTAGCCAAAGTGAATATAAGCGCCGCTCTTGCTAGCCTCGGCTGGACATTAGTGGACAGTATTTGCAGAGTATTAGTGCAGCCTAGCAGAGAGTGCTACGATAGCAGTTATTAGTGATCCACAAACTGTGTGTCAAACTTGCATGAACAACATATGTAGCATTCTGAGAATGCGGCATCCCTTAGGTACCCTGTATGAGATGAGTGGGCAAGACCGCACAGTCTCTGCCATGTGCTTTTCGATAGTATTGAAATTTGGGGCCAGAGGAAATCAGTCAAGAGAAGCATTCTTGTTCAGCCATGGAAACCACATGTACACCATTATTGACTTGTACTGAAGACTAATCCTTCTATAAATGTGTTACTTCTTGCAAATAGGAGTTGTCACACGGTGGGATCATAACACTAGCATTCCACCCCCTTTCAGTCAGATATACAAACCAGTGTGATATTACTGACCTATTTGGTTGGTTGGTTGGTTGGTTGGTTGGTTTCGGGGAAGGAGACCAGACAGCGAGGTCATCGGTCTCATCGGATTAGGGAAGGTTGGGGAAGCAAGTCAGCCATGCCCTTTCAGAGGAACCGTCCCGGCATTTGCCTGGAGTGATTTAGGGAAATCACGGAAAACCTAAATCAGGATGGCCGGACGCGGGATTGAACCGTCATCCTCCCGAATGCGAGACATATTTGGTGTTCGAACATACATCATAATGTATACCTGTACTGGACCATCATTTCCTGAGGAAAATAATGAGAAAATATTATGTTTCACCACTTATAATTGCCAGCATCTCCAGAAATTTGTTCATCTGATGTTCACCTCAATTTTTCCTTCTTTCGTGCCTGTGCATTTGGATTGTAACATGGCCTGCCACCAAATTAAACTGACTGCCTCAGGATATAAAGCAATGGACTTCAGTAACACAGAATATTTTTTAGACAGATGCTGCTGTCGTGTGTAGATCATTAGTCTGACCCAGTGTTATAAAATGTTATGTCCTAGCTACCATATTTACAACATTCTTCTAGCCACTAATTCATAATGCCCTTAGGAACACCTTATCATGTTCTGCCTATGATATGATCACACTACTGTCATATACAAGGGCAACATTTGGGTCTAGCCTGTTGTTATGGGGCATGGTCCATCAGTGAAGTGACTAGCCTCAAAGGGGAGGATAGAATTATCTGACTGTGCATATAATAGAACTGGTAATGAACTTACAGAAATAATTCATGACAACACAATATTTGTCTACACACCAAATTACTGCCACATCTTACAACAATGTCCAATGTGACACTACAAGAAAACCACTCCAGAATGACAGTAAGGTTCAGATGAACTACCCATCGAAAAAGTTAAGCATTTACATCCTATAGCCTCTGTTCCTATACACCTCCTTTGCCAGTAAGGTATTAAAACTTATGTAGAATGCCTCCTCCTTCCATTTTCCATTGTTGACAGTTGGTGTATGGTATACATGTGTAATGTGCACTGAAATAATCACTATAGGTTTCTCTATCATTTACCTTGCTATTTGTAGATAAAAGTATGTTACATAAGGAGCAAATGTTGGTAACAGTAGATTCTTTCAAAAGTTAGAAATGGTTCAGCCAATCAGGATGTTAGGGTAACATGTCATTATAATGATGTGAGACAGATGGCAGGGGAGAAAAAAAGATATTCCATTCACATTTCATTAGTTACTTTACGGATTATCAGGTGTCTTACCACACTGAAAGTGGACCATTGCATTCACCACAAAAAGAGACAAGTCATGAAAGTGTGTTAATACGAGTGTGCTACCTACAAAGAATATTTTTCTTGGGAGAAATGGAGGTGGTGGAAGAATCAGCGTAAGAAAGAATGTTCAAATCAGAAAGGTACTTGGTTTCCAGGCACGATATTTGAAACTTGTATATACAGATTTATAAATATAGCTGTGATCTTATTTAATGTGACTGATTTTGGAAATAAATACACTGTGAGTTGGATGAACCTAGAAAAAAGTGTACTGTAGAATCTGGCTCTGTGAACCATGCCTTGCTTATCTACAAATTAAACAATGGAAACTCCAGGTAGGAATATCAACAATGAGGATTACAAATTAGATAAATATGGGATTAAAAACAGTGCTCTGAAATGGTTCACAATGTACTTGAACAACAGTAAACAAAGGGTAATTATCACTTCAAATACACTGAATTATTATTCTACAAAAAATTCATTTGTAATTTATTTGAATATGTGTGGGGCAAACAACAGACTAGCAAAATACTTATGTGTACTACAGTAAGATTGTGCCTGCAAATTATAGCACTTAGAGTTGCCATCGTACAGATGAGGTGCACTATTCGTAAAATACGTAAATGTTTTTCATCTATATTCAAATAAATAACAGTCGGACAAATTTTTACACTGCCTTATTGCTTGAAAATATCTTTTAATAGCGGAACACATTCCTTCCACTCTGTTTGCAGTAAGGATGTGCTTCTGTAGGCAGATCACTGAAGTGAAGGCTATGTTTTATATAGGTGCTTCAGTTCTTCATTGGACAGGCACTTTTATGAGCTGAAAAAATTGGACACTATGGTTATTCCAGGTAAGATGTTATCCTTTATTATATTTAAAATACCTCCTTCAGCAAGAAAAAAAGAAATACGTATTGTTGCTAGCTCTTTCAGTGGCACTGAATACCCATCACAGATGAGGAATTACTTCCTTTCTCCAGTTTTTTAACCCAAATATTGATTTATGTATTTCAAAAGTTACATCTTTCTCACAATTTTTTCCCTAAACATAATAGATAAACACATTTCTCTACAATTTTCTTTCTAATCAACTATATGTTGAATTCCAGTTCTTAATTCATACGAGATTAACTTTTTGCAAAATTTAAAAATCCAAAAGTGTCATATATAAAACAGTAGTTATAGGTAGTTTGCTACCAGCAAACCAAGCATTGTCTCTCAGACACACACACACACACACACACACACACACACACACACACACACACACACACACACAAAACCACCATCACACTTGTCCCTGCTTTTGAGAAACAGAGAATTTGCTCAGTTTCATAAATTCTGCAGAATACTGACACTTCACACATTCCATCAGCAAGCCACACACAGGATAAATTTAATTTTGGATGCCAAAGTGTCACTCATAGCAGCAACCAGTAGCTAGTAAATGTCATTGTAAGAGCTATACATAGTACCAAATGAAAAAAAAAAGAACTTTCAAACCCTTAATTACACATTCAACTAACAATATCCAAATCAAAAAGAAATCATTAGCCAACAGCTAACAACATTAAAATAACTTTGCTGTCAAGGCAATAAAACACCCAAGAAATAGAGTAACACACAGCACCAAGTCCAGTGCTGCACTAACATCACTCACAAACAATTTGTAAATGAACACCCACACAAGAATGTGTCACAGCATACTCCACCAAGCCCTTTGCAAAAACAATCCATTTCAAACACGCCACACCTCAACGATTTCATAACACTGTTACATCATCGGTTCAAGCAGACAGGTGGAATCAGACTCTTTGGTTGACCTGTTTCTCATACCAATTATTTTCTTTAATATGATACCACCATATAAAACCCATCATTCAAATACTTCTTTGGTACTAGCTCCATTTATGATTGCAACACCACACATACTCTCTTTTGCCATGAAATATCTTATTATGCACCAATATGTGATTACTGCAGAAAATACAAGATCAGTTCATTTGCTAATTACAACAGCCCATAAAATCTCTCTCAAACTTACAACATGCACTCACAAATTGAGCAGCTGTCAGACTAATCACTTGTTGATAGTAGCTAAAGAGAATGCAAAGAGAAAGATGCAAAGATCAAATTTTTATTTCCACGTGTGTCTGTGGGATGGCAGAGAATTGATTTATAACATCATCAGAGAGGTTGAAAGTCTGTTACAGCACCACCTGGTGACTTGACCTGTAAGGAGCTTTGTTGACCTAAGTAATGTCATTCGCCTGCCAAGCAAACCTTTTAAATACAGTCCTGCCCACAGCAGTAATTTTGGAATGTTAGGTCAGTGCATATTCTTGAATGGAACTTTGGTTGTGGGAATTAAATGTGGAAACCAGGTTCAAATGACAGTAATCTTGATTATGGTGACAGACTAATCAGTAGGATAATCAGAGTTATGGATTACTGTTACCTAATTGTTTGATGCCAGTGAAGTAACTACATGTTATTAGTTCTAATGAAAGAGCAGCATAACACATGATACTATATTTTCTTTTCAACGTGCCTCAATGTTCTTCAACATATAAAGCATTTCCTACCGATCTAATTACATGCAAATGTTTGTAATATGTAAGCACAAACTTGTCTTTGCAGCAGAAGAAAATGCAGAAAAACAGATCAAATGTGGGTAAAAGTTATGTAGTGTAACACCCCTTGCATTTTTTGCAGTGTCTATATATGATATATGTACATAATGTGTATCAAAATACTTGTCTGGTGCTTACTCATTGTCTAACATACATTTTCTCAATTTACCTTGCAGTTTTAATTTCTATTATAAAAAAAGTGCGTTAAATATAGCAAAGTGTATTGAAATATGACACAAACATAAATATTAGGCTATGCCACATGTCAGTCTGTTACCATAACAACCTTTATTTTACATCAATATTCACCGAGTTTGACAGCTTTCAACAAAATTATTGCCTTTCAATCCGAGGTAGACCTCAAACTATGCCACAGAAAAACCTGGCACCCCAACCAAGGTTCAGTGGAGGAAGGAGAGGGGCTTGCCCAATATCATGCCCTTAAACCTAATATGTGCAGTTGCCCACACATGTGTTATGTTTAAATTTTGGTCATTGTTATTGTGAAAAACAAACAGCTATATGCCAATGTTATGTACCAATTGCATCCTCCTATTTGTAGTCTTTCATAATGCTGTTCATTTGTATGCAGCATTTTGAAATGGAGGAGGAATTATTAATAGATGTAGAAAATACTCAAATCTCCAAATTATAAAACTGTTATAGGTGCGAGTCAGTTACTATCATAGGTGTGAGTCACTATCACAGTCTATCATTTACAGTTAAATGTGGAACAAAACATTTGAAATAAATTAAAAAAAATAGGCTAGCTACTTCCCAACAATATTTTTTAATGTGAAAGGCAATCACAATATTTTCTGTAGTCTACATCTACACATACATACGTACATAAATCCTATAGCACCCCTCAGTGCAGGATGGGGCAGATATGAACCAGGATGGTGCAAGCAGGTGGTGTAGATGAGGTGGGAGCCCAGGAGGCTCCAGAGAATATCAGCTGCAAATGTACCAAGTTCTTTATTGACTTATCTGCACTGCCTG
The DNA here is from genome assembly GCF_023864345.2 of Schistocerca serialis cubense. Taxonomy (NCBI): domain Eukaryota; kingdom Metazoa; phylum Arthropoda; class Insecta; order Orthoptera; family Acrididae; genus Schistocerca; species Schistocerca serialis. The sequence goes on from NC_064640.1 coordinate 619,367,487, forward strand.
ATACAGCTTTTTTTTCAGTTCAGTTTATTGTCAAAAACTTTATACCTGCTACTTGGAAATTCTAAAAAGGTTATACACATTCAATAATCATGGTGACATACAATGTTTTATCTTACGTATACCATAATAAGTTATATTAACAGCAAACACTGGTAATATTAATGTAGAAATAAAACACAATATTGCAAATAAGAATTTAAAAAAAAGAACATAAGGTATGTTTCTTACATAGGTTACTGGCAGCCTCAGAATAACTCAAGGCTTGCTAACTAATTACAACTATACCTAATACTAAATATGTGGTTGCTACACCATTCACATTACCCACAATGGTTTCTGCACACCTCAGCAATTTTCAAGTCTACATATACCTGTGAGGATGTCCATAGCATTCTTTCTTTAATTTTTTTGTGTTCGTTATACTGATATTCAGAGCATCCACTTGATTTTACAGACTGAGACTTCAGTGGTTGCCTTTTAGATATTTGATATGTAATCATATTAACTGCACTCCATAAGTTTTGGTCGCTTCCAACTGTCTGCTGAATGCTGTCTAATTGTCTGCAGTATCTCTCTTTACCTGAAAAAGGGAGCGACTGAAAAAGTCATGATCAGTGGAACCTTCCTCTCTACATTCACAGATTGGTGTGTTACTACATCCCAATCAATGCAGATGTTTGGAATATGGACCAGGGTGTGTTAATAGGTGCACCACACCTCAAGTAGGGGAAATGTCCTGCAGTTTGAGCCATTCCTTATGCTTGGGAATGTGCTGTAAACTTACCTTGCAGTGCTTCTAGTGCCCCAGTCAGACCGCCATTCATCTAACTTCCGGTTTCGTAAATGTCTTTTATCAGTAATTTTATTTTCTGTGATTTTGTACACATGATGATATTGTTCACATCCCAACTAATACAGTGCTTTCCTGCAACATGCCATTACACCCATTGGACATGTCCTGAGAATCACAAGTAAACCCTCGAAGGTGTATTGCAAAAGGCACTGATGAGCCTCAGAAGTACGTTCACTGAATTTGTCACAGTATTGTTTTGTAGCTGCCAAGTTGAAGGCGATGCACTCAAACACTGGCAGCAAAGACCAAAACGGGACTGAATATAGTTTTGTGGTATGACTGTATCAAATGCAATCATGATATATAGTCAGCAGTGGCAGCATGGGCAATCTTGAGCATAATTTCAGCCACTTTCTGAGTAAAGGATTTTACATGTTCCAGAAAGCTTATTTTGTCATTTAGAGGAGTGCCTAAATATCTACAAACAGTGTTGCATTTTACAGGGATTCTGTAAAGGCTCAGGGGAGGACTTCTGGCAATGGAAAGTCTTCCCTTCAAAAGTATGTACTACGTGGTTTTATAAAAAACTGCAGTCACTTTGTTGCCCTTGCACCAATGCTGCATCTGAGCGAGGACATCATCTGTCTTTTCCTCAAGTCTCACCCTTGAGTCTGTAGACACAGCTACTATGCTGTCATCTGTATACCTTCAGTGGAGGGTCTGCAGATGATGTCAAAGCTGTGTGTGTCTACTGCTACTGTGGGGCTGATGTCTTCATGATCATCACTATCTTTATCATACCCTTTGGCCAGAACTCCATAAAGATGTGGCATCAGGTTGGACAGCTGACAAATCAGGAAGTCTCCAATTGCAGATGTTTCTGTGCCAGGAACATCTCTTCTGTCAACAGCCCCTACAGCTTGGGTTGATGCAGGTGTTTCCCATATGGTCTCTCCTTCAACTATGTTCACAAATTTCATTTGATGTGATTTTGGACATGATGAGGAAGTGCCTTCTTGTCTTGTGGACAGGTCATTATGAGTTATATTGTCTGTATTTAAGCTTCCTGATGTTCAGCTTCATTTGCATAAAATTACCATAGCTTAAGTTTATTTATCATGCAACACATTTTTGTCTGCATTATTACCCACTGAAAAGACTGTCTTCTAAGTTTCTTTTCAACTGCTAACTCTAATCACTTCTGCAGTATCATTTCATCTATGACATTCATGAAGTCAAGATGTTGCTTCTCAATTAACTTCATAGTGATTGGCACTGGAATGTCATCATCAGGTGACACTCCTCTCCCTTGCAGTATAATAAAAAGGTACTGATGCCAGGCTATGGAATGGTGCCAATTCCTTGCTACTGTCAGTAGCCACTTGTGTTTTGTATCCTGTCCAACATGGCCTCTGTTACATAGATTTGATATGGAATTGACCACTCTATGTTTGCTTGTGTTTTAGATGGACCTATAGTCTATTCCAGAATTGCATAAGTTGCACAGCCTTTCACAGGTGAGTCACGTTTTCTGTTCCTGTTATGACAAATCATGCAGACAGGTTTCTCATTGATTTTTGTGCATGTACTTTTCTGGTGGCCCCCTGCTCCACAGTGGGAGCACATACACTCCATGTACTAAAGACCTTCTTCATGTGACAGAAGTCATAAGATTTACATTTTGGCATGCCTATGTAATCATTCATTCCTAGAACATGGAAGCCAACATACACCTTTCTTTTTTGCTGCAGAAGCTTATGAACATGAGAAGTGATTTCCATTATGTGACTGACATAGGTTTTCCCTAATGGTCCAGTTTAGAATCTGAGTCATACCTCTTCATAAAATTCCTCCTTTTGCATGTTCTCAGACACATTATACTCATAAATATCTTTGAGAAGTCCATTGATGTCCACTTCCTTTGGCAGATTGTACACTTACCAGAGGCCTCTTCTTTCTCAGTGGTTCACATTTAATGCTGTGTACAGTGAGGTGACAAAAGTCCTGGGATACTTACCCATATGATGTTGGACCTCCTTTAGTCTGGTGTAGTGCAGCAACTTTATGTGGCATGGACTCAGCAAGTCACTGGAAGTCCCCTACAAAAATTCCGAGCCGTGCTGCCTCTATAGCTGTTCATAACTGTGAAAGTGTTGCTGGTGTGGGATTTTTGTGCACAAACTGACCTCTTGGTTATATCCCATAAATGTTCAATGGGATTCATATTGAGCAATCTGGTGGCCAATTCATTCACTCAAATTGTCCAGAATGTTCTTCAAACCATTCATAAACAACTGTGGCCTGGTGACATGGAGCATCATCATCCATAAAAATTCCATCATTGTTTGGCTGCAAATGCTCTCCAGGTGGCTAAACATAGTCATTTACTGTCAATGATTGGTTCAGTTGGCCCAGAGGATCAAGTTCATACCATGTAAACACAGCCCACATCATTATAGAGTCACCAGCAGCTTGCACAGTGCCTTCTTGACAACTTGGGTCCATGGCTTCATGGCATCTGCACCACACTTGAACCCTGCCATCAGCTCCTACTAACTGAAATTGGGACTCATCTGACCAGGCCATGGTTTACCAGTCATATAGGGTCCAACCAACATGGTCACAAGCCCAGGAGAGATACTGTAGCCAATGTTGTGTAGTTGGCAAAGGTACTCACATATTCGTCTGCTGCCATATCCCATTAACGTCAAATTGCACCACATTATCCAAGTAGATACACTTGCTGTGCATCCCACACTGATTTCTGTGGTTATTTAATGCAGTACTGCTTGTCTGTTAACACTGACAACTCTATGCAACTGCCGCTGCTCTCAGTCATTAAATGAAGGCCATCAACCACTGCTTTGTCCATGGTGAGAGGTAATACCTGAAATTTGGTATTCTCAGTACAGTTTTGTCACTGTGGATCTCAGAACACTGAATTGCTTAATGATTTCTGAAATGGAATGTCCCATGCATCTAACTCTAATTCAAAGTCTGTAATTCCTGTCAGATGGCCACAGTCACATTGGAAACCTTTTCACATGGATCACCTTAACACAAATGACATCTCCACCAATGCACTGCCCTTTTATACATCGTGTATGCTGTACTCTACCATCTGTACATGTGTATATTGCTATCCATGACTTTTGCCACCTTAGTTTATCTGAATAGCTTCCTCTTTTTTTTTTTTTTTTTTTTTTGTGGTTGTCATCATTTCTGTTCATACTGTGTCGAAGCTATTGGCTGTTAGCTGTATGATTCAATTTGATTCTAATCATGTCTATCCTTGGATTTATTGCATCAGTAAGTTTCTTCTTTATGTCATTGTTATTCTTGTTCTCAGTGGATCTAAGAAAGCATGTGTTGGTTTCCTGTTTGCTAATGTCTATGTCTTAGATGTCATACTTAACTCTGTTTTCTATGCAGCTGTGACAGTGGCATATGAAGGAATAGATGTAGTTGCTTTTTCTGTCATCTTCAAGTTCTCCTGCTCTAGAAGCTTAACACAGGCTTTCAGTGCTCTTGAATCTGATTTAGAGATTTCTCGACATAGTCTTTCATTCTCCTCTCTCATTTTTTGTATTTGACCAGGCAACATGGACTGAAACATGGCCCATTTGGACACTTTCTGCATCAGTTTGTTTGTTACAGCAACAGGAACTTTCTTCACTTCTTGAAGGAAATTGAAAATGTCTTCATAGAATTCCTCAGGTGATTTCCCAGCCATATTCAATGGTAGGTGGACATTCCATGTTACATCATTCGTTGGCATCGCTATTAAGAGGCTACTATTCACTTACCCTGGAATGGCATTGTCTTCTGGCTTCAGTTTTTACCACAAAGAAACACACAGTTTTACCTGCCTGCCTCTAGAATTTTCTCAATAAGATGCGGTCGGCTGATACCCCACGGGGTGGCGCAGCTGCGGCTGGTAGGGAAGGCAACTGATATACCAGTTAGTGGGTGGCTGGCTGCTGAATTCTGCTGGGCTAGTTGCCTGCACACCCTGCAATAATGATGCAGCTACACTACGGCTGTACGGCCCCGTGCCAGCAGTGTGCACTCGACGATGCTGTACCCACAACAGCCCCAGGCAACCCCTGGCAGCATCACACTGGTGGATGCCCAACAGGATGAGATACCCATCCGATGATGGTGGACAATGGCTGATGGGCAGAGGCTGCAGTGTGCTGCCTCCTGGGCAGGAGTCAGCCATGCTACTGGAGATGACCTGAGATGGCAAGCTGCACCATGGCACCAAGTCCACGGGGCTTAATGCATAGAGCTGTTGCCCTGCAGTGACCTCAAACTGATGACTTCTGCTGGCAAGTCTATGTGGCATCCTCACCTGGCACAGTCTCATCATCCTGATAGCGCTGCAATATTAAGAATATTTCCATTACAAATGTGTCCAGTACTTATAGTTTGCAGTGGCACACTTTTTGTGCATATGTGCCACTACCAGTCATTTATCCTAAAACACAGCTCCCACTGTCAGTGCAGAAATTTTGTTCGTTGCTGCACTAGTCTGTGCGGTACCACTGAGTTTGCTGTTTCAACAAGCTAACCTGCCTCACAACATTATGTTAGACTTGTTAGACTGCTGAAATATACCACTCAGGCTCTCACTAATATGCCCATATATGGTTGGTACTCTACATAACCCCCTCTATGAACAAGACCCAGTCCCCTGGGTTTACCTTAAAAGCAGTTTCATATTAAACTACATGTTTGTACAAAATACAAAGAAAATTTATAATCAAAACAACTGACAGCATGTCCACATGGGTTACAGACTGCATTTAATCTTACTTATTGCGTTGCTTAATTCTACTTTATTTATTAATCTATTCGACATAATTGTTTTGCACTTCTGGCAATTTAACTCTCATGGCATGTCCTGTTGCTTATTTCTCTCTTAACCCTACAATTACATTTTTTCTATATTGGCACTACAAGGTTACACCCTTGATCTCCATTATGCTCTACAGATCCAGTCTACTGGAATCTGGACTATTGGTGTTTTATGCTAACAGTCAATTTTCTGTCTCAGAAGACTAAAAGCTATGCACATCAGAGTTATAGCCACTGTGGCACTTGGTGTTATGGCCCCCAAAGTCACAGTTAAATGTCTTTGTCCTTCCCTGAACTGCTCTACTTGCTGCATTAACTGCTTAGTTGAAATGCATACTTCCTGTGTGGCAATGAATTAGTTGAGGGAATGTTACATCATTCATTGGCATCACTGTACTGTGTGGACTGTAGGTCATGGTCCAGACACTATGCTGAGAGAAGGCAATGCTGTTAATTCTGACAATAAACTATAGCATCCCCAGTGCAGGGTGGAGCAGATATGAGCCAGAATGGTGTGAGGTGGTGGTGGAGGAGAGGTGGGAGCCCAGGAGGCTCCAGAGAAGGGCAGCTGGAAATACAACAAGTTCTTTATTGATGCATCTGTGCTATTTGATACACTGGGTCAATGGCCAGCTGGCTGCTGAATTCAGCTGGGCTGACTACCTGAATGCCCTATGATGCTGATGCATTTATGCCAATGAGTACCAGTGGCCTCATTTCTGTAGCTCAGAATTATGGAAGCCAACCACACATTCCCCACACTGTCAGTGTGCACTTAACGATGCTGTATTCACCATGAGCCCAGGCAATGCCTGGTTGTGTCACTGTGGTGTATGTCCAACATGATGAGCTGCCTGTTTGGAGATGGTAGATGACAGTTGGTATGCATGAGGTGCAACCCAATGTTCCCTGAGCAGGAGTCAGCCCTGCTGCCAAATATAACCTGGGATCCAGAATGAAGGTAGGAGACAAGGCACTGATGGAATTAAAGCTGTGAGGGTGGGTCGTGAGTCGTGCTTGGGTAGCGTAGTTGGTACAGCACTTGCCCGTGAAAGGCAAAGGTCCCGAGTTCAAGTCCCGGTCCAGCACACAGTCTTAATCTACGAGGAAGTTTCGTAACTTGGGATGACCAGTTGTGTCATAGCACAAAATATGGGGGGACTTAGTGCATAGAGCCATTGCTCTATGGTGGCCTCAAACTACTGACTTCTGCTGGCAGGTCCATGTGGTGTCCTTATCCAGCACAGCCCCATCAGCCTGGTAGGTCTGTGAGCCTATTGATAATTCCATTACAAAAATGTCCAGCACTTATAATCAGCAACTGCACACCTGTTATGCATATGCACCACTACCAGTCATGTATTTTGAAACACCACTGCCATTGTCAGTGTGGAAATCTGCCTTGCCTCTTGCTGCAGTAGTCTGTGCAGTACCATAGCATTTGCTGTTTCAACAAACTAACCTGCCTCGCAACATTCCATCAGCCTTTGTTGAATTATTACAGTGATAACATCCTGTGTTGACCTGCTATAAGCACTGCTGCAATACAGTGCTGAGGCTCACACTAATATGACCATATATGGTCAGTACACTACAATATATATTCCGTAAACCACCACATGTTGCATGGCAGAGAGCAGCTTGTACCACTACTAATCATTTCCTTTCCTGTTCCACTGACAAATAGACTGTGGGAAAAATGACTATCTTTATGCCTCCACATGAACCAGATTTTTCTTATCTTCATGGTCCTTACACAAAATATATGTTGGCAGCAGTAGAACCATTCTGCAGTCATCAAATGCTGATTCTCTAAATTTTCTCAATAGTGTTCCATGAAAAGAATGTTGTCTTCCCTCTAGGGATTCTCATAAAGATTTACAAAGTATATTTGCAATACTCATGTATTGACTGAACCTAGCAGTAACATATTTAGCAGACTACCTCTGAATTGCTTCGAATTGTTCACTTAATCTGACCTGGTTGGAATCCCAAACACTTGAGCAATACTCAAGAATGGGTCAGTCACACGTGTGTTCTGCACAGATGGGTTCATTTCAACCTTTGGTCTAAGTGATCTTCCCCTCATTCCCAATCTTCCCAAGCCTATCCATCTTCATCTGTCCACCAGGAACTAAGAGGCCTGAAGCCTGGGAATAGTTTTTTACCCATCTGTTCTTTTCCTCTCATATTTCATACTAAGCATTTTATAATTTTACAAAGAGCACTATCAGCTGTGTATATAATGATAAAGTTAAAAATCTGTTTGATATACACTGAAGAGCCAAAGAAACTGGTCCACCTGCATAATATCATGTAGGGCCCCTATGGGCACACAGAAGTGCTCCAACACAATGTGGCATAGACTCAACTAATTTCTGAAGCAGTGCTAGAGGGAACTGACACTATAAATCCTGCAAGACTGTCCATAAATCCATAAGGGTACGAGGGTGTGGAACTCCTTCTGAACAGTATGTTGCAAGACATCCAAGATATGCTCAATAATGTTCATGTCTTGGCAGTTTGGTGGCCAGTAGAAGTGTTTAAACTCAGAAGAGTGTTCCTGGAGCCACTCTGTAGAAATTCCGGAAGTTTAGGGTGTCACATTGTCCTGCTGGAATTGCCCAAGTCTGTCAGAATGCACAATGGACATGAATGGATGCAGATGATCAGACAGGATGCTTATATACATGTCACCTGTCAGAGTCATATCTAGATGTATCCGGGGTCCCATATCGCACCAACTGCACACACCCCACACCATTACAGAGCCTCCACCAGCTCGAACAGTCCCCTGCTGACATGTAAGGTCTATGGATTCATGAGGTTTTTTCCATACCCGTACATGTCCATCCACTTGATACAACTTGAAACAAGAGTTGTCTGACCAGGCAACATGTTTCCAGTCATCAACAGTCCAATGTCAGTGCTGAAAGGCTCAGGTGAGGTATAAAGCTTCATGTCATGCAGTCATCAAGGGTGCACAAGAGGACCTTCAGCTCCAAAAGTCCACATCAATGAATTTCGTTGAATGGTTCACATGCTGACATGTGTTGATGGCCCAGCACTGAAATCTGCAGCAAAATGCAGATGAGTTGCTCTTCTGTCATGTTGAATCATTCTCTTCAGTCATTGTTGGTCCCTTTCTTGCAGAATGTTTTTCCAGACTGCAGTGAAGTTGGAGATTTGGTGTTTTACCAGAGTCCTGATATTCACAGTACACTTGGGAAATGGTCATATGTGAAAATCCCCACTTCATCGCTACCTCGGATATGCTGTGTTCCATTGCTCATGTGCTGACTATAACACTACATTCAAACTCACATAAATCTTGATAACCTACCATTGTAGCAGCAGTAACTGATCTAAAAACTGTGCCAGACACTTGTTGTCTTCTATAGGCATTGCTGACCACAGCATCATATTCTGACCATTTACATATCTCTGTATTTGAATATACATGCCTATACCAGTTTCTTTGGTGCTTCAATGTATATGTTAGTGTTAACCAGTACATGTATCCTTGAGTCCAGACGCTATGATTAATTACAGAACAAGAGGATAATAAGATGCTCTTTTCTTTGCACTTATTTACTTACTTATTTTATATATCTTGGGGTTTCCAGTTTTCTGGCTGATGCTTACCGGCAACCTATTAACCACATTTATACCAGAATGTAAAATTTCATTCTGAGTCCTAGGCAGGGATGCATAGTCTACATGGAAACTAATTTTACTTCCAGTGTTTCACTAGTTAATTTTACTGATTTTCCTATAGCCACACTTATTATTAACCACAAATGCCATTAGGTAGTAAATATATTGACATATAAGTGTAAGAATCTCTAGGACCCTGAAGAGGCTTCTGCAAGCTATTCAACTATTAGTTTTACATAATAATCTTACATAGATAAAAAAGTTCTCAGTTAACTTGTCATGTCAAATTTGAATAAAATCTCCATCACAATTTATCAGGGGCTAACAAGGAAACATCACTAACATTTAAGGACAGAAAAACACACTTGCAAGACATCAGCCCCATCAGTTGATCCTGTGCAAAAATTTGGCCATAAATCTGACAGTACTGTGACATTACTTAATGGATACTCTGCTGAGTAGTAGCTTCTCTAACCGCCATTCCATGTGAGCAAACCAGCTGAGACTTTACCAGGTGTTACTTGTACCTTAGGTAATTGGTTTATATGCAGCTCTGTTTAAAAAGAATAGCTCAATAAAGTTGTAGGATTGAGCTGCACAAATTTGCTTTCATGACAAGTAGCTATCTCACCACAAATGATAACCTGAAGCTGTGACCTGACTGTCAAATAGTCTGTGGATTAGCTAGAATTTTAAATTAAAAGAATAAACAGAAATATTAAATAAAAGTTATATGAATAATTAATAAAAAGGGTTCTACTGCAATGTCTGTAATTGTGTAGATTACAGAGAATTATGTTGAATAATGTTTATTCATGAAAGTAAAACTCAAATAAATGGATGTGGTCTGGCAATAATCAGTTTACAGACAGAATGATAACCTTATTGAGAGCATCACAAGAATGGTAGCAGAATCCTCAAGCTAAGCAGTTATCCAAGACTCACAAAAACGAAGTCTATTTCATGATCACAATACACAAAATATTTGTCATTTCAAAATAACTCAGAGTTCAGCATGATAATTTACACAATAACACATGAAAGACAATGAGTAGAAACTCATACTCTCTCTATTTTCGACCCTGTAAAGCAAGCAGACAAGTTCCACACTGGAGCACATTCAGATCTCCCAATGGTTAAAATACCACCAATAGTTAAAGTATTTTAGTGGCTGGCTGTTCACTGCCCAGAATCTGTTACTCACACGTCTGAACATCACACTATGCAACAGATAGGTCTACATTTTTCCAGAACTGTCATAAAAGTGTCCAGCATCAGTCCCTTGAGTGCAGCACCCGAAAAATGTCTGTCACCACTTGACTAAAGCGGTGTTCTGCCACTGATTGCTTCTAGATTGGCTGAAGGTTGTCCCAACCAAAAATAAAAAATACATCACATTTATGTTCTACAGACATTATTTGACTCAAGTTGACCACTTTCTGCACTGAACTAATATATTAAAACAATATTTTAATAAAAGAAGTGTTATGAACAATTGACCACACTCAGACCATTCTAAATAAACATAAATTAATGTTTGTTCATAAAAAATAAGCCAAATTCTTGCACCCATGTGCTCATATTAAAAGAAAGCAAAATGCGATTAAATATTTAGTAAACAATTATCAATGTCTGCTTGATAGAAATGTCTTGTGGTACTCTTTTCAATGGCATCATTAGCTAACACGTGATGGACCACTTTTAAATTACCATGATTTTTAATATTAATTGTGATCAACATTTAAATAAAGTTACTGGCAAAAATAGTAACATATTCCTTAAATCTAAAAACTATGGAAGTATGACAAGGTATGATGTATTCATTACTCATGCTCCAGTCAGTTGCTATGTTATTGTGAAGGATCCAGTGTTTTGACAGACATTTCAATAAAGAAAACGATATAAACTATAATAAATCAATCAACAAAATAGTTAGTTACAGATATGTGTCTTTCACAGATGATAGCTGTAGTTCAGTGCTATCAGCCGAGACATTCTTTGTAGAAACCACATGAAGCATTTGAAAGTTTTTATTTATTTATTTATTTACATTTCAAGTTCTGTAGGTCCAAATTGAGGGTGAATCTCCAAGGTCATGGAATGTTTCAGTACATGAAATTACAAGATAAAAGAACTAACAGATAAAAATGTAATGTTTATGAACCAGAAGAAAGTCAGTCCATAAGTTTAAGTAAATGTAATAAACAATCATCAACAAGAATCAGCTTAATTTTTCAAGGAACTCCTTGACAGAATAGGAGGAGTGACCCATGAGGAAACTCTTCAATTTTGATTTGAAAGTGTGTGGATTACTGCTAAGATTTTTGAATTTGAGTGGTGGCTTATTGAAAATGGATGCAACAGTACACTGCACACCTTTATGCACAAGAGTTAAGGAAGTTCAATCCAAATGCAGGAGGTGACTTCTGCTGAGTATTAAATGAGTGAAAGCTGCTTATTCTTGGGAATAAGCTAATATTGTTAACAAGAAATGAAAGTAAGGAATATATTGAGAGGACAATGTCAAAATACCCAGACTCGTGAACAGAGGTCGAAAAGAGGATCATAAACTTACACCACTTATTGCCCAAACCACCCATTTCTGAGCCAAAAATATCCTTTGAGAATGGGGAAAGTTACCCCAAAATATAATACCATATGACCTAAGTGAATGAAAATAAGCGAAGTAGACTAATTTTCATGTCAAACAATGAGTCGTTTCAAATACCGTTAGAATCGTAAAAATGGCAGCATTAAGTCTTTGAACAAGACCCTGAACATGGGATTTCCATAACAGTTTTCTATCTATCTGAACACCTATCAATTTGAACTGTTCAGTTTCACTAATCATATGCCCATTCTGTGAAATTAAAACGTCAGGTTTTGTTGAATTGTGTTTTAGAAACTGTAAAAACTGAGTCTTACTGTGATTTAACGTTAGTTTATTTTCTACAATCCATGAACTTAAGTCATGAATTGCACTATTTGAAACTGAGCCAATGTTGCACACAACATTCTTTACTCCCAAGATAGTGTCATCAGCAAACAGAAATATTTTAGAGTTACCCATAATACTAGAGGGCATATCATTTATATAAATAAGGAACAGGAGTGGCCCCAACACTGACTGACCCCTGGAGCAACCACCACTTAACTGTACCCCACTCAACTGGTTCAAATGGCTCTGAGCACTATGCGACTTAACTTCAGAGGTCATCAGTCACCTAGAACTTAGAACTAATTAAACCTAACTAACCTAAGGAGATCACACACATCCATGCCCGAGGCAGGATTTGAACCTGCGACCGTAGCGGTCGCTCGGCTCCAGACTGTAGCGCCTAGAACTGCACGGCCACTCCGGCCGGCGTACCCCACTCAGACTCCACATCACAGCCATTCTCAACATTGTGAATAATGACCTCTTGCTGTCTGTTACTAAAGTAGGAGGTGAACCAATTGTGAGTTACTCCCCGTATTCCGTAATGGTAAAACTTCTGGAGCAATATTTTGTGATCAACACAATCAAACGCCTTAGTTCAATGAAAAAATATGCCTAGCATTGGGAACCTTTTGTTTAACCCATCCAGTACATCACAGAGAAAAGAGAATGTAGCATTTTCAGTTGTTAAATGACTTCTAAGGCTGAAATGTGCATTTGATAGCAAATCGTGCGATACAAAATGATCAATTATCCTCACGTACACAGCCTTTTCAGCAAACACTGATGGCATAGAAATAGGTCTAAAATTATCTACATTATCCTTTTCTCCCTTTTTATAAAGCAGCTTTACTACAGAGTATTTTAATCATTCAGGAAACTGACCAGTCCTGAAGGAAAAACTACAAATGTGGCTAAATACAAGGCTAACATGTGCAGCACAGTACATTAATATTCTGCTAGGCACTCCATCATATCCATGAGAGTCCTTAGTCTTCAGTGATTTAATAATTCACTCAGTCTCCCCCATGTCTATATCACAGAGGAGTATTTCAGACATTAATCTCGGAAAGGCATTTGCCAAGAAAATTATGATTCCCTTTAGAAACTAAATTTTTGTTTAATTCACCAGCAATACACAGAAAATGATTGTTAAACACTGTACATATATCTGATTTATCAGTAACGAATATGTTTACTGTGACCATATGTTTTTAATTTTATCTTGTGAATCAGCTATTATATTTGCATACCACATACTCTTTGCCTTCCAAATAACATTTTTAAGCACCTTGCATTACTGTTTGTAATAGGCTATTGTAGCTTGATTGTGACTACTTCTAACATTTTGATATAATTCCCGCTTTGTTCTACAGGATATCCTTATCCCACTAGTCAGCCACCCAGACTGCATATTTCTGCTATTACCCCGTTTAGTATGTTCTAACGGAAAGCAACTCTCAAAGAGTGTGAGAAATGTGCCAAGGAAAGCATTGTATTTGTCATCTATGTTATTGGCACTCTAAACATCCTGCCACTCTTGTTCCTTGACAAGGTTTAAAAAAACTCTCTATTGCTGTTGGAGTAACTGCCCTAAATAGTTTGTAATTATATTTGACATTTGTTTGAGTACAAAAGCCTTTTACTGTTAAAATTTGTGCATCATGGTCTGAAAGGCCATTCACCCTTTTACTAACAGAATGCCCATCTAGTAATGAAGAATGAATAAAAATATTTTGTATGGCTGTGCTACTGTTCCCCTGCACCCTAGTTGGAAAAATCACCATCTGCATCAGATCATATGAATTTAGGATATCTATCAACATCCTTTTTCTTGCACCATCCTATACAAAATTTATATTGAAGTCGCTACATATAACTAATTTCTGGTACTTCCTAAAAAATGAATCAAGAACCCTCTCTAGCTTGAGCAGAAATGCTCTGAAGTCAGAGTTAGGGGACTTATAAACAGCAACAATTACAAGTTTAGTTTCACTAAATTCAACTGCCCCTGCACAAAATTCAAATATCTGTTCAGTGCAGTGCCGTGATACGTCTATGGACTCAAATGTAACACTGTTTTTTACGTACAGTAAAAGGTTCCTTATGAAAATATTTATTCTCTGTAATTTATTAACTTCTGTAGGTTTTAAGATATAGAAAATATTATTGTTTGACTGGTTGCACCTCATTTTCCTGAAACTGCTGATGTATGCGGATTTGCTCTATTATTTCACTATGATTTATTATAGAACTACTAAGAGCTATAAGAAGCCATCTTTCAGTCTGCCTGACACTCTACCTTTGCTGGTGCATCCTCTCTTTTTCTAAGCATGTGACTGGTGTCCACATGCATTGAGTTTAACCCACTTGCTTCCAGGCACTCCTCATCTCTCACCTGGGTTGACCCAGTGACGGCCACCTCAGCTGGCATGGCCTCACTGCACCCTCAGCCTGGTGTGCTGGCTAGCCCTCAGCCACACAAGTAAATTCCTTTCTTCTTGTACTAACTCTTGATGATCAAATCACTTGCCTACATATGCACAATGTTACATATGCAATTATGACTGTCTGAAGGGACAGCTTTTAAACTTTCATGTGGACCAGTTGTTTTTCACTGGCTCTGGACCACTGCAGCTAACTAATATGTGAGTGCAAAGTACAGTACAGCAGAGTGACAGCCAGAGCCCTCCTATTTGCAGGGTGTTGAAGACAAGGGAAGACGAATGGGAAGGTGGACACATATGCCTGATGTGTTTTGAAGTCTTGTTCAAAATGGTTCAAATGGCTCTGAGCACTATGGTACTCAACTGATGACGTCATTAGTCCCCTAGAACTTAGAACTAGTTAAACCTAACTAACCTAAGGACATCACAAACATCCATGCCCGAGGCAGGATTCGAACCTGCGACCGTAGCGGTCTTGCGGTTCCAGACTGCAGCGCCTTTAATCGCACGGCCACTTCGGCCGGCTCTTGTTCAATAACACGTTATTCTACACCAAAAATAGTTAGTAATATGATTATGTAATATATCAACCTCATGCACATATGCATTTAATATTATTTTAACAATGTTCTCATACTAATATTCAGTAGTTACATATATGCCTAAAAACTAAAATGAAGAAAAACCTAAGCGATGGAAGAACCGTTGTGAAGTGAAGTTAATGATTTTAGATTTACAATTTCATCATGTCAGTCATGTTGAAGAATAGTGCATTCCCTGTAGATGTCCTTCACTTTAACAGTTCCAGCATTAAAATCCAAAGAAAATAACACACAATATCAATGTAAATAACTAAACAGCACTACACTACTTCTTTAATGACACATTAATTCCTTTCATTCATTCACTTACATTGCATTTGTGAATCACAATACAAAAACATTCAAAACAAAGATATCTCTGTTCACTGTGTCAAAGAGCATGGTTTATAACCTATAACTAGTGCCAAAGAATGTAAACAATGTCAAAACAGTAATTCAGAAACCTCTTACTTACTCCACTCAGCAATACTTCATGCTTGGGCATTAAGCAACTGCACTGGAGCATACCGAGTAGCAAACAATTAATGCGAGCAAAAGTTTAAAAGCTGTACTTTCAGATGGTCATAACTGTGTTCTGTCAGAATCATGGACCAAATTTTCAGACAGTATCTATTGCTGGGGCCGATATATTGCAAGTGTGCTGTTTTTATCCTTAAAATATGAGGTGAAGTTGGTGATGTTCCCTTGTAAGTCTAACTGTTGTAAAACTGTCAAGGCTCACACTTCTATGCCAAGTGGATGGCATCTGATTGGCTAAATTACATCATGATGATATCATGATGGCAGGACATGCTAAGATGGTCCCTCTTCATCCCTACATTACATCTGTGCTTGCTGTTCAGCATAGTTTGCAGTGCCATAATTTATATCAGATAGTGACCTGTGTGAAGTTTTTCTCTGTAATTTTTCTTTGGCAAGTGGATGGTTCCATGCATTGCTTAGTTATGCTAACTCATGTGAAATTGTGTTATATTATTGTGTGTTAGTATACACGAATATAGCTCATGTCTAATATTTGGTCTGTTATTATATCTAAATAACATGCTAAAAAGTAATAAATAAATAAATAAATTCTAAGTGCACAGCCAGTGTCTCTATGAATGTTGTGATCACACTATCTAATTTCTATTGATTCCCTAATCACAGAGACCCAACAGTAGGATGTATGGGCAAAAATTCTCATCAGTTCAAACATAATCTTGACTTTATTCATTAAACTGATTTTATAAAGTGCTTATTTTTAATATTTCTGTACTTAAGGTGATGATGTTTGGCACATCAATTAGCAATAATCTGTATAGACTGCCCCACAAAACTGATGCCACACTAACAAGGAATATTATAAATCTCTGGTACTCTGAGGTGGAGAGTATCTTTGTCAGGTCACAACATTTCTTTAAATTTCCTATGTGGCCAGAAGACTGGTCTGATTCCTTACCTGTTTACACTCTACCTATCTTACCCATTGTTACATCACAAAGCACATGTACAATACCAAGCTATCATTAAAGGACTCTTTATCTCTCAATGGCCAACATTTTGATAAGAACATGAAGCCTTATTTGAACATGTCCTTTTATCATCTTATTTTCAGTTTAATGGTGAATTTTATGAGCATATTGATGGCATTTGCTATGGGAAGCCCCCTCTCCCCTATGGTCACATGGATAACACATTTGTGGTATGGCCACACAGAATGGATGAATTACATCGATTTTTTAAGCATTTGAGTTCTCTCCATGCTAGTATCAAATTTACTATGGAAATAGAAAAAGACAGCTACCTCCCCTTTATGGATGTTGTCATTTGCCATAAAGTTGATGGCACATTAGGACATGCCATATATCGTAAACCAACACATACAAATCTGTATACATGCCAGTAGCTGCCATCACCCTTTGCAGACCATAGGTGTCCTTAAGACCTTAATGCATAGGGTGCACTGCATATCCAATAAAGATAATTTACAACAAGAGCTCACATACCTCAAAAGCATTTTTAAAATGAATGGATTTTCTCCACAACAAATTCATAGAGCATTCAATGTAAAACTTAGAATGTAGATATGTGATGGGGAAGAAGATAGTAATTCCTTCAGATCAAGTGTGTTTTTGCCCTATGTGGGTGCTCTTTCCTCAAAGGTAGGCCGTATTCTTGAGAAACACCGTGTTAAGGTGATCTTCTAGTCTCCCACAAAGATTGCAGTTTTACTCAGCTCTGTAAAGGATGATTTACTGCTTTGTAAAGTGGGTGTGTATCAGATTCCTTGCCAAAATTGTGAGAAAATACATAGGTCAAACAAGTCATAGTCAAACAAATCAAACATAGACCAGACAAGTAGCTGTGGCCAACATTCCATGAGCTACAGCGATGTGAAGATTTTAACATCTGCCTCTTCCTTTTGGGATTCTGTCTTCAAGGAAGCTATAGAGATTAGAGTAGCTAATAATTTAATAAATAGAGATAATGGTTTTAATTTGGACAAAGCATGGAATCCAACTCTTGGGGTAATTAAACTGCAAAGAAGTCGTCATGGTGTTACCACTGCTGAGCATACATTGATAAATGAATCGAATATCTGTACACCTTCACCACAGGTGGCGCATGTGTAAGTGTATTTCTTTGTTGCCATCCAGCGACTGTGACCTGCATGTGCACTACCACCACTGTGGAGCATATAAGGCTGGACTTGGCACCTTGTCATCAGTCTTGTGACTCACTCTGAGGATGTCCGAATGATACACAGCTGAAATATCAGTGGAAGAAATTTTGTTTGTGCGGCTGCATGCCTGAAATTTAATGGACAGTTCTAAATCTTTCAAATAGCTTTTCTTTCACACTTTTGCAAGTTTCATTTTGGTGCATATTTCATACTGTGTGTAAATCTTTCTTCCATTTACACAATTTACATTCAGATTTTATGAAACAAAACATTGCACACTGCTTAACATTAAGCACGTCTTCTCTCCTTTGTTTAACTAAAAAATTTACATTCTCTTCCTTGTCACTGAAAACTACTATGGTACACATTTTCTTTTGGGATTGGAAGGTATTGTACTTTTGTTCTGGACTTTAAATAGCACAATAATCATCATTAAAACCACAATTTGTGGAATTGTCAGTTACTTTCTGTTTCTTCTAATGTTTGCACAATTTATAGCAAAATGTTGACATCATTTGAATGAATTTCGAAGTAACTAACTAATAAATAACACATACATAGGTCTTCAGGTAAGGTAGGTGATTTTGACTGCATATCACACTCATCATATTTACAATCATATCATGCCACGTCATCTGTTTATCAATGTGCTGACAAGCAAGGATATGTGCCTGTCATGTTGCACCTGTGCTGTCTATTACAACTAGGGTAGCAGTATACATTTCTCCAGCCACCAGTCAAGCTACCAATTTAGCAATTTTTAGCATTTCTTTAAAAAATACTTTCAGTATGTCTTAATAACTAAAAGTTGGACGTTGTGTTTCTTTCAGTGTATTCTACATGTGTAAAAGGTTTCAGGGCAGGTTTCAACATGTCAGATTGGACCGTTCCCTTGTCAGTACCTTTTAGACAGTGTGCTCTGAGCTGTTGAACAGACTGCTTGTGTTTACAGCAGGTAAGTTTGTGACTGTACCCAGATTTTTGTTTTAGTTGTTCATACTGCTTATGACATTTCTCTAATGAATTGTTTTCTGCTCTCGTAATTTAAATAGTGTAACAGTCTCATAAAAAATGAAAGTAAGTGACCCTAAGCTCAAGAATGGATACAATCAATCCTTGATGAAGTATAGCTACACATATATTCAGCAATCCTCTATAGGGTGCATGGTTGAGGGTACATTGTACAACTACTAGTATTTCCTTTCCTGTTCCACTTGCAAATAAAGCAAGTGAGAAATGACTGTCTATGTGACTCCATACAAGCCCTAATCTCTCTTATCTTCATGGTCCTTACGTGAAATGTATGTTGAAAGCAGCAAAATCATTCTGCAGTCAGCTTCAAATGCTAGTTCTCTAAATTTCTCAATAGTGTTTCATGAAAAGAACATTGTCTCCTCTCTAGGCATTCCCATTCAACTCCACAAATCATATCTGTAATACTTGCATGTAGATGAAAACTACTCGTAAAGTATCTAGCAACACACCACTGAATAGCTTTGATGACTTTTTTTAACCCAACCAGGAGGGGATCCCAAACACTCACACAGTACTCAATAATGGGTCACACTAGTGTTCTATATGCAGTCTCCATTATGGAGGGCCGGCCGAAGTGGCCGTGCGGTTAAAGGCGCTGCAGTCTGGAACCGCAAGACCGCTACGGTCGCAGGTTCGAATCCTGCCTCGGGCATGGATGTTTGTGATGTCCTTAGGTTAGTTAGGTTTAACTAGTTCTAAGTTCTAGGGGACTAATAACCTCAGCAGTTGAGTCCCATAGTGCTCAGAGCCATTTGAGCCATTATGGAGGGGCACTACATTCCTGAAATTTTTCCAATAATCTGAAGTTGACCATTTGTCTTCCCTCCTGCCATTGTTATGGCCTAAATATTTAAGTGACATGACTGCAGCAATTGGCACACTACAAATGCTGTGTTTAAGCATTATGGGATTGTTTTTCCAACTCATCTGCATTCACTTATATCTTTTTATATTCATGGCACACTGCAATTCTTCACACCAATTACAAATTTTGTCTAAGTCATGTCCTACAGCCACTCAATGATGGCACTTTCTCGTACACCACAGCATCATCAGCAAACAGCCACAGATTTTTGCTCACCCTGTCTGTCAGATAGTTTATGTATATAGAGAATAAGAGTGGTCCTATCACATTTCCCTGAGGCATTCCTGATGATACCCTTGTCACTGATGACACTTGCCATCTTGTACAGAGTAATGGACTGAATTACTTAAGGGTTGGGGTTATTTTGGGGAAGTAGACCAGACAGCGAGGTCATCGGTCTCATCGGATTAGGGAAGGACAGGGAAGGAAGTCGGCCATGCCCTTTGAAAGGAACCATCCCGACATTTGTCTGGAGCGATTTAGGGAAATCACGGAAAACCTAAATCAGGATGGCCAGACGTGGGATTGAACCGTCGTCCTCCCGAATGCGAGTCCAGTGTTTAACCACTAATTGCTTAAGGAGTCTTTGAGCCACTCACATATCTGGGAACCTAATCTGTGCGCTTGGAACATTATTAGCAGTCTTCATTTGGGCACTGTATCAAATATTTTGTGGACATCTAGGACTATGGACTCTGTTGTTGCCCTTTATCCATGGTTTGCAGAATTTCATATGAGAAAAGGGCAAGCTGAGTTTTGTGCAGATGAAGCTTTCTAAACCTGTGCTGATTTGTGGTGGAAGATTTTCCATTACAAGGAATGTTATTACATCCAAGCTCAGAATGTGTTCAAGAATTCTGCCGTAAACTGATGTTAAGGAAATTGGTCTGTAATTTTGTGGGTCCATTCTTTTACCCTTCTTATATACAGGAGCCACCTGTGCTTCTTTCCAGCCACTTGGGACTTTGTGCTAGGCAAGATATACATTGTAAATGCAAGCTAAGTAAGGAGCCATTACCACACAGTACCTCTGTAAAACCAAACTGGTGACTTATTTGATTTCAACTCTTAGTTACTTCTCTACATCAGGGAGTCTGTGTGACAGTCAGTGGAGATATGTTTGTCTGATCTTTCTGTGTGAATGATTTCTTAAATGCAAAATTTAAAATTTCTGCTTTACTTTTGCTGTCTTCTATAGACGATGGCTTCAGCTGCAACAGTGACTTCAGTTTTGATCCAAATTACAGAAGCAGCCAAGACAGTCATTCAGAGTTGGGTGAAGAAGAAGAAAGTGAAAATGAGGTGGAAAATGAATAGGTGTTAGAAGCAAATGGTGATGCTGAAAAGCATACCAGTAATGCTGAACATGTATGGACATGAAATTATTCACACACTACCAGAAGTGCTGTGGGTGATGTGCAACTCTGTGTTGTGCATGCACAATCGAGCTGTGCGGCGCTACTGAGTCCCCCAGAGACACACCGTGACTGTCCCAGAGAGCTACAGTGCTAAGAAGAATCACTTCTCGGCTTTTGGCAAGATCAATGCATGTTTTTTAATCATTGGATTCAAGGTCACTTTTATTGATGACAAGAAAGAATGAAATCACCAGTTACAGTTACATTTTCACAACATCCATAGCCCTTAAACCAAATGAAACACCTTCAGCACCCTCTATCCTACATTTTCTACAAGGGCAGTGAGTCAATACATTATCAGAATAATAGTAGGAAAATCTTTATTTGCTACCTCACTAATGTGGTAAGTGCAATGAGTGATCACATTATGAGAATCAAAAATATCCAACCCAGTGACAGCAGTGGTACCACTGCCAGTTCTTACAACAGCAACACTAAGTCAACTTACGCACTTACTTCTGGTCACACTGCCAGTCTCAACTGGGCTGCTGCACAGCAACTGCATTGAACACATCTACTGAGCTACGCTGCGTATTGGGCATCATCGATGTGTGCATCATTTGCAATTGTATTCAAGTGTATTCTGAGCATAGAAGTGAAGAGTAGCACTAGAGAGGGTGTCACAAAGAATAAACTTAAAGGAGTTGCCTCTGACTCTATCCTTCATGGTCCTTGTGTATTTGCAGGCTGTAGTTTTAATTTTAGTATTGTTAATAATGACAGTTATGGTAACAGCTGGTTTACGGTTGCTGTTGTAAGAACTGGTAGTAATACTATTGATGCTTCTGGGTTGGAGAGCTTTGATTCTCCTAATGTGGTTGGTTATCTCACTCACCACATTGGTGAGGTAGCAAATAAAGATTGTGGCAGGTCTTATTATTATTCTGATAAGGTGATGACTCTCTGCACTTGTAGTAAATGTAGGGTAGAGGGTACTGAAGGTGTTTTCATTTGGTTTAAGGGTCATGGATGTTGTGAAAATGTAGCTGTAACTGGTGATTATACTGCTTATTATCATCAATGAAGATTACCTTAGAACCCATGGCTCTTTTTAAACAAAATCTGCTGTTGCTAAAAGCCAAGAAGTGATTCTTCTTGGTGTTGTAGCTCTCTAGACTGCTCTGGAACAGCCACCGGTAGTTCTGCTTGACTCAATTGTGTGTGCGGAACACAGAGTTGCACGTCACCCACAGCACTTCCGGTAGTGTGTGAGAGGGACCTACAGCCAAAGGCCAAAACTGGTCAGTATTGTGATTTTTCTCTCTCTCTCTCTCTCTCTCTCTGTATGTGTGTGTGTGTGGGGGAGAGGGGGGGGGGGTGGATGACTCATAACAAAATTTGTATTAAAACTTTTATGAATTAATTGACATATATGTTTGCAATAAAGGCCTATGGTGGTTTTTCAAAATGATTTTGTCATTTAAAAATGTGACAGTGGATAATTGGTTTTATTCAGTTGAACTGGTAAAAGGAATGAGAAAAAAATGCCTCATGTATTCTGGAGAAATTTAAAAAAAAAAAGAAGAGAAAAGAGAGAGAGAGATTCCAAGCCAGTTCTTATAAGCAAATTGTTAGAAGGTTTTGGATTAGATAAGATTAGATTTACTTTCATTCCAATTGATCCATAGTGAGGAGGTCCTCCAGGATGTAGAACATGTCAGAAAAACAATAATACGTGACAAATATTTACAACTGAAACAAATAAGGTAATGTACCTTCCGCTGGTCCCAAGTGGAATGATTGTCATTTTTTTTAATGAACACTATGTGAAAGAATCGTTTTACAAACACTAATGCACTGAATTTAAAACAAAAAAGTTTTTTTATTTATAAGGTAATAAACATGTAATAGAACTACTGTAATACTTATTTACAATGAACACATTACTGCACTGAAATGGTGTGGAAGTTAGATTGTACTCAAACACACACACACACACACACACACACACACACACACACACACACACACACAAAAATCAGTTGGTTCTACTGAGAAATTCATCAATGGTGTAGGAGTTGGCCACCAATAAATCCTTTAGGCTTCTCTTAAACTGAATTTCATTGGTTGTTAAGCTGTTAAGCTTTTTATGTCTGCTGACAGGTTATTGAAAATGTGTGTTCCTGAATAATGCACACCTTTTTGTACAAGAGTAAGTGACTTTAAATCCTTGTGAAGATTATTCTTATTTCTAGTACTGATTCCATGAATTGAGCTGTTGGTTTGAAAGAGTGGTATATTTTAAATGACAAATTTCATTAAGGAATAAATATATTGGGAAGCAGTAGTTAGTATCCCTAGTTCCCTACACAGGCTTCTGCAGGGTGTTCCTGAGTTCACACCACATATAACTCTTACTGCATGGAAAACTTTAGCTTGGCTTGATGAATTACCCCAAAAAATAATTCCATATGACATTATGGAATGAAAGTAAGCATAGTATGCCAGCTTTTTCATTTTTATATCCCCTATGTCTGACGCAATTCACATTGCAAACAGAGATTTGTTAAGATGCTTCAGCAGTTCTGTGGTGTGCTCCTCCCAGTTGAATTTATTATCAAGCTGTAATCCCAAGAATTTAACACTGTCCACTTCTTCTATCTGCTTGTCATCGTATGTTAGGCATATACTCGTGGGACCCCCCTTACAAGTTCTCAACTGCATGTAGTGTGTTTTTTCAAAGTTTAGTGACAAAGAATTGGCTAGGAATCAGTGATTAAAGTCCACAAATATTTTATTAGCTGATCTTTCTAAGACTACACTTGATTTGCTATTTATTGCAATGTTTGTATCATTGGCAAACAAAACAAACTTGGTATCTGGTAATGTTACTGATGAAAGGTCATTGATATACACAAGAAAAAGTAAGGGGCCCTAAAATGGAACCTTGTGGGATCCCACATGTAATTAGTTCCCATTTGTGATTTACACAGTCAAATACCTTTGACAGATCACAAAATATACCAGTTGCCTGCAGTTTTTTGTCTAATGAATTAAACACATTTTCACTGTAAGTGTAGATAGCCTTCTCACCATCAGAACCCTTTAGAAATCCGAACTGCGACTTTGACAGCATGTTATTTGAGATAAGATGATTATAAAGCCAATTGTACATTACTTTTTCTAAAATTTTTGAGAATGCTGACAAAAGTGAAATTTGACAGAAATTTGATGCTATTTCATTATCTCCCTTCTTAAACAGTGGCTTAACTTCAGCATATTTCAACCATCCAGGAAATATTCCACTGATAAATGACTTGTTACACAGATAGCTTAATATATTACTTAACTCAGAATCACATTCTTTAATTAACTTTGTTGATATTTCATTATACCCACTAGATGTTTTTGATTTTAAATATTTTATGATGGAGATTATTTCTGCTGGGTAGTGAGGGTCAAATTCATATTATGAAAGTTACTTGAAATGTCTGGTCTGAGGTATTCCATAGCAATGTCTACAGAGCTTGACAACCCCATCTTTTCAGTAACAGTTATAAAATGTTTGTTAAATAGTTCTGCAACACTATACACATTTGTAACCAATGTATCATTTACTCTTAATGCTATTTGTCCCTCTTCATGTCTGGTTCTACCAGTCTCCTCCTTCGCTATATCTCATATTGTCTTTATTTTGTTATCCGATATGACTATCTTTTCCTTATAATATATTTGTTTTGATGTCCATATTACAGTCTTTAATATGTTGCAGTATTTCTTGTAATATGCTACAGCATCAAGATCAGAACTGTTTTGGATTGACAGATACAGTTTTCTTTTTGTTTTACAAGATACCCCTATTCCTTGAGTAATCCATGGCTTCTTTGTAGACTTTGCTCTAACCTTGGTTAGTTTTGGGGGAAAACAGTGTTCAAATAAGGAAAGCACTTTATTAACAAAAGTGTTATATTTTTCATTCATGCCAGGAGCACTGTAAAGATTGTTCCAGTGAATGTCTCTGAAGAGTATCCTAAAATAATCAGTTTTTGGCTTATTGATTACCCTCTTGAGCTCAGATTTAATAGATTTTATATCCTGTTCAGTATTACCATTTAACAGAAGGAACTGCATTTCATGGTCTGAGAGGCCATTGACTATTGGGTTTGTAATATAATTTTGTTCATTGGACTTTTCTATAAAGATATTATCGATGGCTGTTTGTGAGCAATTGGCTACCCTACTGGGGAACTTTACAGAGGGAATTAAGTTGAATGATAGTGTTACTAACTCAAATAAGTTCTTATTGGGAGAGTTTTAAGGAAATCTACATTGAAACCACCAGCAACCACTATTTCTTTGTTTTTGGTTGTTAAATGGGCCAGTACAGCTTCAAGGTGGTTTATAAACAGGTTAAAATTACCTGCAGGTGCTCAATATACACTTAATATTATGAAGGAGTTTTTGTGAAATTCTACTTCTGCTGCACATGCTGTCATATTCTGTTCTAGGCAAAATTTATGAATGTCTATGTTCTTAAATTTATGACAGTTCCTGATGAATGTGGCAACTCCTCCTTTCTCCATTTCTGCTCTACAAAAGTGAGATGCTAACCTAAATCCTGTAACACTTAAAAGTTCTATACCAGTGGTCACATGATGTTCAGAGAGGCAGATTATGTCAGCTGGGTTTGAAGACTCTTCATTCATCTATGCAGATAATTAATTCATTAATTTTATTTCTCAGTCCTCGAATATTTTGATGCAATAAAGGTAGCTGACATTTCACATTGACTGAGTTAAAATTGGGTAGAGTTGAAATATCTGCTGACTGTTGAAAATTCTTAACCAATAGCTGTTTATGCTGATTTAAAAGCTAGAATTATGTTTTTTGGTTTCTTTCTCAAACTGAAGGTTTGACTCAGTCCTAACTTCTGTTAAAATTTGGTTTCTTTCTGTCCTCCCTACCCTAAAAAAGGGTCTTTTCTGAACCCTATAATGACTGGTATTTTATCACTCATGACAGTGCCTCCCCCCTTTAACTTTCCTTCCCTCTCCTGTTGAGGTGAAGGCCATGCCTAGTATAATCCTACCTATTGAGAGAATCAACAGGAACCACACCAATGTGTGACCCTGCACCCGACATAAGCAGCCGTTCCAACTCCAAATTAACTCTCTTGACAGAAGAGTTCAAATGAGGTCGGTCATGGCACCCAAAAACAGATACAAACTCAACACTAGTATGCTTCGATGCTGATGCGATCTTTGCCAGGTCACACTCTATACTGTACCGAGAATCTCTGTCAATACTATTACCTGCGCCACCCACTATAACCACAGTGTCTTCCTTAGTGAAATCTTTGTAAAGTGATCCTAAATCCTCTGTCACCTGCTACAGACCAGCACTAGGTTTAAAAAAATTGGCGACCTGGTATTCTGATCCTAGTTCATCCTGCAAAAGTTGGCCAACACCTCTTCCATGGAAAGTACCTAACAGCAACACTTTCTTTCTCTTTACTGATTTCCCTACATTCTTACTTTTCAATTTGCTGCTGAAAGTTCGTTGTGCCCTGTCTTCACCTGCAACTGCTTGAGGCTCACCAGCTTCTAACTGAAGCAACGGATCAAATCTATTTTCTACATTCACCATGAAGCTGCCAGACAAAATTCTAGGCCTGTTCCTCCTGTTGCCTGTTGCCACTTCCCACCTCTCTTTACCCTTCTCCGTCCTTAACCTGTCAAGAACTCCCCTGGCCTTGTCTAACTCAGCCTGAAGGGTGGCAATTTTCCCCTTCTGTTCTAGTATCTTCCTATCTCTACTACATATCCTACAAAACACTGATGAGTCTCATTTACTTCCCCTATTCCCACACCACTACAGTCACCCACATGGAAAAAACTACAGTACTCGTCACACCAAAGCCCTGACCTAACAATTCTATGGCAAGTCTAGCACTTTTCACTCATGATAAACATAATAGTTTATTATAAACAAGTCAGTTAAATTGCAGATAAACACGAAAATATGGTTCCACAAATTTGGCCTACACATGACTCTGTGTAAACAAAAACAACAGTGCAAAGTTTCAGAAAACAAAAACTTAAACTTTACACTACTTTCTGGAAATGTGAGTTATATGAGAGAAGAATTCTTTAGCATCTTCATGTTTTTCATCCCAAAACCTAAGAAGGCTATTATTTTAGTGTCCTCTTTGCATAATGGTGCTTCACTGAACAAGATAAAAAATAAGCTTGATATAGTGGGTACTATAATAGCACCTAAGGAAGAACTGGTCTGGACAAGAAGGACAAAATTTACTCTACTAGCAGGTGTTCCAGAAGATAGTCTCACACTGTTGTATGCCATCATTAATACTTCTATGATAAATACGTTTGTGATACACTCATCACTGATAGAAAATTTTGGACAGTCACAATTTAACTTCACCGAGCCCACAGAATAGCAGTTGATTGAACCACATCCCAAGAGATACCTTATCAGTCCGCACCTGCCACAGGAAATAAGAAAAATTTCCAGAACTCTTACATGTGAAACTTCTAAACCTTCAGTTGATCTAGCAAAATGAGTAAGATGTGACATGTGTCAAAGTTCAAAAGACAGGAAAATAAAAGTTTGATGTAGTAGTTGTAGCACATCAATATACAGTCACTGTGTGAAGTGTGTGTAATGACTGCTACAAAGTTATGTAGTTCCATTTAATTCCTGGTTCAAGTAGTTTACAGTTCACATTATTTCACTGATAAGCTTCCTATTGTTATCATCCATTAATAATTTCTGAATGTTAACAGTTTTGTAATGGTAAAGCACACCAGTTGTTTGAACACTGAATGTTTGTTACTTTAACAAGAAAATGTTTGCAATTCACTGGACAGCACTAATTCAGATTTTTTAAGAATGTTCATCTTCAAATATCAATAAATATTTAAACTGATTATAAGAGTTTGTTTTATTTCCATTTATCAAATTTTGAAATGCTGATGACCCAACGGTACCTTACATGTTACATGCTAAATGTAATCTGTCCTTTCTCTGACATTTGCAGCTCAAATTGCTCTGAGCACTATGGGACTTAACATCTGAGGTCATCAGTGCCCTAGAACTTACAACTACTTAAACCTAACTAACCTAAGGAAATCACACACATCCATGCCTGAGGCAAGATTCAAACCTACAACTGTAGCGGTCACGCGGCTCCAGACTGTAGTGCCTAGAACCGCACGGCCACTCCGGCCGGCATTTGCAGCTCAAAAATGTGTTATGTTCAGTATGTCAATGTACTGCTACAGTTAAATGGTCATATACCTGAGTGAAACCAGTTCTTGCCTATACATCTATTTAGTGCATCTTTCCCACAGCAGTGCTGTGTGCTTTGTATGAAAATTTTTCTGAGTAATTTACTTATGTAACAACAGTTAACACTTGTATAACCTAGTGTGCACCTCTGATGGTTTGTCTTTTGTGTCAGTACAACTATCATGTTTGGTTTTGAAAGGTTTCAAGAAATATATTTCCATATATGATAATTTTTAATTATCTGCTCTCAGTTGTTTCAGTGTAAACATTTTAAATACTGTTGGGTTAATACAAGGGTGAGTCAAATGAAAACCTTAAATATTTTTTAAAATATTATTTATTGTGCAGAAGTGGTACAAAGCTGTATCACCATTTAACATAATCTCCCCCAAACTCAATGCAAGTCCTCCAGTGCTTAAAAAGTGCATAAATTCCTTTAGAAAAAAATTCTTTTGGTAGTCCGCGCAACCACTCATGCACCACGTGGCATACCTCTTCATCAGAACGGAACTTCTTTCCTCCCGTTGCGTCTTTGAGTGGTCCAAACATATGGAAATGACTTGGGGCAAGGTCTGGTGAGTATGGTGGATGAGGAAGACACTCAAAATGCAGATCTGTGATTGTTGCAACTGTTGTACCAGCAGTGTGGGACCTTGCATTGCCATGTTGCGAAAGGACACCTGTTGACAGCAATCCACATCACTTTGATTTGATTGCGGGCCGCAGATAATTTTTTAGGAGATCTGTGTATGATGCACTTGTGACATTGGTCCCTCTAGGCATGTAATGCTCCAAAATGATACCTTTTTCATACCAAAAGAGTGTCAGCATAACCTTCCATGCTGAAGGCTCTGTTCAAAACTTGTTTGGTTTTGGTGATGAGGAATGGTGCCATTCCTTGCTTGCTCTCTTCATTTCTGGCTGGTGGAACAGAAACCTGGTATCATCCACAGTAATGATTCTTGCAAGGAAGCCATCACCTTCTCATTCAAAGCACCGAAGAAGTTCTTCACAAGCATCAACATGTCATTCTCTCATTTCAGGAGTCAGCTGCCGTGGCACCCATCTTGCAGAAACTTTGTGAAACTGGAGCACATCATGCACCATGTGGTGTACTGACTGATGACTAATCTGTAAACATGCTGCAATGTCATTCAGTGTCACTCAGCGGTTTTCCTTCACTGTGGCTTCAACTGCTGCAATGTTCTGTGGAGTCAAAACTTGTTGTGCCTGACCTGGATGAGGAGCATCTTCCACTGAAGTCACACCATTTGCGAACTTCCTACTCCATTCGTAGACTTGCTGCTGTGACAAACATGCATCACCATACTGAACCTTCATTAGTCGAATTTCAATAGATTTCACACCTTCACTATGCAAA
Source organism: Schistocerca serialis cubense (assembly GCF_023864345.2). Lineage (NCBI taxonomy): Eukaryota > Metazoa > Arthropoda > Insecta > Orthoptera > Acrididae > Schistocerca > Schistocerca serialis. Next base: position 619,397,396 of record NC_064640.1, read on the forward strand.
AACCAAATAACAAAATGCTGTTTGTTTTGAATACAGTCAGAGAGTCCCTTTAGTCAGCCATAGTGTCAGTAGTGTCAGTGTTGTCGTAACTGCCATCTGCATCATGTCTGCTATGCAGCGAGCTACGTTAATTTAAGTATTAACTGTATTTTTCTTACTTGTCACTTCCTCTTCCGTGTGTTTTTGCTTTTAGGAAGCTTTAATTGTTGAGTGCTAGTAATAGTGTTACATAGATTTCGTGTTTGTTTTGAATACAGTCAGAGAGAGTCGCTTTAGTCAGCCATAGTGCCAGTAGTGCTATGTTTGTTTTGAATACAGTCCAGAGACAGGTCATGCTATTTTCATTGTTTTCTACAAGAAGTGTCTAGTAACCACAGTTTAGTCAACTATCAGCCGCCTTTAGTGATTTAGCAGTCTAGTTGATTAGCTCTCTACAGTAAATTGATTTCTTAGGATGGATAGGATGTGTGACTGCTGTGTACGGACGCAGGAGGAGCTGGCCACTGTTCACGAACAGCTGAACGTGTTGATGGCCGCAGTCAGCCATCTTCAGGCTGCCGCCTCGGAGTGTAGCGGCAGTGGGAAGTCTGGTGCATCGCATGGTACACCCCAGGTGTTACATGCTTCACCCACTGTCCCTGCTGTTGAGACATCCTCACGAGTACCAGGCGCGGTTGGGCCACCCTCTCCCCAAGGGGAGTGGCGGGTTCAGCGACATTTGCGGCGCACGAGGCGGAGGGTCAATGTGGAGGCTGGCTGTGTGGCATTGCCTGCTCTGCCTGTGAGTGGACATGTGGCCACTCCTTCAGCAAGGTCCGAGCAGGCACACGGGGGGAGGGGTTTATTAGTGATTGGGAGCTCCAATGTTAGGTGGGTGATGGAGTCCCTTAGGGAAATAGCGGAAAGGTTGGGGAAGAAGGCCAGTGTTCACTCTGTCTGCTTGCTGGGGGTATCATCCCAGATGTGGAGGAGACCCTGCTGGCGGCGATAGAGAACACTGGGTGCACCCAATTGCAAATTGTTGCTCATGTCGGCACCAATGACTCCTGCCGTCTAGGTTCAGAGGTCATCCTCAGTTCATACAGGCAGTTGGCGGAGTTGGTGAAGGCGAAAAGCCCCACTCGCAGGGTGGAATCTGAGGTAACTATTTGTAGTATCGTTCTCAGAACCGATCGCGGTCCTCTGGTTTTGAGCCGAGTGGAAGGCTTAAACCAGAGGCTCAGATGATTCTGCGGAGATCTGGGGTGCAAATTTCTCGACCTCCGCTATCGGATGGAGAAATGTGTGGTCCCCCTGAATGGGTCAGGCATGCACTAGATGCAGGAAGCAGCTACAAGGGTAGCGGAGTACGTGTGGAGTGCACATGTGGGTTTCTTTAGGTTAGAGAATTCTCTCCCTAGGCCCGACAAGATGCCTCCTGAGACGCGGCAAGGTAGGAGTAGGCAAAATGTAACAGGGAATAACAATATTAATCTGCTAATAGTAAACTGCAGGAGCATCTATAGAAAGGTCTCAGAACTGCTCTCATTAATAAACGGTCACAATGCCCACATAGTACCAGGGACAGAAAGTTGGCTGAAACCAGATGTAAACAGTAATGAAATTCTAAACTCAGATTGGAATGTATACCACAGAGACATGCTGGACAGTGAAGGGGGAGGTGTGTTTATAGTGATAAGATGTGCAATAGTATCAAAGGAAATTGACGGAGATCCGAAATGTGAAATAATTTGGGTGAAAGTCACAGTTAACGAAGGGTCAGACATGGTAATTGGATGTCTCTATAGGCCCCCTGGCTCAGCAGCTGTTGTGGCTGAGCACCTGAAGGATAATTTGGAAAATATTTCAAGTAGATTTCCCCACCATGTTATAGTTCTGGGTGGAGATTTTAATTTGCCGGATATAGACTGGGAGACTCAAACGTTCATAACGGGTGGCAGGGATAAAGAATCCAGTGAAATTTTTTTAACTGTTTTATCTAAAAACTACCTTGAGCAGTTAAACAGAGAACTGACTCGTGGTGATAACGTATTAGACCTTCTGGTGACAAACAGACCCGAACTATTTGAAACAGTTAACGCAGAACAGGGAATCAGCGATCATAATGCGGTTACTGCATCTATGATTTCAGCCATAAATTGAAATATTAAAAAAGGTAGGAAGATTTTTCTGTTTAGCAAAAGTGACAAAAAGCAGATTTCAGAGTACCTGATGGCTCAATATAAAAGTTTTGTCTCAAGTACAGATAGTGTTGAGGATCCGTGGACAAAGTTCAAAACCATCGTACAATATGTGTTAGATGAGTATGTGCCAAGCAAGATTGTAAGAGATGGAAAAGAGCCACCGTGGTACAACAACTGAGTTAGAAAACTGCTGCGGAAGGAAAGGGAACTTCACAGCAAACATAAACATAGCCAGACAAACAAAAATTATGCGAAGCGAAATGTAGTGTGAGGAGGGCTATGCGAGAGGCATTCAATGAATTCGAAAGTAAAGTTCTATGTACTGACTTAGCAGAAAATCCTAAGAAATTTTGGTCTGATGTCAAAGCAGTAGGTGGATCAAAACAAAATGTCCAGACACTCTGTGACCAAAATGGTACTGAAACAGAGGATGACAGACTAAAGGCCGAAATACTAAATGTCTTTTTCCAAAGCTGTTTCACAGAGGAAGACTGTACTGTAGTTCCTTCTCTAGATTGTCGCACAGACGACAAAATGGTAGATATCGAAATAGATGGATAGTAAAACAATTAAAATTGATCAAAAGAGGAAAGGCCGCTGGACCTGATGGGATACCAGTTCGATTTTACACAGAATACGCAAAGGAACTTGCCCCCTTTCTTGCAGCGGTGTACCATAGGTCTCTAGAAGAGCGTAGTGTTCCAAAGGATTGGAAAAAGGCACAGGTCATCCCCGCTTTCAAGAAGGGATGTCGAAAAGATGTGCAGAACTATAGACCTATATCTCTAACGTCGATCAGTTGTAGAATTTTGGAACACGTATTATGTTCGAGTATAATGACTTTTCTGGAGACTATAAATCTACTCTATAGGAATCAGCATGGGTTTCGAAAAAGATGATCGTGTGAAACCCAGCTCGCACTATTCATCCACGAGACTCAGAGGACCATAGACACGGGTTCCCAGGCAGATGCCGTGTTTCTTGACTTCCGCAAGGCATTCGATACAGTACCCCACAGTCGTTTAGTGACTATCAGACAAATTGTGTGATTGGATTGAAGAGTTCCTAGATAACAGAACACAGCATGTCATTCTCAATGGAGAGAAGTCTTCCGAAGTAAGAGTGATTTCAGGTGTGCCGCAGGGGAGTGTCATAGGACCGTTGCTATTCACAATATACATAAATGGCCTTGTGGATGACATTGGAAGTTCACTGAGGCTTTTTGCAGATGATGCTGTGGTATATAGAGAGGTTGTAACAATGGAAAATTGTACTGAAATGCAGGAGGATCTGCAGCAAATTGACCGATGGTGCAGGGAATGACAATTGAATCTCAGCATGGCCCTAAATACATTGGTGGTGGATGCATAAAGGTTTCTTTTTGGTGGCGCAAAGTGTTTGCAGAAACATAATGAATGCACCATTCTCCACGAATGAAGCCAGCAGTGCACGTGTCCTCAACGTGTGACCCTTCATGCCATAGGGACCATCTGGTGCTTGCTGTTGAACTTTGCCGAATGCTCACCAGCAGCCACTAGCCTGCTGCAGGGATGAAGTGGTAGGCCATCTGCCATGCTATTTCAGCATTGTGGCATTGGTGCACAGTCAGGACACACCACTTCTCTCCCTCCCCCCCCCCCCCCCCCCGCCTCCCTCTCCCCAGAAAAAACCCATAGAAGGGAGACAAAGACAGGCATAAGGGTTGGTGACACTGGAACTGGAAACATTGTTGGCCGGTCCTCTGGGATAGAATCAACCTCCATGGGAGTGGCTGCCAGTGTGCCACAGTGTAGAAGTAAGGTCATCCATGTTTGCCTCAGGCACCACCTCGGACTGGGACTCTGGAACAGAGAATTGAATTAGCATGCCTGATGGCAGAAGGAGGCTGTGTCGTGGATGCACTTGGTTGACATGATGTCCGTTGCGGCAGCCATCCTCTAGCTGTATTTCTAGCATAGCATGTTACAGTATTGCTATAACTGTGCTAGGATGCCAGTGGGGTTGTGCACTTCCAAACATCATGACCCACCCATCACTGTGTAAAGAGAAGCAATGTCTACGCAAGCGGGTGGGGTGGTGGCTCTGTTCTTGAGGGTGTACGGTAGAAAGAGAGGAACAATGGGGGCTGCCTGTGGAGCCATTTGGCTGGAGAGGAGCTGTCATTCAGCGCGGCCCTGTATGAGGCAAGGAAAAGAGTCGCAGCATAATTAAGGATTAAGAGGGTGATGATGAAAAAGGTTGGACATTTGTGTCTTAAAAATGCAAGTAAGTCATTCCGCTACACTGTTAGAGGCTGGATGAAAAGGCATACCGTAAATTGAGGTAAATTGAGGACCATTATCAGTAGCCAGAGATTCTGGGAGGCCTTCTTTGGGGGGGGGGGGGGGGGGGGGGGGATGATAAAATCGACGGTCAGCACTTTGATGGTGTGTGCAGAAGATGTGGAGGACATAAGGTAACAAAAGGAAAACATGTACACGCATCAACAGCTGTGAACCATGAGGCACCGAGGAAGGACGGGCAAAGTCGAAATAGACTTGGGACCATGGGCTGAAGATAGTGGGTCATGGAAAATAACAACAAGCCTGCATGGCCTGTTTGCTTTGGCATGTAGAACGAGCAGCCACCATGGACATGATGGCAGATTCCCTGCCCCTCCAATAGATATGTTAATGGGTGAGGTGTTTGGTGAGTGCCCCCCTCCCCTGCCCCCCAGTACCTCTCAAGCAGAAGTGCAAGGACCCACTACGGAGTGTGTGAAGGATGACAACTTGAGTCCTGCTGTTGTCACCCCGTATAAGGTAAGGATGATGCCACTGACCACGGAGAGCTCCTGGCTTTGAGCCCAGACAGTCTGCAGATTTGGGTGTGTCAGTGTATTCTGGTCCACAAGCCAAATGTGTCTGATGAACCCCAAGACATCACAGGACTGGACAGTGGTTGTGTGTTCTTAGATGAGGGTGATTTCCAACAGGAATGGACCATTGCAGCTTTAGCATCTATGTCCAGCTGGGAGCAGACCTCCAAGTTGGAGTCAGAGTCTGGGTCTTGGCCAACGGGCAGCCTGGAAAGAAGGTCTGCATTAGCATGGTGAGCTGTAGACCGAAACTGAATGTCATAGATGTATACAGAAAGAAAGAGAACCCTATGCTGGAGCCAGAGAGCTGTCATGATGGATGTAGGCATGGTAGACTTCAGTAAGGTCAGGAGCAGCTTGGGGTCCAGGAGCAGTGTGCTGGTCATACATACTGTCACGAAACTTTTTGATGGAAAAGATAATGGACATTGCTTCCTTCTCAATTTGGCTGCAGTTCCATTGCACAGATTATTCAACCATCTTCCAGCCCCTGCCTGAGTCCTGTTACTGTACATAAGAAATACATTGACAGGGAAAAGACCTATTCCCTATGTGTAGAAGTAGCAGTAAACAAGGTTACGAAGCCCGATACCTACCCCTTGCCACGTACTGACAAAACATTGGACAGATTAGGGAACTGAAATTTTTGCTATTTATTGCCCTCAGTGTACCATCAGATTCCAATATCACCCCCCCCCCCCACCCAGGACTGGCCAAAAATAGCTTTCATTGCACCATCGGGCTTTTATGTGAGTTTTTGTGGGTGCCCTTTGGCCTAAGAAATGTGCCCTTCCCCACATTGTAGAGATTCACTGATATGTTGTTACAAGACCTGTATGGTCTATTTAGGTGAAATTATACTGTTGACAAGGTATTTCCTGATCTCTGAGAGGCCCTCCTCTGCCCCACCTGCCTTGCCGCCTATGATCCCTCGAAGCCTCTGATTCTTGCTACCGATTCATCAGATTACGGCATAGAGGCAATACTATCACATGTAATCAATTTAGCAAGTTTGAAGTTGAAAAAATGCTCCTTTGCAGAGTCACAAGTTCAGTACTTTGGCTCCTGTGGAGTAAAGCCAGAACTATGACAGACAGAAGTAATAGATAATGTGCCTGCTCCTTCAGATGTGAAATAATTACAAAGTTTCCTCCAATTAGCAAATTATTATCAATGATTTGTGAAGGATTATGCTACTGTGACTAAACCCCTAACCTGTTTGTAGAAGAAGGGGTTGACTTTTGAATGCACTGTAGAATGTGAAACTGCTGTGCAAAAAATTTAAAGAGGTATTGACAGGTTTGTCTTTATTGGTATATCCTGTCTCTGAAAAGCCATTTATACAAACTTCCAGCATGCTGGAGTAATTGTAGGTCAGCAACTTATGTTAATCAGTACAACAAAAAACCAGCCAAAGTTGCAAATTTCACTGTTTTTATTCACTGAATGGCAACGGCCTTGCCGCAGTGGATACACCGGTTCCCGTGAGATCACCGAAGTTAAGTGCTGTTGGGCATGGCCGGCACTTGGATTGGTGACCATCCAGCCACCATGCGCTGTTGCCATTTTTCGGGGTGCACTCAGCCACGTGATGCCAATTGAGGAGCTACTTGACCGAATAGTAGCAGCTTCGGTCAAGAATACCATCATAACGACCCGGAGAGCGGTGTGCTGACCACACGCCCCTCCTATCCGCATCCTCCTCTGAGGATGACACGGCGGTCGGATGGTCGCTGTAGGCCATCGTGGCCTGAAGATGGAGTGCTTTCTTTTTATTCACTGAATAAAAAAAGTGAAATTCACAACTTTGGCTGGTTTTTCATTGTACAGAAGCCATTTATACTCTCCTATAATTCCTAAGCCATGAGTACAACAGCAAACAAACATATTGGTTATGCTTCTTTACAGCTCAACAAAGCTGAAATTAATTATAGCACTATGGAAAAAGAGTTGTCAGCTTTGATACTTGATTTCAATTACTGCAAATGTTATTTATATGGCACGAAATTTACCATTGAAACTGACCATGCTGCCTTATTTTGGTTGTTGAATCCAGAAGCCACCTCGCACAGGGTTAGCAGAATATGATTCTAAGGTGTGCCATGAACCTGGAAGACTGCACCACAGTGCTATCACCCTCACTAGAAAGGTCTGAGTGGTGCAAGCAGATGAAGTGATAGTAGCTGAATTAGAAGATGCCCAGAGAGAAGACCCCCAATGTCCATAATGCCTGATTTTGGGTCTGAAGATGGCATATTTTACCTTAAAACCACTCTTGTCACCAGTAAGTGATACCAAAGTCGTTCCAGACATAAATCACTACTCAGGGCCATGATAGCATACAACCTTGCTATTGTGGCAAACAGGCTACAAACTCCTGTATTGCTACCCATTATTGGTGGCAGGGCCATCTCCATGACATCAATAAGTACGAGGGGCGCTCAATAAGCAATGCAACACATTTTTTTCTGAAAGCAAGTTGGTTTTATTCAGGATTCCAGTACACCATATGATTCTCCACTCTTTTGGCTACAAAACACTCTTCCTTACCATAATCTCCATTTATGTGACACCCTTATATCATCTTACTGTCAAGGCCTACATGCTTGCATGATGCCTCTACTGGTCGTTGTTAGAGCCAACATCTTGCTGGATCAATAACCTCCACACCACCCATGTACTGGCTCTTGTGGAGTGCATCCTTCATTGGGGCAAACAGATAGAAGTTGAGAGGAGCGAGATCTGGGCTGTAGAGTGGATGAGGATTGCCATTTTGTTTCCAAATCGAAAAGGTGAACTTAGGTTTCATTTGTGATGATGTTAAAAATTGTCATGATCAGCCTCATAATATGCAAGAAGTTCTGCACAGATGGTCCTTCATTGCTCTTTACAGTTTTCTGTTAGGCATCGAGGAACCCCACTAGTGGGCACACACCTTTGAGTACCTACCCTGACTGGTGGATGAGAATGTCATCCATCAGTCCCCTCAAATGAGAGAGTCTGCACGTTTCAGCATTGCAGGAGTCGCAGTCTGCGCAGCTGGCCACCATGCTGAAGATCGAGAAAGTTTGTGTGACCTAGCTGCGATTATGACAGGTGCCTTGCCCAATGACTCACCGTGGTATTAATCACATACAGGTCTCCGTAGACATTCTGCAAGTGCTTATGAATATCTTTGATGCTCTGGTTTTCCATCAAAAGCAACTCGATGACAGCCCTCAGCTCGGAACACACCTCTGTTACAGACACCATTTAGAAGGCTACATAAGGCACTCCCACTTATCGAAACTTCACAAAACTATATGGGCTGAAGTGGGAATATTCTACAATGTCCCACAACATATTCCACATTTTTTCAACTGAAATTAGCCAAGAAAAAAATAAGTTGTAATACTTATTTAATTCCCCCTCGTGTATACATGCATGCTTATTGTACACCTAGAAGTCAAGAGTCGACACGGTTGCAAAGCTTACTGAAAACTTCCAGATCATTTGAAACTGTAGCATTGGATGTAATGGGACCCTTCTCCCAAACACGGAAGGGAAATAAGTATATTCTGTCAATTACTGATCACTTTTCCCAACACCTGCTACTAATGCTGATTGCCAATATGATGGCACAAACAGTGGCTAAGGCATTTGTAAACCACCTGGTATTACCATTTGGCAGTCCCGATGCTATCTTAAACATTCAGGGGACAAATTTTATGTCCTCATTCTTTTTACAAGTGTGTAAACTGCTTAGAATTAAAAAGTGGAGGAATACCCCTTCCATCCTAAAGCTAATGGCTTTATTAGTGAGTTCCTAAAACCATTGCTCAAATGCTATACTACTACATGAACAGAATACACACTGATTTGGACAGATGTATCCCATTGGACCAATCTGTTTATGATCACAGAATTCACGAGTCCACAGGACACACCACTTGCGAGGTAGTTTATGGCTGACTCATGAAGTTCCCATTTGATATAGACAAATTACCACAGGATGTATACTCAGAGGAGGTGCAGAGCTTAGTACTCAGACATAGTGCCAAGTACACTGTACTAACATTAAGGTTACAGCCAAACAGGTGCAGAGAACAAATAAAGGAGCAGTGTTGCCCCTGTTCCGACTGGGTACTGTTGCTAAACCTAGTAATTCAGAAGGGGAAGACAAATGCGTTTAATCCTCCTTATGACAGTCCATACTAAATTACACATTTGACCTCTCCTGTTAAAACAGAGATACAGCTGCCTGGCCACTCCGTGATCATTCACTTTGAACTTATCAAGGAAATGCTACGCAGCCCCAGTCTGCTGCTCTGTTAGAGCTGCTCCAAGACAAGTTGCCTGCTGCCAGAACGGTGCCAATCATGAGATTAAATGTATGTTGCCCGAGTCAATGGCTACCTGGACCAGCCCCTGCATGTCTTTCTCCAAAAATGGATCAATGTGACACCATTAATGTTTCATATCACTTTGCTAAACTGTGCCACTTAATTGTTGCATATGGACTGCTTAAGATGATGTGTAATTTTAGTCCTAGGCTTCATGTAATTTTATGTATCATACACACAGAAGAATGAGAGTGGAGGGTATCTCCTTACCTTGAAACCACTGTCAGTTTCAAAGTATTGCATTCCCTTGTCTTGATTTTAGTGTTCTATGAGTATAAGGCCTACGACAGTATGAACATATTTTAATGATTCCCATTTGGTTATGATTTCCAGATACATTCACTTCCTTATGCAAAGTATTGTGTTATGATTTGGGAGTTAATTCTATGACAGATTCACATATGTGAAGAACACACTGAACTATTCGTGGGATGCTTAAGAAAGTAATTATATCTCAAACCTCATGTGGCTGCAAAATTGAAACATAACAGGGATAATACTGGATGTCTCGGAAGTCTTCCCCTGATTGCAAACATTTGTAATGTCTCTTTTACCAACTCTTTTGACATATTCAAGTTTTTGTGTACATAAATACTTACTGTTACTTTGTTTGTTACAAGGCCAGTGACATAACAACAGTGGAATTGGACAACATTTGCAAACAACATGTACTCAAACTAGGAGAAAGCCTAATCTGGTATCACAACACAGAGTCACAAAAACCAGTCCAAGGAAATTCCAGACTGCTTACCATAGACAGCCACCAGATGTTGAAAGCATCACAATGTGATATGCAAAGTTTAAGGGAACAAGGAGTGTCTATGACATCCCTGGAACAGGTAGGCCTGGACATAGTGCACAGGCACTTCATACAATGGGACATCTTCATTAGAAGTCCCAAGAAGTCAATGCACAGAGCCTCAGGTTAGTTGCAGATTCCAAAGACATTAGTACACTGCATCCTACAAAAAACTCCTACAAAGTCCAGATTGTGCAGCTCTCCAACCAATGGGTTACAATGCTCAGTATGACTTTGCTGTTTCCATGCTGGCCGAGATTGAGGAAGATGATGATTATCTGAAATCTGTCCTTTTTCTCTGTTGAGGCCACATTTCATTTGAACGGTGTTGTCAACCAGGATAATGCTAGGATCTGGGGCTCCAAGAATCCCCATGCTGTGTTTGAGACAGCCCTAAACTGAGTGTGTGATGCAGTCTTATGCAAAAAAAAGTCTATCTTGATATGTTGCAGTCACTTGTTGTGCCACAGATTCAGGACATTCAAGACTTAATTTTCCAAAAAGATGCTGCAACACCTTGTTGGTAGTTAGTTAATTTGGATACAACATTTCCGGAAAGATGAGTCAGACAGGTTACCATCATTTGGCCTTCACAACACTTGGACGTAAAACTGCTGGGTTGTGTCAAGGACCAGTGAATGGCATCACAACATTGTGGCGCAGTATTACCAAAATCATAACATCCATCTCTCACGAAATGTTGACCAACGCATGGGTGGAACTGGACTATCATCTGGATATGCTTCGGGCAATGAAATGAGTGTGTGCAGAAATTTATTAATTTTATGTATGTACACAAAAACTTGAATCCGTTACCTGCACTTCAACATAACAGATATTTGTCTGCATGTTCATGTTCTGCCTTATGCATGTTTGTAATCAGAGAAACTACTTGTGCACCCATAGCATGGCAATTAGATTTTCTTATGCATTTCCCTGTGTTTTATTAGGCTGCTACATTTATTGTACAGACCATCAACTGCTTGGCTATTGCTCTCACTTAATTACTGTTAAGTGGGTTATTTGCATCTGGTAAATGCTGGCATTCTCAGTTGCACCTTGCTCGAATGACAGTATTGTTCACAGTAAACAATGCAAATGAAAGAGAGTGTTGTGAACATTGGTGATAGGCATGCAAGTGTGCTATTTGCCATTGTCAGCTGCAGCCCAGCCGTCAGAGCTAGACCACATGCTTGTTTACTAGTGTGTAAAACCTGTATGCACAGTGTACCACATGCCACCAGCAGAGGAGTCATTTAGAAACAGGGACGAACCTCCTCTTGTCCCCTGCACCACTGCACACTCTCACCAATTGGTGTCTCCACTCTCATCAGTCCCTACCGCTGCCGGGCAGACAGCAGGTGTGTTGCCACATCATGCCCTACCATCAACTGTGAGCTCCGCTAGTGATGTAAACACACCTTGCCATGATAAAACCACATACTGCTGGCTGGACGAGCATTTCACACTGTACAAATTAAGCTCCAACAAATAGTTTATGATGATAGCTTTGATATATTTCCTTTGGAATTGTATCAACAACGAACTTATGGTAAGCGTGGGAGCCATTTAATAAGTGCTTGACTGTGCACAAATGCATGTAAGCATAGAGGTAAAAGTCGGTGGAGAGATTGCACATAGGGCAATAGAATTTTCTTGCACCACATTATACCTACGCCTCTTTTACCACCACAACCCACATGAGTGATAGCTTTTCAGTGCAAGTGCTTAGTGATCGTGATGCCTATGAAACCTATGCAAGTCACATGTAGACTGATGGTCACAATCAGAGCCACCACCGTTAATGGGTATGCTCTGTATTATGCCACTGAAACCACCTTACCCATTTGGTATTATCCTTATATTTTAATTATCTTATCCAACTATTAATGACACCATCATTAAATGGTGTCACCAGTATGCATGTCCTTGGTCCTCTTATTATTCATATTTTTGCTTTCATTCCCAATATCAAAGATGGTCCAACTATCTCAGGTGAGTTAGCCCTTTTGCTGCTGTGGACATATATAAATATCCTGCTATCCCATTCCCCAGCTGCTGTGGATGTGTATACGTGTGCTGCTTGGATTTTCCTACAATGCTACAGATGTTTGTAGGTTTCCTGACCCACTGATCTCATACTGCTGTGGACGTGTTACTTCCGTATCTTGGTGAATAAAAAAAAGGTTTGAATGTTTTATCATATGTCAAATGTGCCTCATTGCATGTTATCATTTGCAAAAATCATCTTTTCGAGATTTTGAATCATTTACGAGATATGGCAAGTTTTATGACTGCACGATTAGCAATGCGCAAGGAAGCGAATGGGCATGTTGCATTAAACCATCTGTTAGACACAAAACCCATTAACTCAAGAAAAAAATGGGATATCATTCTCCTCTCAATTTTAAATAAAATTTCGATATCTTATCTACATTTCGTTCACTGCAGCACACGAACTAAAATCAACCATATGCAAAGTTTATGCAGCGCATTTTTACCTCAGCAAACTTTAAAATTTCGTGTGATGTTTTACTTAATTTAATGCAGTGCAGCAGGTATGATGGATAACAAAAAGAAATTTGGTTCTTCATAGAGCGAAGATTTCAGACTATAAGATGTACAAAAGTAAATTTTTTCTACACACTAATTTTTGAAAAATCAGTGATAAGTATTTCATGTTGGCTGGAATGCAATCTCTCACCACAAGCACCAGAATTTGGTGAGCAGTAGTACCGCTATAACAAAAGCCACCCTCAACACGGATTGCAAAGAGCATGTCTGTAGCAGCAAAAAGGTTAAGGATGTTTAATGTGATGTGTTCCCCTACTATATGCATTGTGAGCCCATCACCCTCTTCACTGGATGGCTGTCAGCAGAGAAAGTGATTGTGAGTGAGACCATGGTAATATCTGATGAATATCTCATAAACTTGCACTTTTGTGTGAATATCAGGAAACCTAAAATGCTACATTGTACAATTTGCTTTAACTGCTTTGATTTTGTGATGTATACTTCGCTATATTCAATTAATATCAGTCACCACCTATCTAAAATTTGTACTAGGATTGAACCAACAACCCTTGCAGGCATGACACTAAGACACCACGATGATACGCACAAAATGAAACACTTTGATTTCCATTTGATTCTTCCTTCTTATGCAGTGATGAATTGCTGGTATGAACTTAGGTGCTACATGCTTGTCTCTGCCCGGAAGGCCAAGTGAGGTGGACTCTGTACTGGGCTAGGAATCGAAGGTGTCAGTTGCTTAGCCCCTCAGCTATGCGCACTGCTGTCCACCACTACACTTCACACCACTGTCATATGACAGTACAGCCACAGCTTGAAAAAGTTACTACGTTCTGCTCTGTAGACTTTTTCATTTGCACAACTGTGATAGGAAAACTTTACATTGTGTAACACAGTAATTATTCTGTTATTATTTGATGGTGATTTATGGCACAAGTGCTTTGCAAAAATGTGTTGTTGATCTCACTTGATTGTCCTGCAACTGATAAATTGAAAAACAACCATCACTAAAATTGCCTACCACAACTCGATGCCATTTTGATTCCGCCACATTTGGGTTGCCCATTCTACTAGTTTACCTCAGAAACCTGTACAAGTTATGACTGTATGTTGGCACAAACTGCTGTTATTTGGCTGGAATGTTTAATTTTAATGTAGACTACTTACTGTTGGAGCTATTACTGCCCTGATTGAAGTATACATACATTTTCACAAAGCTGAAAATTGGGATAGGGTGGCAATATGAACATTCTTCTCTGCCTTGGATTCTTTTAATGATGTACTAGTATAGATCAGATAGCCATTCTCAACAGAAAAAAGGGGCCCATACTCAAACTTCCTCTGCAGTGTATATGACATATTGGTGATAGCCTTATTACTTGTGATTGATTTTCGATCTGGCTCTTGTAGCTTTGTCACAGAAAGGCAAAAAATCTAGCTGTACCCCATGAGCCAAAGCAGACTTCACTTTACAGGTGACAATGTTACTTCAGAGCTAGCTACTATATGTGGCATTCATCTCTCCCGTACTATCCTAGTTGTGGACAGGGCAGATAAACTGCAATGTAAAAGAGGAGAACAATTGTAATTTCCATGTGGAACTATTTTTCTGGACTCAAAATCAAACTGTTAACCTTGTGCCATGCCTTACATGAAAAACACTCTGATTATTCAATGAAAATATTATGAAAAATCAAATGAATTTAGCAGAATAGTTCTGAGCTAACCAGGAAGTAACTCACTGATCATAGGGTTGCGATGTTGCCAACATTCGGTTATACTACTAGCAAGAAGAACACCAGCCGATGAGTTCCTTGAACAGCCTAGGAAGTAACTAAACTGTATGTCTCAAAGATGCAACTGTCAAGGTCCAGGATACTAAAAGTATGTGTCAGTGAATCTCACATTTCTGTAACTAGGTTTAGGAACTAGAACACTGGCACTCATAAGACTCAGGTGCATCAACTGCAAAGCAAACATAGGGCAATAACTGTCAGAATTATTTGTATTTTTCAGTCTTAAGCATACTGAAAACTAAAAAGCTCATACACAAGATGGAATTCACACTTTTGGAGCATTGCAATGGTTTTACTATAAACATTATGAGTAGGCAATACATATTTTGATCATTGTAGCCCGTGAAAATATTTTTATTGAGAACACTGATGACACTGGCACTATCCCCACAAAGTAGGAAAACAAATGAATATGTTGCATTGATTGCAAAACATGAACACTCACTGAGAGACTTTTAAGTTATTACATATCAAGAAAGTTTACTGAACACAGAGACCATATGCCACGACCAAAAAATGGGCTCAAAAACGAGTGGAGAAAGTCAAATCAGCTAACATGAAGGAGAAGCAGTTGTCACCTGAACATGGAACATAAAATGCTGACAATATTTTGTGAAAGAAGTCGTCCTTAAGCAAAACTGTCATTCAGTGTATAAATACTGAAAACATAACAAAAATGATATACTCATAATGATTACAATATTACCTACCACCTATGATGTGTAGTCAATAAAAGTGAAAAGCGTCTATGTCAAAGAGCTACCCACCTTGCAGTAAACTTAAGACAGAGAGATCCAAGCTGAACATAGTGTTAATTGTTTATGCAGCACTTCAGTCAGTGCAGAGTTTTACTAATTTAGTCCCTGATGGTTTCATACAAATGACACCTCTAGGCTACCACAATATTCATATGAGAATTATCGAGGTGTAATGCGATAGCTGTAATGATAGGTGGTTCCTCTCATAAGCCAGTGGAAGCAGGATCATGTCAGGGAATGGCAACCCTGCCATACACAAGCACCTGTTCCTGCTCACCTAGATATCCTTAGGGCAACATGGTCTAAAACCCTTATTCATCCAAATCTCTACTAACTCCTACACCACCGTTCACCTCTTCTCAACCAACGTTGGACCAGCATGAAAAGATATGGCCCAATTTTACCCTGAATGAATATACTGAACCTTAAAACAAGCACACCCCAGGCAACTAGAGCTGGAGGGCAGAAAGTTGACTAATGAAACTAAACAACAAAATGAACTCTAAGGAAATAGGACCAACTTGAACAAAACTGCCTATGCTGTCACATATAATATTTGCACCCTGAAACTTGAAAAACATCTTCGCTGTTTGTACCATGAAATGCAGATCATCAAATGGGACATTCTGGGAGTCAGCGAAATGAATCTCAAAAGCAAAGTGACTACTGTCCTCGAGTGTGGGAATCTCCTATTTCAGAATAACTCAGATGTAAATTCACATTTTGGCAGTGTAGCCCTGCTAATTCACAACAGGAACGCTTTATCATTAAGATCATGCCAATTTCAGACAGAGTGATCTACATGATCCTTGAGGTAAATACTAACATTAGCCTTCAAATCAATTGTGCCTACACACCCGCATAGAACAGTTCTATGAAATCTGACAACAGTGAACAATTCAAAACCCACCACTTTTTCCGTAATATGTGGCGATTTTAACACCAAAATAGGAGTGTGGTCCACACAGGGCCATCCCTTCATTGGAAATTTGGGACTTTCAATGTGAAACCAGAGAGGACAAATTTTAATGAATTTTCTTAACAACCGACAGAAAAGTTAAGAGGAATGGAATGACAGAAATTACCAGCCGTATTTGAACAGTGGTAAAGAAAGTTAGTACACTCTGAAAACAGAAAAATATGATACTCCGCCTCAGAACATAACCACTTATCAAAGAAAGACAATGAGACAGAATTTCACTCAAATACAGAGACCCCTACAAAAACATGTCTGACTCGGTAGCTGTATGGTCAGCATGGTAGATTACTGAGCAAAGGGGCCTAGGTCAGAGATTTTCTTCTTTGTTCGGGGACTGGGGTTGTGTTGTCTTTACTTTTGCATGTCATAATTGACATTACTATTGAGATGGCTGAATGGGTATGGTCCAAAAAAAAGTAAAGAAGGTGCTCAGGAGATACTAGTGAATGCAAAACACAACACTGATTAAAGAGACCACCAAAATCAATGTGAACAGAAGTCCTTCAAACCAAACTCAAAAGGCAGGCTTTAACCCACAACATTCAGAACGGCCAAGGATAAGTTGTTACTGAAAGAGACAAAATTGTAAAAACTGCCAATGTCTTCCATTGGAAGCTCTACAGGCAGTCACTGTAAAATCAAACCTGCGTGACAAATAACAAAGATTTGTTATGAATGTGGGATCAGAAGAACTGGAATATATCTATAAAAATGAAATGGAAACAGGCTCTGAAACAACTCAAGAACTGTAAGATGCCAGGAGAAGATCATATCACTTGTGAGATGCTTAAAATTGGGGCCAGACGAAGCAGCACTCCTAATTCTATTAAATAAAAGCCTCAGGAAAGGGAAGATCCCAGAGTCATGGGAAAATACATGTCATTCTCCTCTTGAAAAATGGAGACAACAGGAACAATGAGAATTAAAGGCCTATTAGTCTTATAGATATATTTTACAAGCTGCTAACAAAAATCACTACAAAGCACCTGCTTCAGAAATTTGACTTTTACCAGCCAGTTAAATAGGCATTATTCAGGAAAGGATCAGTACTACTGACCATATCTAGGCAGTATGCACACTGATAGAAAAATTATGGGGGATAATGTCTCATGTCACATGGCCTTCATACACAAGAAGGCATTTGACACAACTGAAACCTGGGCAGTATTTGAAGAGAATGAACAGAGCCCACATTGACTATAGATATACCAAATTAATCCGTTACATTTATGAAAATGTCATCTGAAAATACAGAAAGACTGGATCATTGGAGAGGTTTCCGTGAGAAGTGGCGTCAGATAAGGAGAAAAAAATAACACCTAAGTTATCCATATTGACTCTGGAGAATGTGTTAAAATGTCTATCCTATGGACATAAATGTATAAGCATGGAAAATGTCTTGACAATCTCTGCTTTGCAAATGTCATCCTCTTTAGCAGTGACACAAACATACTGTCAAGAATGATCTCAGAACTCCAAGATGATTTCCAAGCTGTTAGCCTCAAAATAACTTCCAAAAGACCAAAGTTATAAACCCTTTCAGTATTACAATCTCCACTGAAAAACATGCTTTGGTAGAAATAAATGAATGCATTTATCTGGAGCATAAAATCCAACTTAGAAAAGATAACCAAACAGCAGAGACCACCTGGCAAACTGGGCTCACCTGACCTGCATTCGGGAAACTTAGTTACATTTTCTGTAAACTGAGTATCACAACAAATTTAAAAACGAAGGTTTGTGACACATACATCCCACTATAAACAACATACAGCCTCAAAATTATGACACTTACAATCAGCGTCACAAGTCAACTCTGGGTATGTAAAATGGCAACACAGAGATCAATCCTTGGAGTGAGTTTGAGAGACAGGATCATGAACTGAGATAAGAGTAGGAATTGGGCTCGATAAGGTTGTCAAGCGGATGCTGAGACTTAAATGGTGTTGGGCAGGACACATAGCTTGGAACAAACTGAAATGCATAACAACATTGATGCAATGGTGTCCAAGGGAGTCTCCCTCTGACAAGATGGAGACACAAAATCCACCGATGCGCAGGAAAAAAACCTGGATCCAGACCATCCAGAAAAGATACACATGAAAATCTTTGGAAGACGTCTATGTGCAGGAGTGGATATCTAGTGCCTGAGGAAGGAGCAGAAGAAGAATGTCATGGCCCAGATTGGCAGAAGGTTCTAGAAGTTGTGGAGACTATCCATACACTGCAGATTCACGATGTCAAACTACCACTACTTTATTTTAACAGTGCCTTTGTTAGCTGGATTATAGATCAGACTTATTGTCCATTTGCAAAATAATTACTCAACAGTGTATGAGTGTTATCAACACCACTGCACACCACACACAATAGAGACCCATTACATGTGCTGCACTCTGTTCATCATTCTCAATAGTGGCCAGGTTTTGATTATGAAGGCCATGTGATGTAGGATTTTATACCCTGTACATTTCTCCATTAGTGGACCTACTGCTTGGATAAGGCCAAAA
The DNA here is from genome assembly GCF_023864345.2 of Schistocerca serialis cubense. Taxonomy (NCBI): domain Eukaryota; kingdom Metazoa; phylum Arthropoda; class Insecta; order Orthoptera; family Acrididae; genus Schistocerca; species Schistocerca serialis. The sequence goes on from NC_064640.1 coordinate 619,416,192, forward strand.
ATACTAATCCTTTTCTGAATACCATTTCTTCAACTTTCTTAAAAAAGTCAAATATCTGACTCTTGCAGTTCATAATGATTTACATTAGCAACTTGTAACATATAGATAAAAGGCTAACAGGACTGTAATTCTCGATGTTAGTGTTTTCACCCTTTTTCAAGAGAACAACTCCTGCATTTTTCCATGACTCTGGGATCTTCCTTTCATTGAGACATTTTTTCTAATAGACTTAGGAGTGCTTCTTCATCTTTCACATGTGACTTGACGTTCTCCTGGCACCTTACAATTCCGAGTTTTTTTATCACTGCATTTTTATTCATAGGCTCCAGTTCTTCTGATACCACATTCATAACAAATCTTTGTGATTTGTCATGCGGGCCTTGGTTTGATGGTGATTGACTGTACAGCTTCTGATGAATGCCCTCAAGAATTTTTATAAGTTTGCCTCTTTCAGGAACAACTTCTCCTTGGGTGTTCTGAATACTGTGGATGATAAACTTGCTGTCTGAAGGATTCTGATGGTCTCCTCTATCAGTCTTGCATTTTGCATTAACTGATCTCTCTTATTGTCCTCTTTATTTTTTTGAGATCTCTGTATTTGAGTGCTGAATGACAGTTTTGCTTAAGGATGACTTCTACAAAAGACTGTCAGCATTTTATGTTCCTTGTTCAGGTGACAACTGCTTCTCCTTCATGTTAGCTAATTTGACTTTCTCCACTCCTTTTTGAGCCCACTTTTTTGGTCGTGGCCTATGGCCTCTGTGTACAGTAAACTTTCTTGATATGTAACCTTTTGTTATTAATAGCTTACAAAGTCTCTCTGTGGATGTTTGTGTTTTGCAATAAATGCCGTGTTGTTATCTATTCATTTGTGTTGTTATGTTTTGGGATAGTGCCAATGACAGTGTTCTTAACAAAAATATTTTCACAGTCTATAATGATCAAAATATGCATTGCTTACTCATAATGTTTACAGTACATTCACTGCAACACTCCAAAAAATGCGAATTCCATCTTGGGTACGACTTTTTAATTTTCAGTGTGCTTAAGGTAGAAAAATATAAATAAAACAATGGAAAATCCAGGATGGAATGTAACAATTATGAAAAGGATAGTTGCCATTCACCATACAGCGGAGATGCTGAGTCGCAGATAGGCACAACAAAAAGGCTGTCAGGAACTGAGAACTGAGCTATCGGCCTTCATCAAAAATACACACACGCGCGCGCGCGCGCGCAACCACATTTCTGGCTGCCGAGACCAGACTGAGCAGCAGCACTTGCAACTGTTATCGCCCCATGTTTATTTTGTAGTTGGAGCACCAGAGTCTTACTATTAGTAACAATGCTCTAGTTCCTCAGCCTAGTTACAGAAATGTAAGACTCACTGACATATACTTTTGGTATTCTGGACTTTGACAAGTGCATCTTTGGGAGAAACAGTTTGGTTCCTTCCTAGGCTCCTCAAGAAACTCATCGGCTGGTATTCTTCTTGGTAGTAGTATAGCCAAACATTGGCAACACCACAGAATATGTTTGGTAACACTATGGCTAATGAGTTACTTCTTGGTCAGCTCAGAATTATCCTGCTAAATTAATTTGATTTTCCATGACAGTTCCATTGAATAATCAGAGTGATTTGAATTTAAATTGAAAACTTTATGTGATGCCTTACAATTTCAAGTCCAGGAAAGTCATTCCACATGGAAGCTGCAACTAATCTCCTCTTTTACACTGTGATTCTTCTGTTCTACCCATCAAAGGGAGGGTAAGCGAGAGACTAACATAGCAGATTCTCACTGAAGGTCAGGTTTTTAACCTTGCCGTAACAAAGCTGCAAGCAGCCAGGTCAAAATTCAGTAAAGAAACCTTAACAAATCTTCATCAAAAGTAGTCTACCCACTTCCTGGACCCCACAGTGTACGAGCAAAAAACTTAATTATACTGCACAACTGACAATGCCTCTTTATGCTTCTGCCTACATAATTTTTGGTAACTATGAATACGTAGTTTTATTTATGAAATACTGCATTTCCATTCTACTTTTGTATGACACATGACAGCCGGTAAACATACACCATATCAAAATCCAAAATGAGTAATATCTTATGAATTCATGCCAATACAAGCATGCTCATATTACAGATACTTCATGTTTTATTTAACTAGACTTTTATCATGGAAAGTTTTCTTTCATTTGTATTAGTACAGTGCATATTTTAATAGCATTATCCATTAGTTTATCGATCACAACAGTAATCATCATAGACACATTTAGTATCAACAACACAGGGTGTTTCATGAGGAATGGACAAAACTCTGTGATATGACACGAACGATCATTCAAAGGGAAGTGTCTAGTTATCATGGGCTCTATGACGCATACCTTAAGAGTTATGAGCACTACATCTTTGATACTGTGAAACAAATCTCTTCCACTGCATGCTGTTTGCTTTCCATATTTTGCCAGGTCACAGAAGGGACCAAACTAAGAAAAAAGTTCTGTAAACATGGGCTCTAAAGTGCATACATTAAGGGCTATGAGCATATGTCTTATATTGAAGCTCTTAAAGTATGCATCTTAGAGCCCATGTTTACAGACTGTTTTCTTTGAATGATCATTCCTGTCATATGCTTGAATATTTATCATCCCTCCAGGACCATCCTGTATATTCTTTCACATTGTCTAAAATAGTCTGACAATGCTGTGGTAGTTTACCGATTCCATGCCCATAAAAACTTACTGGTTCTGAGTTAAGGATGTTGTCAAAACAAGCTTTAAATGCATTTCTATCCTAAAGGGCTTTTCTTGACAGTTGTTTGATAAGGAACGAGGAAGGTAAACATCTGAGGGCATAAGACAGAAGTGTATGAGGAATGACTTCCCAAATTGCTGGATAGTTTTATTTGTGATAGCAGCAGAGTGCATTACCACGTAGTAGCAACATGTAATGCAATTTTGTCAGAGGTTTTTCTTACACTGCAATCGAAAGGTGTCTCAGTTTTTGGCGACTAATACCAGCTTCGTAGGACACACCCATAGGGAGGAGTTTGTAGAACACAACACACTTTTTGAGCCAGCAGATGAAAAATATTATGCTGACACTGCCCTTTGCTCAAGTATGTCTTCTGGTAGTCTCAGCTTTTAATTTCATCTTAAGTAGTAGTTAACGGAACCACATCATTACTCATCACCAGTGACAATATTGCATTGGAATACTCAATGAGTGGACTGATAATGTTCATGCAATAATATTCACCCGTTAATTTTTTTTTTTTTTTGCTTTGGATTAAAACATGCAGTACTCCTTAACCTGACTTCTGAACTTTGCCTATTGAATGCAAATGTCACACAATGGCCAAAGTTCATCACGTTACTGTAACTCACGAATTCGTGTCTACATTTTGCAACTGCTAACACTGTTACAGCATGCGAAAGAGACAATACTTCCTCCAGACAGTTCCGCATTCTACAACGTTATCAAATCATACATATGGTTGGACTTAGAATTCTACAGGGTGGCCAATTTTATTGGCCACCTTGACTCATACTTGGTCTCAGCAGTGGGCAGTTGGCGGCAGTGTTTAATGTCTAAGACTGTACCTCAACTCCTGGAGATTTAGTTCGGTCATTTCAGTGGGGTCAAAAGTACAGAGCACTAAAAACTCTTTATCTCATTTATCTGCCAACCATCCTGAGAAAAATTACCAGTATCTCTAATTGGCAAGTGTTAACTCCGAACACTTTTTGTCTTTGACACTGAAATCCAGAAATTTCTGACACATCTCAGTTCAATACTAAGACTATTATCATAATGTAGATATTGTCATATCAGATCCAATATTACTTGTACCTCTGGACAGGGAAACTCATTCGAGATTATGTACCGAAAAGTGATTTTATTTTACCATTCTATTTATTAGTGCTTGCAACACTTACTGATGACACTCAAAACAGGATCTTACACAATACATACTTAATATTATTCACAGAATATGTTACTACAGCTGTTTGACTCCTAATAAAGAACAATGGCTCCTTCTAGGTAGATTACACTTCCTACAAATTTACAAATGCCATTCCTTGCACATATGGGTGCTGGATTACTGGAAGTGACAGATTACTGAGAGTGCCTTAAATTTAGTGTAAAGACATACGGCTTATACATCATTAAATCCAAGGATACATTCATTTTCAGAAAAAAAAACCTTAGTTCTCGACTGTGTACCTACACAGTAGTATCACTCACTATGAAACATGTCACAATTTCTTGTTGTTGCAATTATGTGATGGCAGTATAATTTATCACACAACAGCTTTACAAGCAATACATCACTACTCTATGTTTTTGACTGCTACATAATTTACTTCAGGAAGATACCTGTAGCTTCAGCACCAGCAATGACAGATGTCTTCATATTCTGTCCTCCTATGTCCTCTTTTCCATCACGTTTATTGTAACTTTCCCACATGCTTTTGACTGTCTCTTTGTGTGTTAAGGTTTGGTCATAAATTGTTGCTCATCCAGGATTGTACTCAGCAGCAATGACTTTCTGTGAAGAACTTCAGTTCAATGTATCTCTAATTTCAAGTATTCACTTGACGTCTAGCATAATGTTTTTCCTTTCAGAAGTGTTATACTGGATCTTAAAGAAAGCCACAATTTCATTCATGTATAGCATAGTTTAACATTGTAATTAACTAACAACATTGATGCACATGAGACTTCATTATCAAAGGCATCATTTCTGGTTGAGAGACTACAGGCTGTATGTGGACCATATTAGTTCTTTATGGTTACGGCAGGCAAATGAGTTTCATACAATTACCTGTTCTATATGTTTTGGCAATTGAGGACAATTTTGAACAAGAACACAGCAAGCCGTAATAAAATTATCTCATGAATGCTTTGCAGTTTAATATTCACAACTGCTGAAATTTTTGCTTGAAAAGGCAAAAACACTGTTCAACAAGACATCTATTTTTTAAAAAAAAATGTCAAATTAAAATATTTCTGCTATCTTGTCAAAATCTCTAAGTTCCTGTAAGCAGTTATCAAACAGCACAAAGGTATACAGTGTCCTCCAAAATACAAAGTTCACCATCATTTCTCTTCAAGGGTGTTGGCTAAATGCAATGACCTGTGAAAAGATCCAGAGCACCCCACAAAAGGTTCCTAATTACTCTCTCGTGATCTCTTACAACTTGAAACTGGGTGGAATACAGACTTTTCTGTATAACTATCAACATAGATCATACGAAAGTTGATGTATCTTCATGTGACAGCTATTGGAAGCACTAATGACTCCTGGTAAATCAAGTCTTTCTATATCAGCTCTTTCTTCTGCTGGTGGCCATTTTATAATGTCAGGTGACATGCTGCTAAGAAAGTCTCTCATCCTCTTTACTACAGTGCTATAGCACATCTATCTGCAACATCTCTGAAGTGTGATGATGTTTGATCGTCAGCAAACCACAAAAATATTAACATTTGGTGAAGTGGTTCCAGTTTCCCATAGCCATCTGAAAATACCAACAGTTTTTGTGCTGCTGAGTGAGATTTTCAGTGATTTGGTTGCTGGCTTCGTAGTTTTTAAAAAACCACAACAACAACAACAACTTAGTCATTATATTGTGATGAAATTACTTCAGATGTTTCAATATATGCAACTCATTATTGCCTGATGATACATATCATGAATGACTGACTACTGTTTCAACATTCACTAGATGTCTGTACATTAATAAATAATTTCATCTCTTCAATAGCACAAATACTGCTATTCTTTTTTACTATTACAAAAAAATTAGTTTTATATAATTACTTATGTTGGTCATAAGGCGGAAAGACGAATGAACAAGTCTTAATCACTTTTGCAGAGCGAAGTAACCAAACACACAAACCAAAATCAGCACACTACATTTGCTGTGCATGCTAAGATAAGATAAGATGAATGGGAAGCTACGCATGTGACTGCCATCAGGCAGAAACTTGAGAAAAATACTCCACCTATTTTCTGGTGTTGGCAGCCATTTGTGACTCTTGATGAGACTCAGATTGAATGCTGTGTGTGTACATGTGACTCTTCCATACTGCTGCTCGAATGAATCCTATGTTATAGGAGAAGAAACCACTGTTTACTCAAACTTGCTGAAATACCATTATCATGTTACAGGGTCTCTTTTTTGAAGTATTGTAAGCTAATAATTTTCACTGTACAAATCTGAAGAAAAACACCCCATGACAGTGAAAAATATATTACTGCAGGAAATTGACTGCTGACAAGTTTTAATCTGCCAGGAAGTTTCATATCAGCGCACACTCCGCTGCAGAGTGAAAATCTCATTCTGGAAATGTGATTTTGTCTTGGTTTCCTCACAATCCACATGTTGCTTCTCACAAACAATAACAGACTGCAAACAGGTCATCCCTAAGAATCAATTAGACAGTAAGTCCCCTCATTATTATCAACTACTAATAGTAATTTTAAAAAATATTTAGTCACATTCAGAACCAAACAGTTGTCACCTTCATCACATGACACCATTTCAGATCTGCATCCAGAATCTTCTAATATTTTGATTTACATTATCAGTAAATTTCAACTGTTTTTCATACCTCTTCATGGGCTGAGATTGACTTGAATGAATCACCACTTTTTGTTGAGAACATTAGAGAATAACAAACAGCAAAAAATAAAATCTTACTGATAAGCCTGCATGTCCATGAGATTTAAGTTGGACCTGGTTATACAGCATAGAAATATTTGACACTTTTGGACACTTATTCACAGCAGAGATGTTGTGGATGCACTGATCTAACACTATTAAATCACCGAAGACAGTGAATGTGTTAGAAATAAAGGTAAACTTTAATTATGTAATTATAGAATGAATACATGTTAATTTCTTTCTGTAGCTACTGCTGTCCTGCACATGAAAGGTGAATTGGGATACTAACAGATGTTAGTACCTACATAAACAACTGCTTACAGAATTGGTAATTGTATACATAATTATCTGAAATTATTTATTGCTTATGTTGAACCTGAAATAAAAATTGTAACATTTGTTTGCCCTGTTTTTGTGTAAACATTAACAAACAGCAGTATGTTGTTTATCATAATACTCTGCATTTTTGGATGCCTGTCTAACAGAAATATTTTTTGTTGGGTGTAATATATTTTACAGTAAATTAAATTTTAGCTATGTAATGGAAACATTTTCCAAATTGTAAATAATAACCACTTACTTTCATGGTGTTCAGCAATACTGAGTGTTATGAAGGGAGTGAACACATTGCATGGGGACAAATAACTGATTTAATTTTATATTTTGCAAACTTAATGTTGTCAGAATATTATTTGTACTGTTTGTTGGAAACAAATAATTTCAAATTAAGACAGGAGACTTCCTAATACAAATGTATATGTTAACATTTTCATAAATGCAAAAAAAACTAGTTTTATTAAATAACATTCTTATTAATATTTTCACAGCCACAGGCATATACAAACAATACGACAAATGCATGCATTCACATTTCACACACACACACACACACACACACACACACACACACACACACACAAAAACCACTACTTGGTAACTACCGATCACTAACATCTATAAAAAAAAGAAAAAAAAAAATTCACAATGACTATGTACAAAAAGACATTTAAAACGAACACTTTACTGGTGAATAAGCTCTCCAGACAATTTGTTAAGTAGTCTTCCAAGTTTCACTTACTTAAACATAGAAAAAATAAATACTAAGTACAGTTCTCACAAGGAAGGTTACATTGCTTCCTTAAATATAAAGATGCTATGGTGATCTAACAGGAAATAATAAATACTTGAAAAGTATTAAATCAAA